>NW_027440202.1:671914-1343828 GCF_031893055.1 Leptodactylus fuscus
ACTGGATATCTAATATATGTGCACTGGATATTTAATATATGTGCACCGGATATATTTAATATGTGTGCACTGGATATCTTATAAATGTGCACTGGATATTTTATATATGTGCACTGGATATAAATAATAAATGTGCACTTGATCTATAATATATGTGCACTGGATATATATAATATATGTGCACTGGATATATTTAATATATGTGCACTGGATATTAAATATATGTGCACTGGATATTTTATATATGTGCACTGGATATTTAGTATATGTGCACTGGATATATATATATATATAATATATGTGCACTGGATATATTTAATATATGTGCACTAGATATATATAATATATGTGCACTGGATATATTTAATATATGTGCACTGGATATTTAATATATGTGCACTGGATATTTAATATATGTGCACTGGATATATATAATATATGTGCACTGGATATTTAATATATGTGCACTGGGTATCTAATATATGTGCACTGGATATTTAATATATGTGCACTGGATATCTAATATATGTGCACTGGATATTTAATATATGTGCACTGGATATCTAATATATGTGCACTGGATATTTAATATATGTGCATTAGATATATATAATATATGTGCACTAGATATATATAATATATGTGCACTGGATATTTAATATATGTGCACTGGATATATTTAATATATGTGCACTGTATATCTAATATATGTGCACTGGATATTTAATATATGTGCACTGGATATCTAATATATGTGCACTGGATATTTAATATATGTGCATTAGATATATATATAATATATGTGCACTGGATATTTAATATATGTGCACTGGATATATTTAATATATGTGCACTGGATATCTAATATATGTGCACTGGATTTTTAATGTATGTGCACTGGATATAAATAATATATGTGCACTGGATCTATAACATATGTGCACTGGATATATATACTATATGTGCACTGGATATATTTAACATATGTGCACTGGATATATAATATATGTGCACTAGATATATATATAATATATGTGCACTGGATATATATATAATATATGTGCACAGGATATATATAATATATGTGCACTGGATATATTTAATATATGTGCACTGGATATCTAATATATTTGCACTGGAAATTTAATATATGTGCACTGGATATATATGTGCACTGGATCTATAATATATGTGCACTGGATATATATAATATATGTGCACTGGATATTAAATATATGTGCACTGTATATAAATAATATATGTGCACTGGATATATAATATATGTGCACTGGATATATATAATATATGTGCACTGGATATATTTAATATATGTGCACTGGATATATAATATATGTGCACTGGATATATATAATATATGTGCACTGGATATATTTAATATATGTGCACTGGATATATAACATATGTGCACTGGATATATATACTATATGTGCACTGGATATATTTAACATATGTGCACTGGATATATAATATATGTGTACTAGATATATATAATATATGTGCACTGGATATATATATATATATATATATATAATATATGTGCACAGGATATTCATAATATATGTGCACTGGATATATTTAATATATGTGCACTGGATATATAATATATGTGCACTGGATATATATAATATATGTGCACTGGATATATTTAATATATGTGCACTGGATATATAACATATGTGCACTGGATATATATACTATATGTGCACTGGATATATTTAACATATGTGCACTGGATATATAATATATGTGCACTAGATATATATAATATATGTGCACTGGATATATATATATATATATATATATATATATATAATATATGTGCACAGGATATTCATAATATATGTGCACTGGATATAATATATGTGCTCTGGATATTTAATATATGTGCACTGGATATTTAATTTATGTGCACTGGATATATTTATTATACGTGCACTGGATATTTAATATATGTGCACTGGATATATTTAATATATGTGCACTGTATATCTAATACATGTGCACTGGATATTTAATATATGTGCACTGGATATCTAATATATGTGCACTGGATATTTAATATATGTGCACTGGATATCTAATATATGTGCACTGGATATCTAATACATGTGCACTGGATATCTAATATATGTGCACTGGATATTTAATATATGTGCACTGGATATATTTAATATATGTGCACTGTATATCTAATATATGTGCACTGGATATTTAATATATGTGCACTGGATATCTAATATATGTGCACTGGATATTTAATATATGTGCACTGGATATCTAATATATGTGCACTGGATATTTAATATATGTGCACTGGATATATTTAATATATGTGCACTGTATATCTAATATATGTGCACTGGATATGTAATATATGTGCACTGGATATCGAATATATGTGCACTGGATATCTAATATATGTGCACTGGATATTTAATATATGTGTACTAGATATATATAATATATGTGCAATGGATATTTAATATATGTGCACTGGATATATATAATATATGTGCACTGGATATCTAATATATGTGCACTGGATATTTAATGTATGTGCACTGGATATAAATAATATATGTGCACTGGATCTATAACATATGTGCACTGGATATATATACTATATGTGCACTGGATATATTTAACATATGTGCACTGGATATATAATATATGTGCACTGGATATTCAATATATGTGCACTAGATATATATAATATATGTGCACTGGAAATTTAATATATGTGCACTGGATATTTAATATATGTGCACTGAATATTTAGTATATGTGCACTGGATATATATAATATATGTGCACTGGAAATTTAATATATGTGCACTGGATATTTAATATATGTGCACTGGATATTTAGTATATGTGCACTGGATATATATATATATATATACATATATATATATATATATAATATATGTGCACTGGAAATATATAATATATGTGCACTGGATATATTTAATATATGTGCACTAGATATATATAATATATGTGCACTGGATATTTAATATATGTGCACTGGATATATTTTATATATGTGCACTGTATATCTAATATATGTGCACTGGATATTTAATATATGTGCACTGGATATCTAATATATGTGCACTGGATATTTAATATATGTGCACTGGATATCTAGTATATGTGCACTGGATATTTAATATATCTGCACTGGATATCTAATATATGTGCACTGGATATTTAATATATGTGCACTAGATATATATAATATATGTGCACTGGATATCTAATATATGTGCACTGGATGTTTAATGTATGTGCACTGGATATAAATAATATATGTGCACTGGATCTATAACATATGTGCACTGGATATATATATATACTATATGTGCACTGGATATATTTAACATATTTGCACTGGATATATTATATATGTGCACTGGATATTTAGTATATGTGCACTGGATATATATATAATATATGTGCACAGGATATATATAATATATGTGCACTGGATATATTTAATATATGTGCACTGGATATCTAATATATGTGCACTGGTTATATATAATATGTGTGCACTGGATATTTAATATAAGTGCACTGGAAATATTTAATATATGTGCACTGGAAATTTAATATATGTGCACTGGATATTTAATATATGTGCACTGGATATAAATAATATTTGTGCACTGGATATTTAATATATGAGCACTGGATATCTAATATATGTGCACTGGATATTTAATATATGTGCACCGGATATATTTAATATGTGTGCACTGGATATCTTATAAATGTGCACTGGATATTTTATATATGTGCACTGGATATAAATAATAAATGTGCACTTGATCTATAATATATGTGCACTGGATATATATAATATATGTGCACTGGATATATTTAATATATGTGCACTGGATATTAAATATATGTGCACTGGATATTTTATATATGTGCACTGGATATTTAGTATATGTGCACTGGATATATATATATATATAATATATGTGCACTGGATATATTTAATATATGTGCACTAGATATATATAATATATGTGCACTGGATATATTTAATATATGTGCACTGGATATTTAATATATGTGCACTGGATATTTAATATATGTGCACTGGATATATATAATATATGTGCACTGGATATTTAATATATGTGCACTGGGTATCTAATATATGTGCACTGGATATTTAATATATGTGCACTGGATATCTAATATATGTGCACTGGATATTTAATATATGTGCACTGGATATCTAATATATGTGCACTGGATATTTAATATATGTGCATTAGATATATATAATATATGTGCACTAGATATATATAATATATGTGCACTGGATATTTAATATATGTGCACTGGATATATTTAATATATGTGCACTGTATATCTAATATATGTGCACTGGATATTTAATATATGTGCACTGGATATCTAATATATGTGCACTGGATATTTAATATATGTGCATTAGATATATATATAATATATGTGCACTGGATATTTAATATATGTGCACTGGATATATTTAATATATGTGCACTGGATATCTAATATATGTGCACTGGATTTTTAATGTATGTGCACTGGATATAAATAATATATGTGCACTGGATCTATAACATATGTGCACTGGATATATATACTATATGTGCACTGGATATATTTAACATATGTGCACTGGATATATAATATATGTGCACTAGATATATATATAATATATGTGCACTGGATATATATATAATATATGTGCACAGGATATATATAATATATGTGCACTGGATATATTTAATATATGTGCACTGGATATCTAATATATTTGCACTGGAAATTTAATATATGTGCACTGGATATATATGTGCACTGGATCTATAATATATGTGCACTGGATATATATAATATATGTGCACTGGATATTAAATATATGTGCACTGTATATAAATAATATATGTGCACTGGATATATAATATATGTGCACTGGATATATATAATATATGTGCACTGGATATATTTAATATATGTGCACTGGATATATAATATATGTGCACTGGATATATATAATATATGTGCACTGGATATATTTAATATATGTGCACTGGATATATAACATATGTGCACTGGATATATATACTATATGTGCACTGGATATATTTAACATATGTGCACTGGATATATAATATATGTGCACTAGATATATATAATATATGTGCACTGGATATATATATATATATATAATATATGTGCACAGGATATTCATAATATATGTGCACTGGATATATTTAATATATGTGCACTGGATATATAATATATGTGCACTGGATATATATAATATATGTGCACTGGATATATTTAATATATGTGCACTGGATATATAACATATGTGCACTGGATATATATACTATATGTGCACTGGATATATTTAACATATGTGCACTGGATATATAATATATGTGCACTAGATATATATAATATATGTGCACAGGATATTCATAATATATGTGCACTGGATATGTAATATATGTGCTCTGGATATTTAATATATGTGCACTGGATATTTAATTTATGTGCACTGGATATATTTATTATACGTGCACTGGATATTTAATATATGTGCACTGGATATATTTAATATATGTGCACTGTATATCTAATACATGTGCACTGGATATTTAATATATGTGCACTGGATATCTAATATATGTGCACTGGATATTTAATATATGTGCACTGGATATCTAATATATGTGCACTGGATATCTAATACATGTGCACTGGATATCTAATATATGTGCACTGGATATTTAATATATGTGCACTGGATATATTTAATATATGTGCACTGTATATCTAAAATATGTGCACTGGATATTTAATATATGTGCACTGGATATCTAATATATGTGCACTGGATATTTAATATATGTGCACTGGATATCTAATATATGTGCACTGGATATTTAATATATGTGCACTGGTTATATTTAATATATGTGCACTGTATATCTAATATATGTGCACTGGATATGTAATATATGTGCACTGGATATCGAATATATGTGCACTGGATATCTAATATATGTGCACTGGATATTTAATATATGTGTACTAGATATATATAATATATGTGCAATGGATATTTAATATATGTGCACTGGATATATATAATATATGTGCACTGGATATCTAATATATGTGCACTGGATATTTAATGTATGTGCACTGGATATAAATAATATATGTGCACTGGATCTATAACATATGTGCACTGGATATATATACTATATGTGCACTGGATATATTTAACATATGTGCACTGGATATATAATATATGTGCACTGGATATTCAATATATGTGCACTAGATATATATAATATATGTGCACTGGAAATTTAATATATGTGCACTGGATATTTAATATATGTGCACTGAATATTTAGTATATGTGCACTGGATATATATAATATATGTGCACTGGAAATTTAATATATGTGCACTGGATATTTAATATATGTGCACTGGATATATATAGTATATGTGGACTTGATATATTTAATATATGTGGACTGGATATATTTAACATATATGCGCACTGGATATTTAATATGTGTGCACTGGATAATTAATATATGTGCACTGGTTATATATAATATATGTGCACTGGATATTTAATATAAGTGCACTGGAAATATTTAATATATGTGCACTGGAAATTTAATATATGTGCACTGGATATTTAATATATGAGCACGGGATATCTAATATATGTGCACTGGATATTTAATATATGTGCACCGGATATATTTAATATATGTGCACTGGATATCTTATAAATGTGCACTGGATATTTTATATATGTGCACTGGATATATATAATATTTGTGCACTGGATATAAATAATATTTGTGCACTGGATATTTAATATATGAGCACGGGATATCTAATATATGTGCACTGGATATTTAATATATGTGCACCAGATATATTTAATATATGTGCACTGGATATCTTATAAATGTGCACTGGATATTTTATATATGTGCACTGGATATAAATAATAAATGTGCACTTGATCTATAATATATGTGCACTGGATATATATAATATATGTGCACTGGATATATTTAATATATGTGCACTGGATATTTAGTATATGTGCACTGGATATATATATATATATATAATATATGTGCACTGGATATATATAATATATGTGCACTGGATATATTTAATATATGTGCACTAGATATATATAATATATGTGCACTGGATATTTCATATATGTGCACTGGATATTTCATATACGTGCACTGGATATATATAATATTTGTGCACGGGATATTTAATATATGTGCACTGGATATTTAATATATGTGCACTGGATATATTTAATATATGTGCACTGGATATCTAATATATGTGCACTGGATATTTCATATATGTGCGCTGGATATTTCATATATGTGCACTGGATATAAATAATAAATGTGCACTGGATCTATATTATATGTGCACTGGATATATTTAATATATGTGCACTGGATATATTTAATATATGTGCACTGGATATTTAATATATGTGCACTGGATATTTAATATATGTGCACTGGATATATATAATATATGTGCACTGGATATTTAATATATGTGCACTGGATATCTAATATATGTGCACTGGATATTTAATATATGTGCACTGGATATCTAATATATGTACACTGGATATTTAATATATGTGCACTGGATATCTAATATATGTGCACTGGATATTTAATATATGTGCACTAGATATATATACTATATGTGCACTGGATATTTAATATATGTGCACTGGATATATTTAATATATGTGCACTGTATATCTAATATATGTGCACTGGATATTTAATATATGTGCACTGGATATCTAATATATGTGCACTGGATATTTAATATATGTGCATTAGATATACATAATATATGTGCACTGGATATTTAATATATGTGCACTGGATATATTTAATATATTTGCACTGGATATCTAATATATGTGCACTGGATTTTTAATGTATGTGCACTGGATATTAATAATATATGTGCACTGGATCTATAACATATGTGCACTGGATATATATACTATATGTGCACTGGATATATTTAACATATGTGCACTGGATATATAATATATGTGCACTAGATATATATATAATATATGTGCACTGGATATATATATAATATATGTGCACAGGATATATATAATATATGTGCACTGGATATATTTAATATATGTGCACTGGATATCTAATATATGTGCACTGGATATATATAATATATGCACACTGGATATGTAATATATATGTGCACTGGATATGTAATATATGTGCTCTGGAGATTTAATATATGTGCACTGGATATTTAATTTATGTGCACTGGATATATTTATTATACGTGCACTGGATATTTAATATATGTGCCCTGGATATCTAATATGTGTACACTGGATATTTAATATATGTGCACTGGATATATATAATATATGTGCACTGGGTATTTAATATATGTGCACTGGATATTTAATATATGTGCACTGGATATATTTAATATATGTGCACTGGATATTTAATATATGTGCACTGGATATATTTAATATATGTTCACTGGATATTTTATAAATGTGCACTGGATATTTCATATATGTGCACTGGATATAAATAATAAATGTGCACTGGATCTATAATATATGTGCACTGGATATATATAATATATGTGCACTGGATATATTTAATATATGTGCACTGGATATCTAATATATGTGCACTGGATATTTAATATATGTGCACTGGATATACATAATATATGTGCACTGGATCTATAATATATGTGCATTGGATATATTTAATATATGTGCACTGGATATTTAATATATGTGCACTGGATATTTCATGTATGTGCACTGGATATATATAATATATGTGCACTGGATATTTAATATATGTGCACTGGATATAAATAATATATGTGCACTGAATATTTAATATACGTGCACTGGATATATATATATATAATATATGTGCGCTGGATATTTAATATATGTGCACTGGATATATATAATATTTCTGCACTGGATATTTAATATATGAGCACTAGATATAAATAATATATGAGCACTGGATATTTAATATATGTGCACTGTATATATATAATATATGTGCACTGGATATCTAATATATGTGCACTGGATATTTAATATATGTGCACTGGATATCTAATATATGTGCACTGGTTATTTAATATATGTGCACTGGATATATAGAATATATGTGCACTGGATATGTAATATACGTGCACTGGATATTTAATATATGTGCACTGGATATATTTAATATATGTGCATTGGATATCTAATATATGTGCACTGGATATTTAATGTATGTGCACTGGATATAAATAATATATGTGCACTGGATCTATAACATATGTGTACTGGAGATATATATACTATTTATGCACTGGATATATTTAACATATGTGCACTGGATATATAATATATGTGCACTGGACATTTAGCATATGTGCACTGGATATATATATATAATATATGTGCACTGGATATATATAGTATATTTCCACTGGATATATTTAATATATGTGCACTGGATATATTTAATATATGTGCACTGGATATCTAATATATGTGCACTGGATATTTAATATATGTGTACTGGATATGTTTAATATACGTGCACTGGATATTTAATATATGTGCACTGGATATATATGATATATGTGCACTGGATATTTAATATATGTGCACTAGATATATAATATATGTGCACTGGATATTTAATATATGTGCACTGGATATTTAATATATGTGCACTGGATATATATAGTATATGTGGACTGGATATATTTAATATATGTGCACTGGATATCTAATATATGTGCACTGGATATTTAATATATGTGTACTGGATATATTTAATATACGTGCACTGGATATTTAATATATGTGCACTGGATATATATGATATATGCGCACTGGATATTTAATATATATGTGCACTGGATATGTAATACATGTGCACTGGATATTTAATATATGTGCACTGGATATTTAATATATGTGCACTGGATATCTAATATATGTGCACTGGATATTTAATATATGTGCACTAGATATATATACTATATGTGCACTGGATATTTAATATATGTGCACTGGATATATTTAATATATGTGCACTGTATATCTAATATATGTGCACTGGATATTTAATATATGTGCACTGGATATCTAATATATGTGCACTGGATATTTAATATATGTGCATTAGATATACATGATATATGTGCACTGGATATTTATTATATGTGCACTGGATATATTTAATATATTTGCACTGGATATCTAATATATGTGCACTGGATTTTTAATGTATGTGCACTGGATATAAATAATATATGTGCACTGGATCTATAACATATGTGCACTGGATATATATACTATATGTGCACTGGATATATTTAACATATGTGCACTGGATATATAATATATGTGCACTAGATATATATATAATATATGTGCACTGGATATATATATAATATATGTGCACAGGATATATATAATATATGTGCACTGGATATATTTAATATATGTGCACTGGATATCTAATATATGTGCACTGGATATATATAATATATGCACACTGGATATGTAATATATATGTGCACTGGATATGTAATATATGTGCTCTGGAGATTTAATATATGTGCACTGGATATTTAATTTATGTGCACTGGATATATTTATTATACGTGCACTGGATATTTAATATATGTGCCCTGGATATCTAATATGTGTACACTGGATATTTAATATATGTGCACTGGATATATATAATATATGTGCACTGGGTATTTAATATATGTGCACTGGATATTTAATATATGTGCACTGGATATATTTAATATATGTGCACTGGATATTTAATATATGTGCACTGGATATATTTAATATATGTTCACTGGATATTTTATAAATGTGCACTGGATATTTCATATATGTGCACTGGATATAAATAATAAATGTGCACTGGATCTATAATATATGTGCACTGGATATATATAATATATGTGCACTGGATATATTTAATATATGTGCACTGGATATCTAATATATGTGCACTGGATATTTAATATATGTGCACTGGATATACATAATATATGTGCACTGCATCTATAATATATGTGCATTGGATATATTTAATATATGTGCACTGGATATTTAATATATGTGCACTGGATATTTCATGTATGTGCACTGGATATATATAATATATGTGCACTGGATATTTAATATATGTCCACTGGATATAAATAATATATGTGCACTGAATATTTAATATACGTGCACTGGATATATATATATAATATATGTGCACTGGATATTTAATATATGTGCACTGGATATATATAATATTTCTGCACTGGATATTTAATATATGAGCACTAGATATAAATAATATATGAGCACTGGATATTTAATATATGTGCACTGTATATATATAATATATGTGCACTGGATATCTAATATATGTGCACTGGATATTTAATATATGTGCACTGGATATCTAATATATGTGCACTGGATATTTAATATATGTGCACTGGATATATAGAATATATGTGCACTGGATATGTAATATACGTGCACTGGATATTTAATATATGTGCACTGGATATATTTAATATATGTGCATTGGATATCTAATATATGTGCACTGGATATTTAATGTATGTGCACTGGATATAAATAATATATGTGCACTGGATCTATAACATATGTGTACTGGAGATATATATACTATTTATGCACTGGATATATTTAACATATGTGCACTGGATATATAATATATGTGCACTGGACATTTAGCATATGTGCACTGGATATATATATAATATATGTGCACTGGATATATATAGTATATTTCCACTGGATATATTTAATATATGTGCACTGGATATATTTAATATATGTGCACTGGATATTTAATATATGTGTACTGGATATATTTAATATACGTGCACTGGATATTTAATATATGTGCACTGGAAATATATGATATATGTGCACTGGATATTTAATATATGTGCACTAGATATATAATATATGTGCACTGGATATTTAATATATGTGCACTGGATATTTAATATATGTGCACTGGATATATATAGTATATGTGGACTGGATATATTTAATATATGTGCACTGGATATCTAATATATGTGCACTGGATATTTAATATATGTGTACTGGATATATTTAATATACGTGCACTGGATATTTAATATATGTGCACTGGATATATATGATATATGCGCACTGGATATTTAATATATATGTGCACTGGATATGTAATACATGTGCACTGGATATTTAATATATGTGCACTGGATATTTAATATATGTGCACTGGAAATTTAGTATATGTGCACTGGATATATATATATATATATATATATATATATATATATATATATATATATCATATGTGCACTGGATATATATAATATATGTGCACTGGATATATTTAATATATGTGAACTAGATATATATAATATATGTGCACTGGATATTTAATATATGTGCACTGGATATATTTAATATATGTGCACTGTATATCTAATATATGTGCACTGGATATTTAATATATGTGCACTGGATATCTAATATATGTGCACTGGATATTTAATATATTTGCACTGGATATCTAATATATGTGCACTGGATATTTAATATATGTGCACTGGATATATTTAATATATGTGCACTGTATATCTAATATATGTGCACTGGATATTTAATATATGTGCACTGGATATCTAATATATGTGCACTGGAAATTTAATATATGTGCACTGGATATTTAATATATGTGCACTGAATATTTAGTATATGTGCACTGGATATATATAATATATGTGCACTGGAAATTTAATATATGTGCACTGGATATTTAATATATGTGCACTGGATATTTAGTATATGTGCACTGGATATATATATATATATATATATATATATATATATATAATATATGTGCACTGGAAATATATAATATATGTGCACTGGATATATTTAATATTTGTGCACTAGATATATATAATATATGTGCACTGGATATTTAATATATGTGCACTGGATATATTTAATATATGTGCACTGTATATCTAATATATGTGCACTGGATATTTAATATATGTGCACTGGATATCTAATATATGTGCACTGGATATTTAATATATGTGCACTGGATATCTAGTATATGTGCACTGGATATTTAATATATCTGCACTGGATATCTAATATATGTGCACTGGATATTTAATATATGTGCACTAGATATATATAATATATGTGCACTGGATATCTAATATATGTGCACTGGATGTTTAATGTATGTGCACTGGATATAAATAATATATGTGCACTGGATCTATAACATATGTGCACTGGATATATATATATACTATATGTGCACTGGATATATTTAACATATTTGCACTGGATATATTATATATGTGCACTGGATATTTAGTATATGTGCACTGGATATATATATAATATATGTGCACAGGATATATATAATATATGTGCACTGGATATATTTAATATATGTGCACTGGATATCTAATATATGTGCACTGGATATATATAATATATGCGCACTGGATATTCAATATATATGTGCACTGGATATGTAATACATGTGCACTGGATATTTAATATATGTGCACTGGATATTTAATTTATGTGCACTGGATATCTAATATATGTGCACTGGATATTTAAAATATGTGCACTGGATATATATGATATATGTGCACTGGATATTTAATATATGTGCACTGGATATTTAATATATGTGCACTGGATATATATAGTATATGTGGACTGGATATATTTAATATATGTGGACTGGATATATTTAATATATGCGCACTGGATATTTAATATATGTGCAGTGGATAATTAATATAAGTGCACTGGAAATATTTAATATATGTGCACTGGAAATTTAATATATGTGCACTGGATATTTAATATATGTGCACTGGATATAAATAATATTTCTGCACTGGATATTTAATATATGAGCACTGGATATCTAATATATGTGCACTGGATATTTAATATATGTGCACCGGATATATTTAATATATGTGCACTGGATATCTTATAAATGTGCACTGGATATTTTATATATGTGCACTGGATATAAATAATATATGTGCACTTGATTTATAATATATGTGCACTGGATAAATATAATATATGTGCACTGGATATATTTAATATATGTGCACTGAATATTAAATATATGTGCACTGGATATTTTATATATGTGCACTGGATATTTAGTATATGTGCACTGGATATATATATAATATATGTGCACTGGATATATATAATATATGTGCACTGGATATATTTAATATATGTGCACTAGATATATATAATATATGTGCACTGGATATTTAATATATGTGCACTGGATATATTTAATATATGTGCACTGGATATCTAATATATGTGCACTGGATATTTCATATATGTGCACTGGATATTTCATATACGTGCACTGGATATATATAATATTTGTGCACGGGATATTTAATATATGTGCACTGGTTATTTAATATATGTGCAATGGATATATTTAATATATGTGCACTGGATATCTAATATGTGTGCACTGGATATTTCATATATGTGCGCTCGATATTTCATATATGTGCACTGGATATAAATAATAAATGTGCACTGGATCTATAATATATGTGCACTGGATATATATAGTATATGTGGACTTGATATATTTAATATATGTGGACTGGATATATTTAATATATGCGCACTGGATATTTAATATGTGTGCACTGGATAATTAATATATGTGCACTGGTTATATATAATATATGTGCACTGGATATTTAATATAAGTGCACTGGAAATATTTAATATATGTGCACTGGAAATTTAATATATGTGCACTGGATATTTAATATATGAGCACGGGATATCTAATATATGTGCACTGGATATTTAATATATGTGCACCGGATATATTTAATATATGTGCACTGGATATCTTATAAATGTGCACTGGATATTTTATATATGTGCACTGGATATAAATAATAAATGTGCACTTGATCTATAATATATGTGCACTGGATATATATAATATATGTGCACTGGATATAAATAATATTTGTGCACTGGATATTTAATATATGAGCACGGGATATCTAATATATGTGCACTGGATATTTAATATATGTGCACCGGATATATTTAATATATGTGCACTGGATATCTTATAAATGTGCACTGGATATTTTATATATGTGCACTGGATATAAATAATAAATGTGCACTCGATCTATAATATATGTGCACTGGATATATATAATATATGTGCACTGGATATATTTAATATATGTGCACTGGATATTAAATATATGTGCACTGGATATTTTATATATGTGCACTGGATATTTAGTATATGTGCACTGGATATATATATATATATATATATAATATATGTGCACTGGATATATATAATATATGTGCACTGGATATATTTAATATATGTGCACTAGATATATATAATATATGTGCACTGGATATTTCATATATGTGCACTGGATATTTCATATACGTGCACTGGATATATATAATATTTGTGCACGGGATATTTAATATATGTGCACTGGATATTTAATATATGTGCACTGGATATATTTAATATATGTGCACTGGATATCTAATATATGTGCACTGGATATTTCATATATGTGCGCTGGATATTTCATATATGTGCACTGGATATAAATAATAAATGTGCACTGGATCTATATTATATGTGCACTGGATATATTTAATATATGTGCACTGGATATATTTAATATATGTGCACTGGATATTTAATATATGTGCACTGGATATTTAATATATGTGCACTGGATATATATAATATATGTGCACTGGATATTTAATATATGTGCACTGGATATCTAATATATGTGCACTGGATATTTAATATATGTGCACTGGATATCTAATATATGAACACTGGATATTTAATATATGTGCACTGGATATCTAATATATGTGCACTGGATATTTAATATATGTGCAATAGATATATATACTATATGTGCACTGGATATTTAATATATGTGCACTGGATATATTTAATATATGTGCACTGTATATCTAATATATGTGCACTGGATATTTAATATATGTGCACTGGATATCTAATATATGTGCACTGGATATTTAATATATGTGCATTAGATATATATAATATATGTGCACTGGATATTTAATATATGTGCACTGGACATATTTAATATATTTGCACTGGATATCTAATATATGTGCACTGGATTTTTAATGTATGTGCACTGGATATAAATAATATATGTGCACTGGATCTATAACATATGTGCACTGGATATATATACTATATGTGCACTGGATATATTTAACATATGTGCACTGGATATATAATATATGTGCACTAGATATATATATATAATATATGTGCACTGGATATATATATAATATATGTGCACAGGATATATATAATATATGTGCACTGGATATATTTAATATATGTGCACTGGATATCTAATATATGTGCACTGGATATATATAATATATGCACACTGGATATGTAATATATATGTGCACTGGATATGTAATATATGTGCTCTGGAGATTTAATATATGTGCACTGGATATTTAATTTATGTGCACTGGATATATTTATTATACGTGCACTGGATATTTAATATATGTGCCCTGGATATCTAATATGTGTACACTGGATATTTAATATATGTGCACTGGATATATATAATATATGTGCACTGGGTATTTAATATATGTGCACTGGATATTTAATATATGTGCACTGGATATATTTAATATATGTGCACTGGATATTTAATATATGTGCACTGGATATATTTAATATATGTTCACTGGATATTTTATAAATGTGCACTGGATATTTCATATATGTGCACTGGATATAAATAATAAATGTGCACTGGATCTATAATATATGTGCACTGGATATATATAATATATGTGCACTGGATATATTTAATATATGTGCACTGGATATCTAATATATGTGCACTGGATATTTAATATATGTGCACTGGATATACATAATATATGTGCACTGGATCTATAATATATGTGCATTGGATATATTTAATATATGTGCACTGGATATTTAATATATGTGCACTGGATATTTCATGTATGTGCACTGGATATATATAATATATGTGCACTGGATATTTAATATATGTGCACTGGATATAAATAATATATGTGCACTGAATATTTAATATACGTGCACTGGATATATATATATAATATATGTGCACTGGATATTTAATATATGTGCACTGGATATATATAATATTTCTGCACTGGATATTTAATATATGAGCACTAGATATAAATAATATATGAGCACTGGATATTTAATATATGTGCACTGTATATATATAATATATGTGCACTGGATATCTAATATATGTGCACTGGATATTTAATATATGTGCACTGGATATCTAATATATGTGCACTGGATATTTAATATATGTGCACTGGATATATAGAATATATGTGCACTGGATATGTAATATACGTGCACTGGATATTTAATATATGTGCACTGGATATATTTAATATATGTGCATTGGATATCTAATATATGTGCACTGGATATTTAATGTATGTGCACTGGATATAAATAATATATGTGCACTGGATCTATAACATATGTGTACTGGAGATATATATACTATTTATGCACTGGATATATTTAACATATGTGCACTGGATATATAATATATGTGCACTGGACATTTAGCATATGTGCACTGGATATATATATAATATATGTGCACTGGATATATATAATATATTTCCACTGGATATATTTAATATATGTGCACTGGATATATTTAATATATGTGCACTGGATATCTAATATATGTGCACTGGATATTTAATATATGTGTACTGGATATATTTAATATACGTGCACTGGATATTTAATATATGTGCACTGGATATATATGATATATGTGCACTGGATATTAAATATATGTGCACTAGATATATAATATATGTGCACTGGATATTTAATATATGTGCACTGGATATTTAATATATGTGCACTGGATATATATAGTATATGTGGACTGGATATATTTAATATATGTGCACTGGATATCTAATATATGTGCACTGGATATTTAATATATGTGTACTGGATATATTTAATATACGTGCACTGGATATTTAATATATGTGCACTGGATATATATGATATATGCGCACTGGATATTTAATATATATGTGCACTGGATATGTAATACATGTGCACTGGATATTTAATATATGTGCACTAAATATTTAATATATGTGCACTGGATATTTAGTATATGTGCACTGGATATATATATATATTTATATATATAACATATGTGCACTGGATATATATAATATATGTGCACTGGATATATTTAATATATGTGAACTAGATATATATAATATATGTGCACTGGATATTTAATATATGTGCACTGGATATATTTAATATATGAGCACTGGATATCTAATATATGTGCACTGGATATTTCATATATGTGCAGTGGATATTTCATATATGTGCACTGGATATATATAATATTTGTATACTGGATATTTAATATATGTGCACTGGATATTTAATATATGTGCACTGGAGATATTTAATATATGTGCACTGGATATCTAATATATGTGCACTGGATATTTCATATATGTGCACCGGATATAAATAATAAATGTGCACTGGATCTATAATATATGTGCACTGGATATTTAATATATGTGCACTGGATATCTAATATATGTGCACTGGATATTTCATATATGTGCACTGGATATTTCATATATGTGCACTGGATATATATATACTATATGTACACTGGATATATTTAACATATGTGCACTGGATATATAATATATGTGCACTAGATATATATAATATATGTGCACTGGATATATATATATATATATATATATATATATATATATATATATCTAATATATGTGCACAGGATATATATAATATATGTGCACTGGATATATATAATATATGCACACTGGATATGTAATATATATGTGCACTGGATATGTAATATATGTGCTCTGGATATTTAATATATGTGCACTGGATATTTAATTTATGTGCACTGGATATATTTATTATACGTGCACTGGATATTTAATATATGTGCCCTGGATATCTAATATGTGTCCACTGGATATTTAATATATGTGCACTGGATATATATAATATATGTGCACTGGGTATTTAATATATGTGCACTGGATATTTAATATATGTGCACTGGATATATTTAATATATGTGCACTGGATATCTAATATATGTGCACTGGATATTTAATATATGTGCACTGGATATATATAGTATATGTGGACTGGATATATTTAATATATGTGGACTGGATATATTTAATATATGTGCACTGGATATTTAATATATGTGCACTGGATATCTAATATATGTGCACTGGATATTTAATATATGTGCACTGGATATCTAATATATGTGCACTGGATATTTAATATATGTGCACTGGATATACATAATATATGTGCACTGGATCTATAATATATGTGCACTGGATATATTTAATATATGTGCACTGGATATTTAATGAATGTGCACTGGATATATATAATATATGTGCACTGGATATTTAATATATGTGCACTGGATATAAATAATATATGTGCACTGAATATTTAATATATGTGCACTGGATATATATATATATATATATATATATATATATATATATATATATATAATATATGTGCACTGGATATTTAATATATGTGCACTGCATATATATAATATTTGTGCACTGGATATTTAATATATGTGCACTAGATATAAATAATATATGTGCACTGGATCTATAACATATGTGTACTGGAGATATATATACCATTTATGCACTGGATATATTTAACATATGTGCACTGGATATATAATATATGTGCACTGGATATTATACATATCTGCACTGGATATATTTAATATATTTGCATTGGATATTTAATATATGTGCACTGGATATACATAATAAATGTGCACTGGATCTATAATATATTTGCACTGGATATATATAATATATGTGCACTGGATATATATCTATAATATATGTGCACTGGATATTTAATATATGTTCACTGGATATGTATAATATATGTGCACTGGATCTATAATATATGTGCACTGGATATTTATAATATATGTGCACTGGATAAATTTAATATATATGCACTTTATATCTAATATATGTGCACTGGATATTTAATATATGTGCACTGGATATATATATAATATATGTGCACTGGATATTTAATATATGTGCACTGGATATAAATAATATATATGCACAGGATCTATAATATATGTGCACTTTATATCTAATATATGTGCACTGGATATTTAATATATGTGCACTGGATATATATATAATATATGTGCACTGGATATTTAATATATGTGCACTGTATATAAATAATATATATGCACAGGATCTATAATATATGTGCACTGGATTTATATAATATTTGTGCACTGGATATATTTAATATATGTGCACTGGGTATATTTAATTTATGTGCACTGGATATATAATGTATGTGCACTGAATATATATAATATATGTGCACTGGATATTTAATATATGTGCACTGGATATATATAATATATGTGCACTGGATATTTAAAATATGTGCACTGGATATATATAATATATGTGCACTGGATATTTAATATATGTGCACTAGATATAAATATTATATGAGTACTGGATATTTAATATATGTGCACTGTATATATATAATATATGTGCACTGGATATTTAATGTATGTGCACTGGATATTTAATATATGTGCACTGGATATCTAATATATGTGCACTGGATATTTCATATATGTGCACTGGATATTTCATATACGTGCACTGGATATATATAATATTTGTGCACTGGATATTTAATATATGTGCACTGGATATTTAATATAGGTGCACTGGATATATTTAATATATGTGCACTGGATAACTAATATATGTGCACTGGATATTTCATATATGTGCGCTGGATATTTCATATATGTGCACTGGATATAAATAATAAATGTGCACTGGATCTATAATATATATGTGCACTGGATATATATAATATATGTGCACTGGATATATTTAATATATGTGCACTGGATATTTAATATATGTGCACTGGATATTTAATATATGTGCACTGGATATTTAATATATGTGCACTGGATATAAATAATATTTGTGCACTGGATATTTAATATATGAGCACTGGATATCTAATATATGTGCACTGGACATTTAATATATGTGCACTGGATATATTTAATATATGTGCACTGGATATCTTATAAATGTGCACTGGATATTTCATATATGTGCACTGGATATAAATAATAAATGTGCACTTGATCTATAATATATGTGCACTGGATATATATAATATATGTGCACTGGATATATTTAATATGTGTGCACTGGATATTTAATATATGTGCACTGGATATTTAACATATGTGCACTGGATATATATAATATATGTGCACTGGATATATTTAATATATGTGAACTAGACATATATAATATATGTGCACTGGATATTTAATATATGTGCACTGGATATATTTAATATATGAGCACTGGATATCTAATATATGTGCACTGGATATTTCATATATGTGCAGTGGATATTTCATATATGTGCACTGGATATATATAATATTTGTGCACTGGATATTTAATATATGTGCACTGGATATTTAATATATGTGCACTGGATATATGTAATATATGTGCACTGGATATCTAATATATGTGCACTGGATATTTCATATATGTGCACCGGATATAAATAATAAATGTGCACTGGATCTATAATATATGTGCACTGGATATTTAATATATGTGCACTGGATATCTAATATATGTGCACTGGATATTTCATATATGTGCACTGGATATTTCATATATGTGCACTGGATATTTAATATATGTGCACTGGATATATTTAATATATGTGCACTGGATATCTAATATATGTGCACTGGATATTTCATATATGTGCACTGGATATTTCATATATGTGCACCGGATATAAATAATAAATGTGCACTGGATCTATAATATATGTGCACTGGATATATATAATATATGTGCACTGGATATATTTAATATATGTGCACTGGATATTTAATATATGTGCACTGGATATTTAATATATGTGCACTGGATATATATAATATATGTGCACTGGATATTTAATATATGTGCACTGGATATCTAATATATGTGCACTGGATATTTAATATATGTGCACTGGATATCTAATATATGTGCACTGGATATTTAATATATGTGCACTAGATATATATAATATATGTGCACTGGATATTTAATATATGTGCACTGGATATATTTAATATATGTGCACTGTATATCTAATATATGTGCACTGGATATTTAATATATGTGCACTGGATATCTAATATATGTGCACTGGATATTTAATATATGTGCACTGTATTTATATAATATATGTGCACTGGATATTTAATGTATGTGCACTGGATATAAATAATATATGTGCACTGGATCTATAACATATGTGCACTGGATATATATATACTATATCTACACTGGATATATTTAACATATGTGCACTGGATATATAATATATGTGCACTAGATATATATAATATATGTGCACTGGATATATATATATATATAATATATGTGCACAGGATATATATAATATATGTGCACTGGATATATATAATATATGCACACTGGATATGTAATATATATGTGCACTGGATATGTAATATATGTGCTCTGGATATTTAATATATGTGCACTGGATATTTAATTTATGTGCACTGGATATATTTATTATACGTGCACTGGATATTTAATATATGTGCCCTGGATATCTAATATGTGTGCACTGGATATTTAATATATGTGCACTGGATATATATAATATATGTGCACTGGGTATTTAATATATGTGCACTGGATATTTAATATATGTGCACTGGATATATTTAATATATGTGCACTGGATATCTAATATATGTGCACTGGATATTTAATATATGTGCACTGGATATATATAGTATATGTGGACTGGATATATTTAATATATGTGGACTGGATATATTTAATATATGTGCACTGGATATTTAATATATGTGCACTGGATATCTAATATATGTGCACTGGATATTTAATATATGTGCACTGGATATCTAATATATGTGCACTGGATATTTAATATATGTGCACTGGATATACATAATATATGTGCACTGGATCTATAATATACACTCACCGGCCACTTTATTAGGTACACCATGCTAGTAACGGGTTGGACCCCCTTTTGCCTTCAGAACTGCCTCAATTCTTCGTGGCATAGATTCAACAAGGTGCTGGAAGCATTCCTCAGAGATTTTGGTCCATATTGACATGATGGCATCACACAGTTGCCGCAGATTTGTCGGCTGCATATCCATGATGCGAATCTCCCGTTCCACCACATCCCAAAGATGCTCTATTGGATTGAGATCTGGTGACTGTGGAGGCCATTGGAGTACCGTGAACTCATTGTCATGTTCAAGAAACCAGTCTGAGATGATTCCAGCTTTATGACATGGCGCATTATCCTGCTGAAAGTAGCCATCAGATGTTGGGTACATTGTGGTCATAAAGGGATGGACATGGTCAGCAACAATACTCAGGTAGGCTTTGGCGTTGCAACGATACTCAATTGGTACCAAGGGGCCCAAAGAGTGCCAAGAAAATATTCCCCACACCATGACACCACCACCACCAGCCTGAACCGTTGATACAAGGCAGGATGGATCCATGCTTTCATGTTGTTGACGCCAAATTCTGACCCTACCATCCAAATGTCGCAGCAGAAATCGAGACTCATCAGACCAGGCAACGTTTTTCCAATCTTCAATTGTCCAATTTCGATGAGCTTGTGCAAATTGTAGCCTCAGTTTCCTGTTCTTAGCTGAAAGGAGTGGCACCCGGTGTGGTCTTCTGCTGCTGTAGCCCATCTGCCTCAAAGTTCGACGTACTGTGCATTCAGAGATGCTCTTCTGGCTACCTTGGTTGTAACGGGTGGCTATTTGAGTCACTGTTGCCTTTCTATCAGCTCGAACCAGTCTGGCCATTCTCCTCTGACCTCTGGCATCAACAACGCATTTCCGCCCACAGAACTGCCGCTCACTGGATGTTTTTTCTTTTTCGGACCATTCTCTGTAAACCCTAGAGATGGTTGTGCGTGAAAATCCCAGTAGATCAGCAGTTTCTGAAATACTCAGACCAGCCCTTCTGGCACCAACAACCATGCCACGTTCAAAGGCACTCAAATCACCTTTCTTCCCCATACTGATGCTCGGTTTGAACTGCAGGAGATTGTCTTGACCATGTCTACATGCCTAAATGCACTGAGTTGTCGCCATGTGATTGGCTGATTAGAAATTAAGTGTTAACGAGCAGTTGGACAGGTGTACCTAATAAAGTGGCCGGTGAGTGTATGTGCACTGGATATATTTAATATATGTGCACTGGATATTTAATATATGTGCACTGGATATTTAATGTATGTGCACTGGATATATATAATATATGTGCACTGGATATTTAATATATGTGCACTGGATATAAATAATATATGTGCACTGAATATTTAATATATGTGCACTGGATATATATATATATATAATATATGTGCACTGGATATTTAATATATGTGCACTGCATATATATAATATTTGTGCACTGGATATTTAATATATGTGCACTAGATATAAATAATATATGAGCACTGGATATTTAATATATGTGCACTGTATATATATATATAATATATGTGCACTGTATATTTAATGTATGTGCACTGGATATAAATAATATAAGTGCACTGTATCTATAACATATGTGCACTGGATATATATATTATACGTGCACTGGATATATTTAATTTATGTGCACTGGATATTTAATATATGTGCACTGGACATCTAATATATGTGCACTGGATATTTAATATATGTGCACTGGATATCTAAAATATGTGCACTGGATATTTAATATATGTGCACTGGATATATAGAATATATGTGCACTGGTTATATAATATACGTGCACTGGATATTTAATATATGTGCACTGGATATATTTAATATATGTGCACTGGATATCTAATATATGTGCACTGGATATTTAATGTATATGCACTGGATATAAATAATATATGTGCACTGGATCTATAACATATGTGTACTGGAGATATATATACCATTTATGCACTGGATATATTTAACATATGTGCACTGGATATATAAAATATGTGCACTGGACATTTAGCATATGTGCACTGGGTATATATATAATATATGTGCACTGGATATATATAATATATTTCCACTGGATATATTTAATATATGTGCACTGGATATCTAGTATATGTGCACTGGATATTTAATATATGTGTACTGGATATATTTAATATACGTGCACTGGATATTTAATATATGTGCACTGGATATATATGATATATGTGCACTGGATATTTAATATATGTGCACTAGATATATAATATATGTGCACTGGATATTTAATATATGTGCACTGGATATTTAATATATGTGCACTGGATATATATAGTATATGTGGACTGGATATATTTAATATATGTGGACTGGATATATTTAATATATGCGCACTGGATATTTAACATATGCGCACTGGATATGTAATATATGTGCACTGGATATTTAATATATGTGCACTGGATATATATAATATATGTGCACTGGATATTTAATATATGTGCTCTGGATATATTTCATATATGTGCACTGGATATCTAATATATGTGCACTGGATATTTAATATATGTGCACTGTATATACATAATATATGTGCACTGGATCTATAATATATGTGCACTGGATATATTTAATATATGTGCACTGGATATTTAATATATGTGCACTGGATATTTAATGTATGTGCACTGAATATATATAATATATGTGCACTGGATATTTAATATATGTTTACCGGATATATATAATATATGTGCACTGGATATTTAATATATGTGCACTGGATATAAATAATATAAGTGCACTGTATCTATAACATATGTGCACTGGATATATATACTATATGTGCACTGGATATATTTAATTTATGTGCACTGGATATTTAATATATGTGCACTGGATATCTAATATATGTGCACTGGATATTTAATATCTGTGTACTGGATATATAATATATGTGCACTGATATTTAATATATGTGCACTGGATATATATAATATATGTGCACTGGATATTTAATATATGTGCACTGAATATAAATAATATATGTGCACTGAATATTTAACATATGTGCACTGGATATATTTAATATATGTGCACTGGATATCTAATATATGTGCACTGGATATTTAATATATGAGCACTGGATATCTAATATATGTGCACTGGATATTTAATATATGTGCACTGGATATATTTAATATATGTGCACTGGATATCTTATAAATGTGCACTGGATATTTCATATATGTGCACTGGATATAAATAATAAATGTGCACTTGATCTATAATATATGTGCACTGGATATATATAATATATGTGCACTGGATATATTTAATATGTGTGCACTGGATATTTAATATATGTGCACTGGATATTTAATATATGTGCACTGGATATTCATAATATATGTGCACTGGATATATTTAATATATGTGCACTGGATATTTAATATATGTGCACTGGATATATTTAATATATGTGCACTGTATATTTAATATATGTGCACTGGATATATTTAATATATGTGCACTGGATATCTAATATATGTGCACTGGATATTTAATATATGTGCACTGGATATCTAATATATGTGCACTGGATATTTAATATATGTGTACTAGATATATATAATATATGTGCAATGGATATTTAATATATGTGCACTGGATATATATAATATATGTGCACTGGATATCTAATATATGTGCACTGGATATTTAATGTATGTGCACGGGATATAAATAATATATGTGCACTGGATCTATAACATATGTGCACTGGATATATATACTATATGTGCACTGGATTTATTTAACATATGTGCACTGGATATATAATATATGTGCACTGGATATTTAATATATGGGCACTAGATATATATAATATATGTGCACTGGAAATTTAATATATGTGCACTGGATATTTAATATATGTGCACTGGATATTTAGTATATGTGCACTGGATATATATATATATATAATATATGTGCACTGGTTATATATAATATATGTGCACTGGATATATTTAATATATGTGCACTAGATATATATAATATATGTGCACTGGATATTTAATATATGTGCACTGGATATATTTAATATATGTGCACTGTATATCTAATATATGTGCACTGGATATTTAATATATGTGCACTGGATATCTAATATATGTGCACTGGATATTTAATATATGTGCACTGGATATCTAATATATGTGCACTGGATATTTAATATATGTGCACTGGATATCTAATATATGTGCACTGGATATTTAATATATGTGCACTAGATATATATAATATATGTGCACTGGATATCTAATATATGTGCACTGGATGTTTAATGTATGTGCACTGGATATAAATAATATATGTGCACTGGATCTATAACATATGTGCACTGGATATATATATATATACTATATGTGCACTGGATATATTTAACATATTTCACTGGATATATTATATATGTGCACTGGATATTTAGTATATGTGCACTGGATATATATATATATAAAATATGTGCACAGGATATATATAATATATGTGCACTGGATATATTTAATATATGTGCACTGGATATCTAATATATGTGCACTGAATATATATAATATATGCGCACTGGATATTTAATATATATGTGCACTGGATATGTAAAACATGTGCAGTGGATATTTAATATATGTGCACTGGATATTTTATTTATGTGCACTGGATATATTTATTATATGTGCACTGGATATTTAATATATGTGCACTGGATATCTAATATATGTGCACTGGATATTTAAAATATGTGCACTGGATATATATGATATATGTGCACTGGATATTTAATATATGTGCACTGGATATTTAATATATGTGCACTGGATATATATAGTATATGTGGACTGGATATATTTAATATATGTGGACTGGATATATTTAATATATGCGCACTGGATATTTAATATATGTGCACTGGATAATTAATATATGTGCACTGGTTATATATAATATATGTGTACTGGATATTTAATATAAGTGCACTGGAAATATTTAATATATGTGCACTGGAAATTTAATATATGTGCACTGGATATTTAATATATGTGCACTGGATATATTTAATATGTGTGCACTGGATATTTAATATATGTGCACTGGATATTTAATATATGTGCACTGGATATTTAGTATATGTGCACTGGATATATATATATATATATATATATATATATATATATATAACATATGTGCACTGGATATATATAATATATGTGCACTGGATATATTTAATATATGTGAACTAGATATATATAATATATGTGCACTGGATATTTAATATATGTGCACTGGATATATTTAATATATGAGCACTGGATATCTAATATATGTGCACTGGATATTTCATATATGTGCAGTGGATATTTCATATATGTGCACTGGATATATATAATATTTGTGCACTGGATATTTAATATATGTGCACTGGATATTTAATATATGTGCACTGGATATATTTAATATATGTGCACTGGATATCTAATATATGTGCACTGGATATTTCATATATGTACACCGGATATAAATAATAAATGTGCACTGGATCTATAATATATGTGCACTGGATATTTAATATATGTGCACTGGATATCTAATATATGTGCACTGGATATTTCATATATGTGCACTGGATATTTCATATATGTGCACTGGATATTTAATATATGTGCACTGGATATATATAATATATGTGCACTGGATATTTAATATATGTGCACTGGATATTTAATATATGTGCACTGGATATCTAATATATGTGCACTGGATATTTAATATATGTGCACTGGATATCTAATATATGTGCACTGGATATTTAATATATGTGCACTAGATATATATAATATATGTGCACTGGATATTTAATATATGTGCACTAGATATATTTAATATATGTGCACTGGATATCTAATATATGTGCACTGGATATTTAATATATGTGCACTAGATATATATAATATATGTGCACTGGATATTTAATATATGTGCACTGGATATATTTAATATATGTGCACTGGATATCTAATATATGTGCACTGGATGTTTAATGTATGTGCACTGGATATAAATAATATATGTGCACTGGATCTATAACATATGTGCACTGGATATATATACTATATGTGCACTGGATATATTTAACATATGTGCACTGGATATATAATATATGTGCACTAGATATATATAATATATGTGCACTGGATATATATATATATGTATATATATATAATATATGTGCACAGGATATTCATAATATATGTGCACTGGATATATTTAATATATGTGCACTGGATATTTAATATATGTGCACTGGATATATTTAATATATGTGCACTGTATATTTAATATATGTGCACTGGATATATTTAATATATGTGCACTGGATATCTATTATATGTGCACTGGATATTTAATATATGTGCACTGGATATCTAATATATGTGCACTGGATATTTAATATATGTGCACTGGATATCTAATATATGTGCACTGGATATTTAATATATGTGCACTGGATATATTTAATATATGTGCACTGTATATCTAATATATGTGCACTGGATATTTAATATATGTGCACTGGATATCTAATATATGTGCACTTGATATTTAATATATGTGCACTGGATATCTAATATATGTGCACTGGATATTTAATATATGTGCACTGGATATCTAATATATGTGCACTGGATATTTAATATATGTGCACTGGATATATTTAATATATGTGCACTGTATATCTAATATATGTGCACTGGATATGTAATATATGTGCACTGGATATCGAATATATGTGCACTGGATATCTAATATATGTGCACTGGATATTTAATATATGTGTACTAGATATATATAATATATGTGCAATGGATATTTAATATATGTGCACTGGATATATATAATATATGTGCACTGGATATCTAATATATGTGCACTGGATATTTAATGTATGTGCACGGGATATAAATAATATATGTGCACTGGATCTATAACATATGTGCACTGGATATATATACTATATGTGCACTGGATTTATTTAACATATGTGCACTGGATATATAATATATGTGCACTGGATATTTAATATATGGGCACTGGATATTTAATATATGTGCACTGGATATTTAGTATATGTGCACTGGATATATATATATATATATATATATATATATATATATATAATATAATATATGTGCACTGGTTATATATAATATATGTGCACTGGATATATTTAATATATGTGCACTAGATATATATAATATATGTGCACTGGATCTATAACATATGTGCACTGGATATATATACTATATGTGCACTGGATTTATTTAACATATGTGCACTGGATATATAATATATGTGCACTGGATATTTAATATATGGGCACTGGATATTTAATATATGTGCACTGGATATTTAGTATATGTGCACTGGATATATATATATATATATATATATATATATATATAATATAATATATGTGCACTGGTTATATATAATATATGTGCACTGGATATATTTAATATATGTGCACTAGATATATATAATATATGTGCACTGGATATTTAATATATGTGCACTGGATATATTTAATATATGTGCACTGTATATCTAATATATGTGCACTGGATATTTAATATATGTGCACTGGATATCTAATATATGTGCACTGGATATTTAATATATGTGCACTGGATATCTAATATATGTGCACTGGATATTTAATGTATGTGCACTGGATATAAATAATATATGTGCACTGGATCTATAACATATGTGCACTGGATATATATACTATATGTGCACTGGATATATTTAACATATGTGCACTGGATATATAATATATGTGCACTGGATATTCAATATATGTGCACTAGATATATATAATATATGTGCACTGGAAATTTAATATATGTGCACTGGATATTTAATATATGTGCACTGAATATTTAGTATATGTGCACTGGATATATATAATATATGTGCACTGGAAATTTAATATATGTGCACTGGATATTTAATATATGTGCACTGGATATTTAGTATATGTGCACTGGATATATATATATATATATATATATATATATATATATATATATATATATAATATATGTGCACTGGAAATATATAATATATGTGCACTGGATATATTTAATATTTGTGCACTAGATATATATAATATATGTGCACTGGATATTTAATATATGTGCACTGGATATATTTAATATATGTGCACTGTATATCTAATATATGTGCACTGGATATTTAATATATGTGCACTGGATATCTAATATATGTGCACTGGATATTTAATATATGTGCACTGGATATCTAGTATATGTGCACTGGATATTTAATATATCTGCACTGGATATCTAATATATGTGCACTGGATATTTAATATATGTGCACTAGATATATATAATATATGTGCACTGGATATCTAATATATGTGCACTGGATGTTTAATGTATGTGCACTGGATATAAATAATATATGTGCACTGGATCTATAACATATGTGCACTGGATATATATATATACTATATGTGCACTGGATATATTTAACATATTTGCACTGGATATATTATATATGTGCACTGGATATTTAGTATATGTGCACTGGATATATATATAATATATGTGCACAGGATATATATAATATATGTGCACTGGATATATTTAATATATGTGCACTGTATATCTAATATATGTGCACTGGATATTTAATATATGTGCACTGGATATCTAATATATGTGCACTGGATATTTAATATATGTGCACTGGATATCTAATATATGTGCACTGGATATTTAATATATGTGCACTGGATATCTAATATATGTGCACTGGATATTTAATATATGTGCACTAGATATATATAATATATGTGCACTGGATATCTAATATATGTGCACTGGATGTTTAATGTATGTGCACTGGATATAAATAATATATGTGCACTGGATCTATAACATATGTGCACTGGATATATATATATATACTATATGTGCACTGGATATATTTAACATATTTCACTGGATATATTATATATGTGCACTGGATATTTAGTATATGTGCACTGGATATATATATATATAATATATGTGCACAGGATATATATAATATATGTGCACTGGATATATTTAATATATGTGCACTGGATATCTAATATATGTGCACTGAATATATATAATATATGCGCACTGGATATTTAATATATATGTGCACTGGATATGTAAAACATGTGCAGTGGATATTTAATATATGTGCACTGGATATTTTATTTATGTGCACTGGATATATTTATTATATGTGCACTGGATATTTAATATATGTGCACTGGATATCTAATATATGTGCACTGGATATTTAAAATATGTGCACTGGATATATATGATATATGTGCACTGGATATTTAATATATGTGCACTGGATATTTAATATATGTGCACTGGATATATATAGTATATGTGGACTGGATATATTTAATATATGTGGACTGGATATATTTAATATATGCGCACTGGATATTTAATATATGTGCACTGGATAATTAATATATGTGCACTGGTTATATATAATATATGTGTACTGGATATTTAATATAAGTGCACTGGAAATATTTAATATATGTGCACTGGAAATTTAATATATGTGCACTGGATATTTAATATATGTGCACTGGATATATTTAATATGTGTGCACTGGATATTTAATATATGTGCACTGGATATTTAATATATGTGCACTGGATATTTAGTATATGTGCACTGGATATATATATATATATATATATATATATATATATATATATAACATATGTGCACTGGATATATATAATATATGTGCACTGGATATATTTAATATATGTGAACTAGATATATATAATATATGTGCACTGGATATTTAATATATGTGCACTGGATATATTTAATATATGAGCACTGGATATCTAATATATGTGCACTGGATATTTCATATATGTGCAGTGGATATTTCATATATGTGCACTGGATATATATAATATTTGTGCACTGGATATTTAATATATGTGCACTGGATATTTAATATATGTGCACTGGATATATTTAATATATGTGCACTGGATATCTAATATATGTGCACTGGATATTTCATATATGTACACCGGATATAAATAATAAATGTGCACTGGATCTATAATATATGTGCACTGGATATTTAATATATGTGCACTGGATATCTAATATATGTGCACTGGATATTTCATATATGTGCACTGGATATTTCATATATGTGCACTGGATATTTAATATATGTGCACTGGATATATTTAATATATGTGCACTGGATATTTAATATATGTGCACTGGATATATATAATATATGTGCACTGGATATTTAATATATGTGCACTGGATATTTAATATATGTGCACTGGATATCTAATATATGTGCACTGGATATTTAATATATGTGCACTGGATATCTAATATATGTGCACTGGATATTTAATATATGTGCACTAGATATATATAATATATGTGCACTGGATATTTAATATATGTGCACTAGATATATTTAATATATGTGCACTGGATATCTAATATATGTGCACTGGATATTTAATATATGTGCACTAGATATATATAATATATGTGCACTGGATATTTAATATATGTGCACTGGATATATTTAATATATGTGCACTGGATATCTAATATATGTGCACTGGATGTTTAATGTATGTGCACTGGATATAAATAATATATGTGCACTGGATCTATAACATATGTGCACTGGATATATATACTATATGTGCACTGGATATATTTAACATATGTGCACTGGATATATAATATATGTGCACTAGATATATATAATATATGTGCACTGGATATATATATATGTATATATATATAATATATGTGCACAGGATATTCATAATATATGTGCACTGGATATATTTAATATATGTGCACTGGATATTTAATATATGTGCACTGGATATATTTAATATATGTGCACTGTATATTTAATATATGTGCACTGGATATATTTAATATATGTGCACTGGATATCTATTATATGTGCACTGGATATTTAATATATGTGCACTGGATATCTAATATATGTGCACTGGATATTTAATATATGTGCACTGGATATCTAATATATGTGCACTGGATATTTAATATATGTGCACTGGATATATTTAATATATGTGCACTGTATATCTAATATATGTGCACTGGATATTTAATATATGTGCACTGGATATCTAATATATGTGCACTTGATATTTAATATATGTGCACTGGATATCTAATATATGTGCACTGGATATTTAATATATGTGCACTGGATATCTAATATATGTGCACTGGATATTTAATATATGTGCACTGGATATATTTAATATATGTGCACTGTATATCTAATATATGTGCACTGGATATGTAATATATGTGCACTGGATATCGAATATATGTGCACTGGATATCTAATATATGTGCACTGGATATTTAATATATGTGTACTAGATATATATAATATATGTGCAATGGATATTTAATATATGTGCACTGGATATATATAATATATGTGCACTGGATATCTAATATATGTGCACTGGATATTTAATGTATGTGCACGGGATATAAATAATATATGTGCACTGGATCTATAACATATGTGCACTGGATATATATACTATATGTGCACTGGATTTATTTAACATATGTGCACTGGATATATAATATATGTGCACTGGATATTTAATATATGGGCACTGGATATTTAATATATGTGCACTGGATATTTAGTATATGTGCACTGGATATATATATATATATATATATATATATATATATATAATATAATATATGTGCACTGGTTATATATAATATATGTGCACTGGATATATTTAATATATGTGCACTAGATATATATAATATATGTGCACTGGATATTTAATATATGTGCACTGGATATATTTAATATATGTGCACTGTATATCTAATATATGTGCACTGGATATTTAATATATGTGCACTGGATATCTAATATATGTGCACTGGATATTTAATATATGTGCACTGGATATCTAATATATGTGCACTGGATATTTAATGTATGTGCACTGGATATAAATAATATATGTGCACTGGATCTATAACATATGTGCACTGGATATATATACTATATGTGCACTGGATATATTTAACATATGTGCACTGGATATATAATATATGTGCACTGGATATTCAATATATGTGCACTAGATATATATAATATATGTGCACTGGAAATTTAATATATGTGCACTGGATATTTAATATATGTGCACTGAATATTTAGTATATGTGCACTGGATATATATAATATATGTGCACTGGAAATTTAATATATGTGCACTGGATATTTAATATATGTGCACTGGATATTTAGTATATGTGCACTGGATATATATATATATATATATATATATATATATATATATATATATATATAATATATGTGCACTGGAAATATATAATATATGTGCACTGGATATATTTAATATTTGTGCACTAGATATATATAATATATGTGCACTGGATATTTAATATATGTGCACTGGATATATTTAATATATGTGCACTGTATATCTAATATATGTGCACTGGATATTTAATATATGTGCACTGGATATCTAATATATGTGCACTGGATATTTAATATATGTGCACTGGATATCTAGTATATGTGCACTGGATATTTAATATATCTGCACTGGATATCTAATATATGTGCACTGGATATTTAATATATGTGCACTAGATATATATAATATATGTGCACTGGATATCTAATATATGTGCACTGGATGTTTAATGTATGTGCACTGGATATAAATAATATATGTGCACTGGATCTATAACATATGTGCACTGGATATATATATATACTATATGTGCACTGGATATATTTAACATATTTGCACTGGATATATTATATATGTGCACTGGATATTTAGTATATGTGCACTGGATATATATATAATATATGTGCACAGGATATATATAATATATGTGCACTGGATATATTTAATATATGTGCACTGGATATCTAATATATGTGCACTGGATATATATAATATATGCGCACTGGATATTCAATATATATGTGCACTGGATATGTAATACATGTGCACTGGATATTTAATATATGTGCACTGGATATTTAATTTATGTGCACTGGATATCTAATATATGTGCACTGGATATTTAAAATATGTGCACTGGATATATATGATATATGTGCACTGGATATTTAATATATGTGCACTGGATATTTAATATATGTGCACTGGATATATATAGTATATGTGGACTGGATATATTTAATATATGTGGACTGGATATATTTAATATATGCGCACTGGATATTTAATATATGTGCAGTGGATAATTAATATAAGTGCACTGGAAATATTTAATATATGTGCACTGGAAATTTAATATATGTGCACTGGATATTTAATATATGTGCACTGGATATAAATAATATTTCTGCACTGGATATTTAATATATGAGCACTGGATATCTAATATATGTGCACTGGATATTTAATATATGTGCACCGGATATATTTAATATATGTGCACTGGATATCTTATAAATGTGCACTGGATATTTTATATATGTGCACTGGATATAAATAATATATGTGCACTTGATTTATAATATATGTGCACTGGATAAATATAATATATGTGCACTGGATATATTTAATATATGTGCACTGAATATTAAATATATGTGCACTGGATATTTTATATATGTGCACTGGATATTTAGTATATGTGCACTGGATATATATATAATATATGTGCACTGGATATATATAATATATGTGCACTGGATATATTTAATATATGTGCACTAGATATATATAATATATGTGCACTGGATATTTAATATATGTGCACTGGATATATTTAATATATGTGCACTGGATATCTAATATATGTGCACTGGATATTTCATATATGTGCACTGGATATTTCATATACGTGCACTGGATATATATAATATTTGTGCACGGGATATTTAATATATGTGCACTGGTTATTTAATATATGTGCAATGGATATATTTAATATATGTGCACTGGATATCTAATATGTGTGCACTGGATATTTCATATATGTGCGCTCGATATTTCATATATGTGCACTGGATATAAATAATAAATGTGCACTGGATCTATAATATATGTGCACTGGATATATATAGTATATGTGGACTTGATATATTTAATATATGTGGACTGGATATATTTAATATATGCGCACTGGATATTTAATATGTGTGCACTGGATAATTAATATATGTGCACTGGTTATATATAATATATGTGCACTGGATATTTAATATAAGTGCACTGGAAATATTTAATATATGTGCACTGGAAATTTAATATATGTGCACTGGATATTTAATATATGAGCACGGGATATCTAATATATGTGCACTGGATATTTAATATATGTGCACCGGATATATTTAATATATGTGCACTGGATATCTTATAAATGTGCACTGGATATTTTATATATGTGCACTGGATATAAATAATAAATGTGCACTTGATCTATAATATATGTGCACTGGATATATATAATATATGTGCACTGGATATAAATAATATTTGTGCACTGGATATTTAATATATGAGCACGGGATATCTAATATATGTGCACTGGATATTTAATATATGTGCACCGGATATATTTAATATATGTGCACTGGATATCTTATAAATGTGCACTGGATATTTTATATATGTGCACTGGATATAAATAATAAATGTGCACTCGATCTATAATATATGTGCACTGGATATATATAATATATGTGCACTGGATATATTTAATATATGTGCACTGGATATTAAATATATGTGCACTGGATATTTTATATATGTGCACTGGATATTTAGTATATGTGCACTGGATATATATATATATATATATATAATATATGTGCACTGGATATATATAATATATGTGCACTGGATATATTTAATATATGTGCACTAGATATATATAATATATGTGCACTGGATATTTCATATATGTGCACTGGATATTTCATATACGTGCACTGGATATATATAATATTTGTGCACGGGATATTTAATATATGTGCACTGGATATTTAATATATGTGCACTGGATATATTTAATATATGTGCACTGGATATCTAATATATGTGCACTGGATATTTCATATATGTGCGCTGGATATTTCATATATGTGCACTGGATATAAATAATAAATGTGCACTGGATCTATATTATATGTGCACTGGATATATTTAATATATGTGCACTGGATATATTTAATATATGTGCACTGGATATTTAATATATGTGCACTGGATATTTAATATATGTGCACTGGATATATATAATATATGTGCACTGGATATTTAATATATGTGCACTGGATATCTAATATATGTGCACTGGATATTTAATATATGTGCACTGGATATCTAATATATGAACACTGGATATTTAATATATGTGCACTGGATATCTAATATATGTGCACTGGATATTTAATATATGTGCAATAGATATATATACTATATGTGCACTGGATATTTAATATATGTGCACTGGATATATTTAATATATGTGCACTGTATATCTAATATATGTGCACTGGATATTTAATATATGTGCACTGGATATCTAATATATGTGCACTGGATATTTAATATATGTGCATTAGATATATATAATATATGTGCACTGGATATTTAATATATGTGCACTGGACATATTTAATATATTTGCACTGGATATCTAATATATGTGCACTGGATTTTTAATGTATGTGCACTGGATATAAATAATATATGTGCACTGGATCTATAACATATGTGCACTGGATATATATACTATATGTGCACTGGATATATTTAACATATGTGCACTGGATATATAATATATGTGCACTAGATATATATATATAATATATGTGCACTGGATATATATATAATATATGTGCACAGGATATATATAATATATGTGCACTGGATATATTTAATATATGTGCACTGGATATCTAATATATGTGCACTGGATATATATAATATATGCACACTGGATATGTAATATATATGTGCACTGGATATGTAATATATGTGCTCTGGAGATTTAATATATGTGCACTGGATATTTAATTTATGTGCACTGGATATATTTATTATACGTGCACTGGATATTTAATATATGTGCCCTGGATATCTAATATGTGTACACTGGATATTTAATATATGTGCACTGGATATATATAATATATGTGCACTGGGTATTTAATATATGTGCACTGGATATTTAATATATGTGCACTGGATATATTTAATATATGTGCACTGGATATTTAATATATGTGCACTGGATATATTTAATATATGTTCACTGGATATTTTATAAATGTGCACTGGATATTTCATATATGTGCACTGGATGTAAATAATAAATGTGCACTGGATCTATAATATATGTGCACTGGATATATATAATATATGTGCACTGGATATATTTAATATATGTGCACTGGATATCTAATATATGTGCACTGGATATTTAATATATGTGCACTGGATATACATAATATATGTGCACTGGATCTATAATATATGTGCATTGGATATATTTAATATATGTGCACTGGATATTTAATATATGTGCACTGGATATTTCATGTATGTGCACTGGATATATATAATATATGTGCACTGGATATTTAATATATGTGCACTGGATATAAATAATATATGTGCACTGAATATTTAATATACGTGCACTGGATATATATATATAATATATGTGCACTGGATATTTAATATATGTGCACTGGATATATATAATATTTCTGCACTGGATATTTAATATATGAGCACTAGATATAAATAATATATGAGCACTGGATATTTAATATATGTGCACTGTATATATATAATATATGTGCACTGGATATCTAATATATGTGCACTGGATATTTAATATATGTGCACTGGATATCTAATATATGTGCACTGGATATTTAATATATGTGCACTGGATATATAGAATATATGTGCACTGGATATGTAATATACGTGCACTGGATATTTAATATATGTGCACTGGATATATTTAATATATGTGCATTGGATATCTAATATATGTGCACTGGATATTTAATGTATGTGCACTGGATATAAATAATATATGTGCACTGGATCTATAACATATGTGTACTGGAGATATATATACTATTTATGCACTGGATATATTTAACATATGTGCACTGGATATATAATATATGTGCACTGGACATTTAGCATATGTGCACTGGATATATATATAATATATGTGCACTGGATATATATAATATATTTCCACTGGATATATTTAATATATGTGCACTGGATATATTTAATATATGTGCACTGGATATCTAATATATGTGCACTGGATATTTAATATATGTGTACTGGATATATTTAATATACGTGCACTGGATATTTAATATATGTGCACTGGATATATATGATATATGTGCACTGGATATTAAATATATGTGCACTAGATATATAATATATGTGCACTGGATATTTAATATATGTGCACTGGATATTTAATATATGTGCACTGGATATATATAGTATATGTGGACTGGATATATTTAATATATGTGCACTGGATATCTAATATATGTGCACTGGATATTTAATATATGTGTACTGGATATATTTAATATACGTGCACTGGATATTTAATATATGTGCACTGGATATATATGATATATGCGCACTGGATATTTAATATATATGTGCACTGGATATGTAATACATGTGCACTGGATATTTAATATATGTGCACTGGATATTTAATATATGTGCACTGGATATTTAGTATATGTGCACTGGATATATATATATATATTTATATATATAACATATGTGCACTGGATATATATAATATATGTGCACTGGATATATTTAATATATGTGAACTAGATATATATAATATATGTGCACTGGATATTTAATATATGTGCACTGGATATATTTAATATATGAGCACTGGATATCTAATATATGTGCACTGGATATTTCATATATGTGCAGTGGATATTTCATATATGTGCACTGGATATATATAATATTTGTATACTGGATATTTAATATATGTGCACTGGATATTTAATATATGTGCACTGGAGATATTTAATATATGTGCACTGGATATCTAATATATGTGCACTGGATATTTCATATATGTGCACCGGATATAAATAATAAATGTGCACTGGATCTATAATATATGTGCACTGGATATTTAATATATGTGCACTGGATATCTAATATATGTGCACTGGATATTTCATATATGTGCACTGAATATTTCATATATGTGCACTGGATATATATATACTATATGTACACTGGATATATTTAACATATGTGCACTGGATATATAATATATGTGCACTAGATATATATAATATATGTGCACTGGATATATATATATATATATATATATATATATATATATCTAATATATGTGCACAGGATATATATAATATATGTGCACTGGATATATATAATATATGCACACTGGATATGTAATATATATGTGCACTGGATATGTAATATATGTGCTCTGGATATTTAATATATGTGCACTGGATATTTAATTTATGTGCACTGGATATATTTATTATACGTGCACTGGATATTTAATATATGTGCCCTGGATATCTAATATGTGTCCACTGGATATTTAATATATGTGCACTGGATATATATAATATATGTGCACTGGGTATTTAATATATGTGCACTGGATATTTAATATATGTGCACTGGATATATTTAATATATGTGCACTGGATATCTAATATATGTGCACTGGATATTTAATATATGTGCACTGGATATATATAGTATATGTGGACTGGATATATTTAATATATGTGGACTGGATATATTTAATATATGTGCACTGGATATTTAATATATGTGCACTGGATATCTAATATATGTGCACTGGATATTTAATATATGTGCACTGGATATCTAATATATGTGCACTGGATATTTAATATATGTGCACTGGATATACATAATATATGTGCACTGGATCTATAAAATATGTGCACTGGATATATTTAATATATGTGCACTGGATATTTAATGAATGTGCACTGGATATATATAATATATGTGCACTGGATATTTAATATATGTGCACTGGATATAAATAATATATGTGCACTGAATATTTAATATATGTGCACTGGATATATATATATATATATATATATATATATATAATATATGTGCACTGGATATTTAATATATGTGCACTGCATATATATAATATTTGTGCACTGGATATTTAATATATGTGCACTAGATATAAATAATATATGTGCACTGGATCTATAACATATGTGTACTGGAGATATATATACCATTTATGCACTGGATATATTTAACATATGTGCACTGGATATATAATATATGTGCACTGGATATTATACATATCTGCACTGGATATATTTAATATATTTGCATTGGATATTTAATATATGTGCACTGGATATACATAATAAATGTGCACTGGATCTATAATATATTTGCACTGGATATATATAATATATGTGCACTGGATATATATCTATAATATATGTGCACTGGATATTTAATATATGTTCACTGGATATGTATAATATATGTGCACTGGATCTATAATATATGTGCACTGGATATTTATAATATATGTGCACTGGATAAATTTAATATATATGCACTTTATATCTAATATATGTGCACTGGATATTTAATATATGTGCACTGGATATATATATAATATATGTGCACTGGATATTTAATATATGTGCACTGGATATAAATAATATATATGCACAGGATCTATAATATATGTGCACTTTATATCTAATATATGTGCACTGGATATTTAATATATGTGCACTGGATATATATATAATATATGTGCACTGGATATTTAATATATGTGCACTGTATATAAATAATATATATGCACAGGATCTATAATATATGTGCACTGGATTTATATAATATTTGTGCACTGGATATATTTAATATATGTGCACTGGGTATATTTAATTTATGTGCACTGGATATATAATGTATGTGCACTGAATATATATAATATATGTGCACTGGATATTTAATATATGTGCACTGGATATATATAATATATGTGCACTGGATATTTAAAATATGTGCACTGGATATATATAATATATGTGCACTGGATATTTAATATATGTGCACTAGATATAAATATTATATGAGTACTGGATATTTAATATATGTGCACTGTATATATATAATATATGTGCACTGGATATTTAATGTATGTGCACTGGATATTTAATATATGTGCACTGGATATCTAATATATGTGCACTGGATATTTCATATATGTGCACTGGATATTTCATATACGTGCACTGGATATATATAATATTTGTGCACTGGATATTTAATATATGTGCACTGGATATTTAATATAGGTGCACTGGATATATTTAATATATGTGCACTGGATAACTAATATATGTGCACTGGATATTTCATATATGTGCGCTGGATATTTCATATATGTGCACTGGATATAAATAATAAATGTGCACTGGATCTATAATATATATGTGCACTGGATATATATAATATATGTGCACTGGATATATTTAATATATGTGCACTGGATATTTAATATATGTGCACTGGATATTTAATATATGTGCACTGGATATTTAATATATGTGCACTGGATATAAATAATATTTGTGCACTGGATATTTAATATATGAGCACTGGATATCTAATATATGTGCACTGGACATTTAATATATGTGCACTGGATATATTTAATATATGTGCACTGGATATCTTATAAATGTGCACTGGATATTTCATATATGTGCACTGGATATAAATAATAAATGTGCACTTGATCTATAATATATGTGCACTGGATATATATAATATATGTGCACTGGATATATTTAATATGTGTGCACTGGATATTTAATATATGTGCACTGGATATTTAACATATGTGCACTGGATATATATAATATATGTGCACTGGATATATTTAATATATGTGAACTAGACATATATAATATATGTGCACTGGATATTTAATATATGTGCACTGGATATATTTAATATATGAGCACTGGATATCTAATATATGTGCACTGGATATTTCATATATGTGCAGTGGATATTTCATATATGTGCACTGGATATATATAATATTTGTGCACTGGATATTTAATATATGTGCACTGGATATTTAATATATGTGCACTGGATATATGTAATATATGTGCACTGGATATCTAATATATGTGCACTGGATATTTCATATATGTGCACCGGATATAAATAATAAATGTGCACTGGATCTATAATATATGTGCACTGGATATTTAATATATGTGCACTGGATATCTAATATATGTGCACTGGATATTTCATATATGTGCACTGGATATTTCATATATGTGCACTGGATATTTAATATATGTGCACTGGATATATTTAATATATGTGCACTGGATATCTAATATATGTGCACTGGATATTTCATATATGTGCACTGGATATTTCATATATGTGCACCGGATATAAATAATAAATGTGCACTGGATCTATAATATATGTGCACTGGATATATATAATATATGTGCACTGGATATATTTAATATATGTGCACTGGATATTTAATATATGTGCACTGGATATTTAATATATGTGCACTGGATATATATAATATATGTGCACTGGATATTTAATATATGTGCACTGGATATCTAATATATGTGCACTGGATATTTAATATATGTGCACTAGATATCTAATATATGTGCACTGGATATTTAATATATGTGCACTGGATATCTAATATATGTGCACTGGATATTTAATATATGTGCACTAGATATATATAATATATGTGCACTGGATATTTAATATATGTGCACTGGATATATTTAATATATGTGCACTGTATATCTAATATATGTGCACTGGATATTTAATATATGTGCACTGGATATCTAATATATGTGCACTGGATATTTAATATATGTGCACTGTATTTATATAATATATGTGCACTGGATATTTAATGTATGTGCACTGGATATAAATAATATATGTGCACTGGATCTATAACATATGTGCACTGGATATATATATACTATATCTACACTGGATATATTTAACATATGTGCACTGGATATATAATATATGTGCACAGGATATATATAATATATGTGCACTGGATATATATAATATATGCACACTGGATATGTAATATATATGTGCACTGGATATGTAATATATGTGCTCTGGATATTTAATATATGTGCACTGGATATTTAATTTATGTGCACTGGATATATTTATTATACGTGCACTGGATATTTAATATATGTGCCCTGGATATCTAATATGTGTGCACTGGATATTTAATATATGTGCACTGGATATATATAATATATGTGCACTGGGTATTTAATATATGTGCACTGGATATTTAATATATGTGCACTGGATATATTTAATATATGTGCACTGGATATCTAATATATGTGCACTGGATATTTAATATATGTGCACTGGATATATATAGTATATGTGGACTGGATATATTTAATATATGTGGACTGGATATATTTAATATATGTGCACTGGATATTTAATATATGTGCACTGGATATCTAATATATGTGCACTGGATATTTAATATATGTGCACTGGATATCTAATATATGTGCACTGGATATTTAATATATGTGCACTGGATATACATAATATATGTGCACTGGATCTATAATATATGTGCACTGGATATATTTAATATATGTGCACTGGATATTTAATATATGTGCACTGGATATTTAATGTATGTGCACTGGATATATATAATATATGTGCACTGGATATTTAATATATGTGCACTGGATATAAATAATATATGTGCACTGAATATTTAATATATGTGCACTGGATATATATATATATATAATATATGTGCACTGGATATTTAATATATGTGCACTGCATATATATAATATTTGTGCACTGGATATTTAATATATGTGCACTAGATATAAATAATATATGAGCACTGGATATTTAATATATGTGCACTGTATATATATATATAATATATGTGCACTGTATATTTAATGTATGTGCACTGGATATAAATAATATAAGTGCACTGTATCTATAACATATGTGCACTGGATATATATATTATACGTGCACTGGATATATTTAATTTATGTGCACTGGATATTTAATATATGTGCACTGGACATCTAATATATGTGCACTGGATATTTAATATATGTGCACTGGATATCTAAAATATGTGCACTGGATATTTAATATATGTGCACTGGATATATAGAATATATGTGCACTGGTTATATAATATACGTGCACTGGATATTTAATATATGTGCACTGGATATATTTAATATATGTGCACTGGATATCTAATATATGTGCACTGGATATTTAATGTATATGCACTGGATATAAATAATATATGTGCACTGGATCTATAACATATGTGTACTGGAGATATATATACCATTTATGCACTGGATATATTTAACATATGTGCACTGGATATATAAAATATGTGCACTGGACATTTAGCATATGTGCACTGGGTATATATATAATATATGTGCACTGGATATATATAATATATTTCCACTGGATATATTTAATATATGTGCACTGGATATCTAGTATATGTACACTGGATATTTAATATATGTGTACTGGATATATTTAATATACGTGCACTGGATATTTAATATATGTGCACTGGATATATATGATATATGTGCACTGGATATTTAATATATGTGCACTAGATATATAATATATGTGCACTGGATATTTAATATATGTGCACTGGATATTTAATATATGTGCACTGGATATATATAGTATATGTGGACTGGATATATTTAATATATGTGGACTGGATATATTTAATATATGCGCACTGGATATTTAACATATGCGCACTGGATATGTAATATATGTGCACTGGATATTTAATATATGTGCACTGGATATATATAATATATGTGCACTGGATATTTAATATATGTGCTCTGGATATATTTCATATATGTGCACTGGATATCTAATATATGTGCACTGGATATTTAATATATGTGCACTGTATATACATAATATATGTGCACTGGATCTATAATATATGTGCACTGGATATATTTAATATATGTGCACTGGATATTTAATATATGTGCACTGGATATTTAATGTATGTGCACTGAATATATATAATATATGTGCACTGGATATTTAATATATGTTTACCGGATATATATAATATATGTGCACTGGATATTTAATATATGTGCACTGGATATAAATAATATAAGTGCACTGTATCTATAACATATGTGCACTGGATATATATACTATATGTGCACTGGATATATTTAATATATGTGCACTGGATATATTTAATATATGTGCACTGGATATCTAATATATGTGCACTGGATATTTAATATCTGTGTACTGGATATATAATATATGTGCACTGATATTTAATATATGTGCACTGGATATATATAATATATGTGCACTGGATATTTAATATATGTGCACTGAATATAAATAATATATGTGCACTGAATATTTAACATATGTGCACTGGATATATTTAATATATGTGCACTGGATATCTAATATATGTGCACTGGATATTTAATATATGAGCACTGGATATCTAATATATGTGCACTGGATATTTAATATATGTGCACTGGATATATTTAATATATGTGCACTGGATATATTATAAATGTGCACTGGATATTTCATATATGTGCACTGGATATAAATAATAAATGTGCACTTGATCTATAATATATGTGCACTGGATATATATAATATATGTGCACTGGATATATTTAATATGTGTGCACTGGATATTTAATATATGTGCACTGGATATTTAATATATGTGCACTGGATATTCATAATATATGTGCACTGGATATATTTAATATATGTGCACTGGATATTTAATATATGTGCACTGGATATATTTAATATATGTGCACTGTATATTTAATATATGTGCACTGGATATATTTAATATATGTGCACTGGATATCTAATATATGTGCACTGGATATTTAATATATGTGCACTGGATATCTAATATATGTGCACTGGATATTTAATATATGTGCACTGGATATATTTAATATATGTGCACTGTATATCTAATATATGTGCACTGGATATTTAATATATGTGCACTGGATATCTAATATATGTGCACTTGATATTTAATATATGTGCACTGGATATCTAATATATGTGCACTGGATATTTAATATATGTGCACTGGATATCTAATATATGTGCACTGGATATTTAATATATGTGCACTGGATATATTTAATATATGTGCACTGTATATCTAATATATGTGCACTGGATATGTAATATATGTGCACTGGATATCGAATATATGTGCACTGGATATCTAATATATGTGCACTGGATATTTAATATATGTGTACTAGATATATATAATATATGTGCAATGGATATTTAATATATGTGCACTGGATATATATAATATATGTGCACTGGATATCTAATATATGTGCACTGGATATTTAATGTATGTGCACGGGATATAAATAATATATGTGCACTGGATCTATAACATATGTGCACTGGATATATATACTATATGTGCACTGGATTTATTTAACATATGTGCACTGGATATATAATATATGTGCACTGGATATTTAATATATGGGCACTAGATATATATAATATATGTGCACTGGAAATTTAATATATGTGCACTGGATATTTAATATATGTGCACTGGATATTTAGTATATGTGCACTGGATATATATATATATATATATAATATATGTGCACTGGTTATATATAATATATGTGCACTGGATATATTTAATATATGTGCACTAGATATATATAATATATGTGCACTGGATATTTAATATATGTGCACTGGATATATTTAATATATGTGCACTGTATATCTAATATATGTGCACTGGATATTTAATATATGTGCACTGGATATCTAATATATGTGCACTGGATATTTAATATATGTGCACTGGATATCTAATATATGTGCACTGGATATTTAATATATGTGCACTGGATATCTAATATATGTGCACTGGATATTTAATATATGTGCACTAGATATATATAATATATGTGCACTGGATATCTAATATATGTGCACTGGATGTTTAATGTATGTGCACTGGATATAAATAATATATGTGCACTGGATCTATAACATATGTGCACTGGATATATATATATATACTATATGTGCACTGGATATATTTAACATATTTCACTGGATATATTATATATGTGCACTGGATATTTAGTATATGTGCACTGGATATATATATATATAATATATGTGCACAGGATATATATAATATATGTGCACTGGATATATTTAATATATGTGCACTGGATATCTAATATATGTGCACTGAATATATATAATATATGCGCACTGGATATTTAATATATATGTGCACTGGATATGTAAAACATGTGCAGTGGATATTTAATATATGTGCACTGGATATTTTATTTATGTGCACTGGATATATTTATTATATGTGCACTGGATATTTAATATATGTGCACTGGATATCTAATATATGTGCACTGGATATTTAAAATATGTGCACTGGATATATATGATATATGTGCACTGGATATTTAATATATGTGCACTGGATATTTAATATATGTGCACTGGATATATATAGTATATGTGGACTGGATATATTTAATATATGTGGACTGGATATATTTAATATATGCGCACTGGATATTTAATATATGTGCACTGGATAATTAATATATGTGCACTGGTTATATATAATATATGTGTACTGGATATTTAATATAAGTGCACTGGAAATATTTAATATATGTGCACTGGAAATTTAATATATGTGCACTGGATATTTAATATATGTGCACTGGATATATTTAATATGTGTGCACTGGATATTTAATATATGTGCACTGGATATTTAATATATGTGCACTGGATATTTAGTATATGTGCACTGGATATATATATATATATATATATATATATATATATATATATATATATATAACATATGTGCACTGGATATATATAATATATGTGCACTGGATATATTTAATATATGTGAACTAGATATATATAATATATGTGCACTGGATATTTAATATATGTGCACTGGATATATTTAATATATGAGCACTGGATATCTAATATATGTGCACTGGATATTTCATATATGTGCAGTGGATATTTCATATATGTGCACTGGATATATATAATATTTGTGCACTGGATATTTAATATATGTGCACTGGATATTTAATATATGTGCACTGGATATATTTAATATATGTGCACTGGATATCTAATATATGTGCACTGGATATTTCATATATGTACACCGGATATAAATAATAAATGTGCACTGGATCTATAATATATGTGCACTGGATATTTAATATATGTGCACTGGATATCTAATATATGTGCACTGGATATTTCATATATGTGCACTGGATATTTCATATATGTGCACTGGATATTTAATATATGTGCACTGGATATATTTAATATATGTGCACTGGATATTTAATATATGTGCACTGGATATATATAATATATGTGCACTGGATATTTAATATATGTGCACTGGATATTTAATATATGTGCACTGGATATCTAATATATGTGCACTGGATATTTAATATATGTGCACTGGATATCTAATATATGTGCACTGGATATTTAATATATGTGCACTAGATATATATAATATATGTGCACTGGATATTTAATATATGTGCACTAGATATATTTAATATATGTGCACTGGATATCTAATATATGTGCACTGGATATTTAATATATGTGCACTAGATATATATAATATATGTGCACTGGATATTTAATATATGTGCACTGGATATATTTAATATATGTGCACTGGATATCTAATATATGTGCACTGGATGTTTAATGTATGTGCACTGGATATAAATAATATATGTGCACTGGATCTATAACATATGTGCACTGGATATATATACTATATGTGCACTGGATATATTTAACATATGTGCACTGGATATATAATATATGTGCACTAGATATATATAATATATGTGCACTGGATATATATATATGTATATATATATAATATATGTGCACAGGATATTCATAATATATGTGCACTGGATATATTTAATATATGTGCACTGGATATTTAATATATGTGCACTGGATATATTTAATATATGTGCACTGTATATTTAATATATGTGCACTGGATATATTTAATATATGTGCACTGGATATCTATTATATGTGCACTGGATATTTAATATATGTGCACTGGATATCTAATATATGTGCACTGGATATTTAATATATGTGCACTGGATATCTAATATATGTGCACTGGATATTTAATATATGTGCACTGGATATATTTAATATATGTGCACTGTATATCTAATATATGTGCACTGGATATTTAATATATGTGCACTGGATATCTAATATATGTGCACTTGATATTTAATATATGTGCACTGGATATCTAATATATGTGCACTGGATATTTAATATATGTGCACTGGATATCTAATATATGTGCACTGGATATTTAATATATGTGCACTGGATATATTTAATATATGTGCACTGTATATCTAATATATGTGCACTGGATATGTAATATATGTGCACTGGATATCGAATATATGTGCACTGGATATCTAATATATGTGCACTGGATATTTAATATATGTGTACTAGATATATATAATATATGTGCAATGGATATTTAATATATGTGCACTGGATATATATAATATATGTGCACTGGATATCTAATATATGTGCACTGGATATTTAATGTATGTGCACGGGATATAAATAATATATGTGCACTGGATCTATAACATATGTGCACTGGATATATATACTATATGTGCACTGGATTTATTTAACATATGTGCACTGGATATATAATATATGTGCACTGGATATTTAATATATGGGCACTGGATATTTAATATATGTGCACTGGATATTTAGTATATGTGCACTGGATATATATATATATATATATATATATATATAATATATGTGCACTGGTTATATATAATATATGTGCACTGGATATATTTAATATATGTGCACTAGATATATATAATATATGTGCACTGGATATTTAATATATGTGCACTGGATATATTTAATATATGTGCACTGTATATCTAATATATGTGCACTGGATATTTAATATATGTGCACTGGATATCTAATATATGTGCACTGGATATTTAATATATGTGCACTGGATATCTAATATATGTGCACTGGATATTTAATATATGTGCACTGGATATCTAATATATGTGCACTGGATATTTAATATATGTGCACTAGATATATATAATATATGTGCACTGGATATCTAATATATGTGCACTGGATGTTTAATGTATGTGCACTGGATATAAATAATATATGTGCACTGGATCTATAACATATGTGCACTGGATATATATATATACTATATGTGCACTGGATATATTTAACATATTTCACTGGATATATTATATATGTGCACTGGATATTTAGTATATGTGCACTGGATATATATATATAATATATGTGCACAGGATATATATAATATATGTGCACTGGATATATTTAATATATGTGCACTGGATATCTAATATATGTGCACTGAATATATATAATATATGCGCACTGGATATTTAATATATATGTGCACTGGATATGTAATACATGTGCAGTGGATTTTTAATATATGTGCACTGGATATTTTATTTATGTGCACTGGATATATTTATTATATGTGCACTGGATATTTAATATATGTGCACTGGATATCTAATATATGTGCACTGGATATTTAAAATATGTGCACTGGATATATATGATATATGTGCACTGGATATTTAATATATGTGCACTGGATATTTAATATATGTGCACTGGATATATATAGTATATGTGGACTGGATATATTTAATATATGTGGACTGGATATATTTAATATATGCGCACTGGATATTTAATATATGTGCACTGGATAATTAATATATGTGCACTGGTTATATATAATATATGTGTACTGGATATTTAATATAAGTGCACTGGAAATATTTAATATATGTGCACTGGAAATTTAATATATGTGCACTGGATATTTAATATATGTGCACTGGATATAAATAATATTTGTGCACTGGATATTTAATATATGTGCACTGGATATAAATAATATTTCTGCACTGGATATTTAATATATGAGCACTGGATATCTAATATATGTGCACTGGATATTTAATATATGTGCACCGGATATATTTAATATATGTGCACTGGATATCTTATAAATGTGCACTGGATATTTTATATATGTGCACTGGATATAAATAATAAATGTGCACTTGATCTATAATATATGTGCACTATATAAATATAATATATGTGCACTGGATATATTTAATATATGTGCACTGGATATTAAATATATGTGCACTGGATATTTTATATATGTGCACTGGATATTTAGTATATGTGCACTGGATATATATATATATAATATATGTGCACTGGATATATATAATATATGTGCACTGGATATATTTAATATATGTGCACTAGATATATATAATATATGTGCACTGGATATTTAATATATGTGCACTGGATATATTTAATATATGTGCACTGGATATCTAATATATGTGCACTGGATATTTCATATATGTGCACTGGATATTTCATATACGTGCACTGGATATATATAATATTTGTGCACGGGATATTTAATATATGTGCACTGGATATTTAATATATGTGCAATGGATATCTAATATATGTGCACTGGATATTTAATATATGTGCACTGGATATTTCATATACGTGCACTGGATATATATAATATTTGTGCACGGGATATTTAATATATGTGCACTGGATATTTAATATATGTGCAATGGATATATTTAATATATGTGCACTGGATATCTAATATATGTGCACTGGATATTTCATATATGTGCGCTGGATATTTCGTATATGTGCACTGGATATAAATAATAAATGTGCACTGGATCTATAATATATGTGCACTGGATATATATAGTATATGTGGACTGGATATATTTAATATATGTGGACTGGATATATTTAATATATGCGCACTGGATATTTAATATATGTGCACTGGATAATTAATATATGTGTACTGGTTATATATAATATATGTGCACTGGATATTTAATATAAGTGCACTGGAAATATTTAATATATGTGCACTGGAAATTTAATATATGTGCACTGGATATTTAATATATGTGCACTGGATATAAATAATATTTGTGCACTGGATATTTAATATATGAGCACTGGATATCTAATATATGTGCACTGGATATTTAATATATGTGCACCGGAAATATTTAATATATGTGCACTGGATATCTTATAAATGTGCACTGGATATTTTATATATGTGCACTGGATATAAATAATAAATGTGCACTTGATCTATAATATATGTGCACTGGATATATATAATATATGTGCACTGGATATATTTAATATATGTGCACTGGATATTAAATATATGTGCACTGGATATTTTATATATGTGCACTGGATATAAATAATAAATGTGCACTGGATCTATAATATATGTGCACTGGATATATATAATATATGTGCACTGGATATATTTAATATATGTGCACTGGATATTTAATATATGTTCACTGGATATTTAATATATGTGCACTGGATATATATAATATATGTGCACTGGATATTTAATATATGTGCACTGGATATCTAATATATGTGCACTGGATATTTAATATATGTGCACTGGATATCTAATATATGTGCACTGGATATTTAATATATGTGCACTGGATATCTAATATATGTGCACTGGATATTTAATATATGTGCACTAGATATATATAATATATGTGCACTGGATATTTAATATATGTGCACTGGATATATTTAATATATGTGCACTGGATATCTAATATATGTGCACTGGATTTTTAATGTATGTGCACTGGATATAAATAAAATATGTGCACTGGATCTATAACATATGTGCACTGGATATATATACTATATGTGCACTGGATATATTTAACATATGTGCACTGGATATATAATAATATATGTGCACTAGATATATATATAATATATGTGCACTGGATATATATATAATATATGTGCACAGGATATATATAATATATGTGCACTGGATATATTTAATATATGTGCACTGGATATCTAATATATGTGCACTGGAAATTTAATATATGTGCACTGGATATATATGTGCACTGGATCTATAATATATGTGCACTGGATATTAAATATATGTGCACTGTATATAAATAATATATGTGCACTGGATATATAATATATGTGCACTGGATATATATAATATATGTGCACTGGATATATTTAATATATGTGCACTGGATATATAATATATGTGCACTGGATATTATACATATCTGCACTGGATATATTTAATATATTTGCACTGGATATTTAATATATGTGCACTGGATATACATAATAAATGTGCACTGGATCTATAATATATGTGCACTGGATATATATAATATATGTGCACTGGATATATATCTATAATATATGTGCACTGGATATACATAATAAATGTGCACTGGATCTATAATATATATGCACTGGATATTTATAATATATGTGCACTGGATAAATTTAATATATGTGCACTTTATATCTAATATATGTGCACTGGATATTTAATATATGTGCACTGGATATATATATAATATATGTGCACTGGATATTTAATATATGTGCACTGGATATAAATAATATATATGCACAGGATCTATAATATATGTGCACTGGATATTTATAATATATGTGCACTGGATATATTTAATATATGTGCACTTTATATCTAATATATGTGCACTGGATATTTAATATATGTGCACTGTATATATATATATATATATATATATATATATATATATATATATTATGTGCACTGGATATTTAATATATGTGCACTGGATATATTTAATATATGTGCACTGGATATCTAATATATGTGCACTGGATTTTTAATGTATGTGCACTGGATATAAATAAAATATGTGCACTGGATCTATAACATATGTGCACTGGATATATATACTATATGTGCACTGGATATATTTAACATATGTGCACTGGATATATAATAATATATGTGCACTAGATATATATATAATATATGTGCACTGGATATATATATAATATATGTGCACAGGATATATATAATATATGTGCACTGGATATATTTAATATATGTGCACTGGATATCTAATATATGTGCACTGGAAATTTAATATATGTGCACTGGATATATATGTGCACTGGATCTATAATATATGTGCACTGGATATATATAATATATGTGCACTGGATATTAAATATATGTGCACTGTATATAAATAATATATGTGCACTGGATATATAATATATGTGCACTGGATATATATAATATATGTGCACTGGATATATTTAATATATGTGCACTGGATATATAATATATGTGCACTGGATATTATACATATCTGCACTGGATATATTTAATATATTTGCACTGGATATTTAATATATGTGCACTGGATATACATAATAAATGTGCACTGGATCTATAATATATGTGCACTGGATATATATAATATATGTGCACTGGATATATATCTATAATATATGTGCACTGGATATACATAATAAATGTGCACTGGATCTATAATATATATGCACTGGATATTTATAATATATGTGCACTGGATAAATTTAATATATGTGCACTTTATATCTAATATATGTGCACTGGATATTTAATATATGTGCACTGGATATATATATAATATATGTGCACTGGATATTTAATATATGTGCACTGGATATAAATAATATATATGCACAGGATCTATAATATATGTGCACTGGATATTTATAATATATGTGCACTGGATATATTTAATATATGTGCACTTTATATCTAATATATGTGCACTGGATATTTAATATATGTGCACTGGATATAAATAATATATATGCACAGGATCTATAATATATGTGCACTGGATATATATATATTATATGTGCACTGGATATTTAATATATGTGCACTGGATATAAATAATATATATGCACAGGATCTATAATATATGTGCACTGGATTTATATAATATATGTGCACTGGATATATTTAATATATGTGCACTGGGTATATTTAATATATGTGCACTGGATATATAATGTATGTGCACTGAATATATATAATATATGTGCACTGGATATTTAATATATGTGCACTGGATATATATAATATATGTGCACTGGATATATTTAATATATGTGCACTGGGTATATTTAATATATGTGCACTGGATATATAATGTATGTGCACTGAATATATATAATATATGTGCACTGGATATTTAATATATGTGCACTGGATATATATAATATATGTGCACTGGATATTTAATATATGTGCACTGGATATATATAATATATGTGCACTGGATATTTAATATATGTGCACTAGATATAAATAATATATGAGCACTGGATATTTAATATATGTGCACTGTATATATATAATATATATGCACTGGATATTTAATGTATGTGCACTGGATATAAATAATATAAGTGCACTGTATCTATAGCATATATGCACTCGATATATATACTATATGTGCACTGGAAATTTAATATATGTGCACTGGATATTTAATATATGTGCACTGGATATCTAATATATGTGCACTGGATATCTAATATATGTGCACTGGATATTTAATATATGTGCACTGGATATCTAATATATGTGCACTGGATATTTAATATATGTGCACTAGATATATATAATATATGTGCACTGGATATTTAATATATGTGCACTAGATATATTTAATATATGTGCACTGGATATCTAATATATGTGCACTGGATATTTAATATATGTGCACTGGATATCTAATATATGTGCACTGGATATTTAATATATGTGCACTAGATATATATAATATATGTGCACTGGATATTTAATATATGTGCACTGGATATATTTAATATATGTGCACTGGATATCTAATATATGTGCACTGGATTTTTAATGTATGTGCACTGGATATAATTAAAATATGTGCACTGGATCTATAACATATGTGCACTGGATATATATATTATATGTGCACTGGATATATTTAACATATGTGCACTGGATATATAATATATGTGCACTAGATATATATATAATATATGTGCACTGGATATATATATAATATATGTGCACAGGATATATATAATATATGTGCACTGGATATATTTAATATATGTGCACTGGATATCTAATATATGTGCACTGGAAATTTAATATATGTGCACTGGATATATATGTGCACTGGATCTATAATATATGTGCACTGGATATATATAATATATGTGCACTGGATATTAAATATATGTGCACTGTATATAAATAATATATGTGCACTGGATATATAATATATGTGCACTGGATATATATAATATATGTGCACTGGATATATTTAATATATGTGCACTGGATATATAATATATGTGCACTGGATATTATACATATCTGCACTGGATATATTTAATATATTTGCACTGGATATTTAATATATGTGCACTGGATATATATCTATAATATATGTGCACTGGATATACATAATAAATGTGCACTGGATCTATAATATATATGCACTGGATATTTATAATATATGTGCACTGGATAAATTTAATATATGTGCACTTTATATCTAATATATGTGCACTGGATATTTAATATATGTGCACTGGATATATATATAATATATGTGCACTGGATATTTAATATATGTGCACTGGATATAAATAATATATATGCACAGGATCTATAATATATGTGCACTGGATATTTATAATATATGTGCACTGGATATATTTAATATATGTGCACTTTATATCTAATATATGTGCACTGGATATTTAATATATGTGCACTGGATATAAATAATAAATGTGCACTTGATCTATAATATATGTGCACTGGATATATATAATATATGTGCACTGGATATATTTAATATATGAGCACTGGGTATATTTAATATATGTGCACTGGATATATAATGTATGTGCACTGAATATATATAATATATGTGCACTGGATATTTAATATATGTGCACTGAATATATATAATATATGTGCACTGGATATTTAATATATGTGCACTGGATATATATAATATATGTGCACTGGATATTTAATATATGTGCACTGGATATATATAATATATGTGCACTGGATATTTAATATATGTGCACTAGATATAAATAATATATGAGCACTGGATATTTAATATATGTGCACTGTATATATATAATATATATGCACTGGATATTTAATGTATGTGCACTGGATATAAATAATATAAGTGCACTGTATCTATAACATATGTGCACTGGATATATATACTATATGTGCACTGGATATATTTAATTTATGTGCACTGGACATTTAATATATGTGCACTGGATATCTAATATATGTGCACTGGATATTTAATATATGTGCACTGGATATCTAATATATGTGCACTGGATATTTAATATATATGCACTGGATATCTAATATATGTGCACTGGATATTTAATATATGTGCACTAGATATATATATAATATATGTGCACTGGATATTTAATATATGTGCACTAGATATATTTAATATATGTGCACTGGATATCTAATATATGTGCACTGGATATTTAATATATGTGCACTGGATATCTAATATATGTGCACTGGATATTTAATATATGTGCACTAGATATATATAATATATGTGCACTGGATATTTAATATATGTGCACTGGATATATTTAATATATGTGCACTGGATATCTAATATATGTGCACTGGATGTTTAATGTATTTGCACTGGATATAAATAATATATGTGCACTGGATCTATAACATATGTGCACTGGATATATATACTATATGTGCACTGGATATATTTAACATATGTGCACTGGATATATAATATATGTGCACTAGATATATATATTATATGTGCACTGGATATATATATATAATATATGTGCACAGGATACTCATAATATATGTGCACTGGATATATTTAATATATGTGCACTGGATATCTAATATATGTGCACTGGATATATATAATATATGCACACTGGATATGTAATATATATGTGCACTGGATATGTAATATATGTGCTCTGGATATTTAATATATGTGCACTGGATATTTAATTTATGTGCACTGGATATATTTATTATACGTGCACTGGATATTTAATATATGTGCACTGGATATATTTAATATATGTGCACTGTATATCTAATACATGTGCACTGGATATTTAATATATGTGCACTGGATATCTAATATATGTGCACTGGATATTTAATATATGTGCACTGGATATCTAATATATGTGCACTGGATATCTAATACATGTGCACTGGATATCTAATATATGTGCACTGGATATTTAATATATGTGCACTGGATATATTTAATATATGTGCACTGTATATCTAATATATGTGCACTGGATATTTAATATATGTGCACTGGATATCTAATATATGTGCACTGGATATTTAATATATGTGCACTGGATATCTAATATATGTGCACTGGATATTTAATATATGTGCACTAGATATATATAATATATGTGCACTGGATATCTAATATATGTGCACTGGATGTTTAATGTATGTGCACTGGATATAAATAATATATGTGCACTGGATCTATAACATATGTGCACTGGATATATATATATACTATATGTGCACTGGATATATTTAACATATTTCACTGGATATATTATATATGTGCACTGGATATTTAGTATATGTGCACTGGATATATATATATAATATATGTGCACAGGATATATATAATATATGTGCACTGGATATATTTAATATATGTGCACTGGATATCTAATATATGTGCACTGAATATATATAATATATGCGCACTGGATATTTAATATATATGTGCACTGGATATGTAATACATGTGCAGTGGATATTTAATATATGTGCACTGGATATTTTATTTATGTGCACTGGATATATTTATTATATGTGCACTGGATATTTAATATATGTGCACTGGATATCTAATATATGTGCACTGGATATTTAAAATATGTGCACTGGATATATATGATATATGTGCACTGGATATTTAATATATGTGCACTGGATATTTAATATATGTGCACTGGATATATATAGTATATGTGGACTGGATATATTTAATATATGTGGACTGGATATATTTAATATATGCGCACTGGATATTTAATATATGTGCACTGGATAATTAATATATGTGCACTGGATATCTAATATATGTGCACTGGATATCTAATATATGTGCACTGGAAATTTAATATATGTGCACTGGATATTTAATATATGTGCACTGGATATCTAATATATGTGCACTGGATATCTAATATATGTGCACTGGATATTTAATATATGTGCACTGGATATCTAATATATGTGCACTGGATATCTAATATATGTGCACTGGATATTTAATATATGTGCACTAGATATATATAATATATGTGCACTGGATATTTAATATATGTGCACTAGATATATTTAATATATGTGCACTGGATATCTAATATATGTGCACTGGATATTTAATATATGTGCACTGGATATCTAATATATGTGCACTGGATATTTAATATATGTGCACTAGATATATATAATATATGTGCACTGGATATTTAATATATGTGCACTGGATATATTTAATATATGTGCACTGGATATCTAATATATGTGCACTGGATGTTTAATGTATGTGCACTGGATATAAATAATATATGTGCACTGGATCTATAACATATGTGCACTGGATATATATACTATATGTGCACTGGATATATTTAACATATGTGCACTGGATATATAATATATGTGCACTAGATATATATAATATATGTGCACAGGATATTCATAATATATGTGCACTGGATATATTTAATATATGTGCACTGGATATTTAATATATGTGCACTGGATATATTTAATATATGTGCACTGTATATTTAATATATGTGCACTGGATATATTTAATATATGTGCACTGGATATCTAATATATGTGCACTGGATATTTAATATATGTGCACTGGATATCTAATATATGTGCACTGGATATTTAATATATGTGCACTGGATATATTTAATATATGTGCACTGTATATCTAATATATGTGCACTGGATATTTAATATATGTGCACTGGATATCTAATATATGTGCACTGGATATCTAATATATGTGCACTGGATATCGAATATATGTGCACTGGATATCTAATATATGTGCACAGGATATTTAATATATGTGTACTAGATATATATAATATATGTGCAATGGATATTTAATATATGTGCACTGGATATATATAATATATGTGCACTGGATATCTAATATATGTGCACTGGATATTTAATGTATGTGCACTGGATATAAATAATATATGTGCACTGGATCTATAACATATGTGCACTGGATATATATACTATATGTGCACTGGATATATTTAACATATGTGCACTGGATATATAATATATGTGCACTGGATATTTAATATATGGGCACTAGATATATATATAATATATGTGCACTGGAAATTTAATATATGTGCACTGGATATTTAATATATGTGCACTGGATATTTAGTATATGTGCACTGGATATATATATATATATATATATATATATAAATATATATATATATATATATATATATATATATAATATATGTGCACTGGATATATATAATATATGTGCACTGGATATATTTAATATATGTGCACTAGATATATATAATATATGTGCACTGGATATTTAATATATGTGCACTGGATATATTTAATATATGTGCACTGTATATCTAATATATGTGCACTGGATATTTAATATATGTGCACTGGATATCTAATATATGTGCACTGGATATTTAATATATGTGCACTGGATATCTAATATATGTGCACTGGATATCTAATATATGTGCACTGGATGTTTAATGTATGTGCACTGGATATAAATAATATATGTGCACTGGATCTATAACATATGTGCACTGGATATATATATATATATATATATATATATATATACTATATGTGCACTGGATATATTTAACATATTTCACTGGATATATTATATATGTGCACTTGATATTTAGTATATGTGCACTGGATATATATATAATATATGTGCACAGGATATATATAATATATGTGCACTGGATATATTTAATATATGTGCACTGGATATCTAATATATGTGCACTGGATATATATAATATATGCGCACTGGATATTTAATATATATGTGCACTGGATATGTAATACATGTGCACTGGATATTTAATATATGTGCACTGGATATTTAATTTATGTGCACTGGATATATTTATTATATGTGCACTGGATATTTAATATATGTGCACTGGATATCTAATATATGTGCACTGGATATTTAAAATATGTGTACTGGATATATATGATATATGTGCACTGGATATTTAATATATGTGCACTGGATATTTAATATATGTGCACTGGATATATATAGTATATGTGGACTGGATATATTTAATATATGTGGACTGGATATATTTAATATATGCGCACTGGATATTTAATATATGTGCACTGGATAATTAATATATGTGCACTGGTTATATATAATATATGTGCACTGGATATTTAATATAAGTGCACTGGAAATATTTAATATATGTGCACTGGAAATTTAATATATGTGCACTGGATATTTAATATATGTGCACTGGATATAAATAATATTTCTGCACTGGATATTTAATATATGAGCACTGGATATCTAATATATGTGCACTGGATATTTAATATATGTGCACCGGATATATTTAATATATGTGCACTGGATATCTTATAAATGTGCACTGGATATTTTATATATGTGCACTGGATATAAATAATCAATGTGCACTTGATCTATAATATATGTGCACTATATAAATATAATATATGTGCACTGGATATATTTAATATATGTGCACTGGATATTAAATATATGCGCACTGGATATTTTATATATGTGCACTGGATATTTAGTATATGTGCACTGGATATATATATATAATATATGTACACTGGATATATATAATATATGTGCACTGGATATATTTAATATATGTGCACTAGATATATATAATATATGTGCACTGGATATTTAATATATGTGCACTGGATATATTTAATATATGTGCACTGGATATCTAATATATGTGCACTGGATATTTCATATATGTGCACTGGATATTTCATATACGTGCACTGGATATATATAATATTTGTGCACGGGATATTTAATATATGTGCACTGGATATTTAATATATGTGCAATGGATATCTAATATATGTGCACTGGATATTTAATATATGTGCACTGGATATTTCATATACGTGCACTGGATATATATAATATTTGTGCACGGGATATTTAATATATGTGCACTGGATATTTAATATATGTGCAATGGATGTATTTAATATATTTGCACTGGATATCTAATATATGTGCACTGGATATTTCATATATGTGCGCTGGATATTTCATATATGTGCACTGGATATAAATAATAAATGTGCACTGGATCTATAATATATGTGCACTGGATATATATATAGTATATGTGGACTGGATATATTTAATATATGTGGACTGGATAAATTTAATATATGCGCACTGGATATTTAATATATGTGCACTGGATAATTAATATATGTGCACTGGTTATATATAATATATGTGCACTGGATATTTAATATAAGTGCACTGGAAATATTTAATATATGTGCACTGGAAATTTAATATATGTGCACTGGATATTTAATATATGTGCACTGGATATAAATAATATTTGTGCACTGGATATTTAATATATGAGCACTGGATATCTAATATATGTGCACTGGATATTTAATATATGTGCACCGGATATATTTAATATATGTGCACTGGATATCTTATAAATGTGCACTGGATATTTTATATATGTGCACTGGATATAAATAATAAATGTGCACTTGATCTATAATATATGTGCACTGGATATATATAATATATGTGCACTGGATATATTTAATATATGTGCACTGGATATTAAATATATGTGCACTGGATATTTTATATATGTGCACTGGATATTTAGTATATGTGCACTATATATATATATATATAATATATGTGCACTGGATATATTTAATATATGTGCACTAGATATATATAATATATGTGCACTGGATATATTTAATATATGTGCACTGGATATTTAATATATGTGCACTGGATATTTAATATATGTGCACTGGATATATATAATATATGTGCACTGGATATTTAATATATGTGCACTGGATATCTAATATATGTGCACTGGATATTTAATATATGTGCACTGGATATCTAATATATGTGCACTGGATATTTAATATATGTGCACTGGATATCTAATATATGTGCACTGGATATTTAATATATGTGCATTAGATATATATAATATATGTGCACTAGATATATATAATATATGTGCACTGGATATTTAATATATGTGCACTGGATATATTTAATATATGTGCACTGTATATCTAATATATGTGCACTGGATATTTAATATATGTGCACTGGATATCTAATATATGTGCACTGGATATTTAATATATGTGCATTAGATATATATATAATATATGTGCACTGGATATTTAATATATGTGCACTGGATATATTTAATATATGTGCACTGGATATCTAATATATGTGCACTGGATTTTTAATGTATGTGCACTGGATATAAATAATATATGTGCACTGGATCTATAACATATGTGCACTGGATATATATACTATATGTGCACTGGATATATTTAACATATGTGCACTGGATATATAATATATGTGCACTAGATATATATATAATATATGTGCACTGGATATATATATAATATATGTGCACAGGATATATATAATATATGTGCACTGGATATATTTAATATATGTGCACTGGATATCTAATATATTTGCACTGGAAATTTAATATATGTGCACTGGATATATATGTGCACTGGATCTATAATATATGTGCACTGGATATATATAATATATGTGCACTGGATATTAAATATATGTGCACTGTATATAAATAATATATGTGCACTGGATAGATAATATATGTGCACTGGATATATATAATATATGTGCACTGGATATATTTAATATATGTGCACTGGATATATAATATATGTGCACTGGATATATATAATATATGTGCACTGGATATATTTAATATATGTGCACTGGATATATAACATATGTGCACTGGATATATATACTATATGTGCACTGGATATATTTAACATATGTGCACTGGATATATAATGTATGTGCACTAGATATATATAATATATGTGCACTGGATATATATATATATAATATATGTGCACAGGATATTCATAATATATGTGCACTGGATATATTTAATATATGTGCACTGGATATATAATATATGTGCACTGGATATATATAATATATGTGCACTGGATATATTTAATATATGTGCACTGGATATATAACATATGTGCACTGGATATATTTAATATATGTGCACTGGATATATAACATATGTGCACTGGATATATATACTATATGTGCACTGGATATATTTAACATATGTGCACTGGATATATAATATATGTGCACTAGATATTCATAATATATGTGCACAGGATATTCATAATATATGTGCACTGGATATGTAATATATGTGCTCTGGATATTTAATATATGTGCACTGGATATTTAATTTATGTGCACTGGATATATTTATTATACGTGCACTGGATATTTAATATATGTGCACTGGATATATTTAATATATGTGCACTGTATATCTAATACATGTGCACTGGATATTTAATATATGTGCACTGGATATCTAATATATGTGCACTGGATATTTAATATATGTGCACTGGATATCTAATATATGTGCACTGGATATCTAATACATGTGCACTGGATATCTAATATATGTGCACTGGATATTTAATATATGTGCACTGGATATATTTAATATATGTGCACTGTATATCTAATATATGTGCACTGGATATTTAATATATGTGCACTGGATATCTAATATATGTGCACTGGATATTTAATATATGTGCACTGGATATCTAATATATGTGCACTGGATATTTAATATATGTGCACTGGATATATTTAATATATGTGCACTGTATATCTAATATATGTGCACTGGATATGTAATATATGTGCACTGGATATCGAATATATGTGCACTGGATATCTAATATATGTGCACTGGATATTTAATATATGTGTACTAGATATATATAATATATGTGCAATGGATATTTAATATATGTGCACTGGATATATATAATATATGTGCACTGGATATCTAATATATGTGCACTGGATATTTAATGTATGTGCACTGGATATAAATAATATATGTGCACTGGATCTATAACATATGTGCACTGGATATATATACTATATGTGCACTGGATATATTTAACATATGTGCACTGGATATATAATATATGTGCACTGGATATTCAATATATGTGCACTAGATATATATAATATATGTGCACTGGAAATTTAATATATGTGCACTGGATATTTAATATATATGCACTGAATATTTAGTATATGTGCACTGGATATATATAATATATGTGCACTGGAAATTTAATATATGTGCACTGGATATTTAATATATGTGCACTGGATATTTAGTATATGTGCACTGGATATATATATATACATATATATATATATATAATATATGTGCACTGGAAATATATAATATATGTGCACTGGATATATTTAATATATGTGCACTAGATATATATAATATATGTGCACTGGATATTTAATATATGTGCACTGGATATATTTAATATATGTGCACTGTATATCTAATATATGTGCACTGGATATTTAATATATGTGCACTGGATATCTAATATATGTGCACTGGATATTTAATATATGTGCACTGGATATCTAGTATATGTGCACTGGATATTTAATATATCTGCACTGGATATCTAATATATGTGCACTGGATATTTAATATATGTGCACTAGATATATATAATATATGTGCACTGGATATCTAATATATGTGCACTGGATGTTTAATGTATGTGCACTGGATATAAATAATATATGTGCACTGGATCTATAACATATGTGCACTGGATATATATATATATATATATATATATACTATATGTGCACTGGATATATTTAACATATTTGCACTGGATATATTATATATGTGCACTGGATATTTAGTATATGTGCACTGGATATATATATAATATATGTGCACAGGATATATATAATATATGTGCACTGGATATATTTAATATATGTGTACTGGATATCTAATATATGTGCACTGGATATATATAATATATGCGCACTGGATATTTAATATATATGTGCACTGGATATGTAATACATGTGCACTGGATATTTAATATATGTGCACTGGATATTTAATTTATGTGCACTGGATATATTTATTATATGTGCACTGGATATTTAATATATGTGCACTGGATATCTAATATATGTGCACTGGATATTTAAAATATGTGCACTGGATATATATGATATATGTGCACTGGATATTTAATATATGTGCACTGGATATTTAATATATGTGCACTGGATATATATAGTATATGTGGACTGGATATATTTAATATATGTGGACTGGATATATTTAATATATGCGCACTGGATATTTAATATATGTGCAGTGTATAATTAATATAAGTGCACTGGAAATATTTAATATATGTGCACTGGAAATTTAATATATGTGCACTGGATATTTAATATATGTGCACTGGATATAAATAATATTTCTGCACTGGATATTTAATATATGAGCACTGGATATCTAATATATGTGCACTGGATATTTAATATATGTGCACCGGATATATTTAATATATGTGCACTGGATATCTTATAAATGTGCACTGGATATTTTATATATGTGCACTGGATATAAATAATAAATGTGCACTTGATCTATAATATATGTGCACTGGATAAATATAATATATGTGCACTGGATATATTTAATATATGTGCACTGGATATTAAATATATGTGCACTGGATATTTTATATATGTGCACTGGATATTTAGTATATGTGCACTGGATATATATATAATATATGTGCACTGGATATATATAATATATGTGCACTGGATATATTTAATATATGTGCACTAGATATATATAATATATGTGCACTGGATATTTAATATATGTGCACTGGATATATTTAATACATGTGCACTGGATATCTAATATATGTGCACTGGATATTTCATATATGTGCACTGGATATTTCATATACGTGCACTGGATATATATAATATTTGTGCACGGGATATTTAATATATGTGCACTGGTTATTTAATATATGTGCAATGGATATATTTAATATATGTGCACTTGGTATCTAATATGTGTGCACTGGATATTTCATATATGTGCGCTCGATATTTCATATATGTGCACTGGATATAAATAATAAATGTGCACTGGATCTATAATATATGTGCACTGGATATATATAGTATATGTGGACTTGATATATTTAATATATGTGGACTGGATATATTTAATATATGCGCACTGGATATTTAATATGTGTGCACTGGATAATTAATATATGTGCACTGGTTATATATAATATATGTGCACTGGATATTTAATATAAGTGCACTGGAAATATTTAATATATGTGCACTGGAAATTTAATATATGTGCACTGGATATTTAATATATGAGCACGGGATATCTAATATATGTGCACTGGATATTTAATATATGTGCACCGGATATATTTAATATATGTGCAGTGGATATCTTATAAATGTGCACTGGATATTTTATATATGTGCACTGGATATAAATAATAAATGTGCACTTGATCTATAATATATGTGCACTGGATATATATAATATTTGTGCACTGGATATAAATAATATTTGTGCACTGGATATTTAATATATGAGCACGGGATATCTAATATATGTGCACTGGATATTTAATATATGTGCACCGGATATATTTAATATATGTGCACTGGATATCTTATAAATGTGCACTGGATATTTTATATATGTGCACTGGATATAAATAATAAATGTGCACTTGATCTATAATATATGTGCACTGGATATATTTAATATATGTGCACTGGATATTAAATATATGTGCACTGGATATTTTATATATGTGCACTGGATATTTAGTATATGTGCACTGGATATATATATATATATATATAATATATGTGCACTGGATATATATAATATATGTGCACTGGATATATTTAATATATGTGCACTAGATATATATAATATATGTGCACTGGATATTTCATATATGTGCACTGGATATTTCATATACGTGCACTGGATATATATAATATTTGTGCACGGGATATTTAATATTTGTGCACTGGATATTTAATATATGTGCACTGGATATATTTAATATATGTGCACTGGATATCTAATATATGTGCACTGGATATTTCATATATGTGCGCTGGATATTTCATATATGTGCACTGGATATAAATAATAAATGTGCACTGGATCTATATTATATGTGCACTGGATATATTTAATATATGTGCACTGGATATATTTAATATATGTGCACTGGATATTTAATATATGTGCACTGGATATTTAATATATGTGCACTGGATATATATAATATATGTGCACTGGATATTTAATATATGTGCACTGGATATCTAATATATGTGCACTGGATATTTAATATATGTGCACTGGATATCTAATATATGTACACTGGATATTTAATATATGTGCACTGGATATCTAATATATGTGCACTGGATATTTAATATATGTGCACTAGATATATATACTATATGTGCACTGGATATTTAATATATGTGCACTGGATATATTTAATATATGTGCACTGTATATCTAATATATGTGCACTGGATATTTAATATATGTGCACTGGATATCTAATATATGTGCACTGGATATTTAATATATGTGCATTAGATATATATAATATATGTGCACTGGATATTTAATATATGTGCACTGGATATATTTAATATATTTGCACTGGATATCTAATATATGTGCACTGGATTTTTAATGTTTGTGCACTGGATATAAATAATATATGTGCACTGGATCTATAACATATGTGCACTGGATATATATACTATATATGCACTGGATATATTTAACATATGTGCACTGGATATATAATATATGTGCACTAGATATATATAATATATGTGCACTGGATATATATATAATATATGTGCACAGGATATATATAATATATGTGCACTGGATATATTTAATATATGTGCACTGGATATCTAATATATGTGCACTGGATATATATAATATATGCACACTGGATATGTAATATATATGTGCACTGGATATGTAATATATGTGCTCTGGAGATTTAATATATGTGCACTGGATATTTAATTTATGTGCACTGGATATATTTATTATACGTGCACTGGATATTTAATACATGTGCCCTGGATATATAATATGTGTACACTGGATATTTAATATATGTGCACTGGATATATATAATATATGTGCACTGGGTATTTAATATATGTGCACTGGATATTTAATATATGTGCACTGGATATATTTAATATATGTGCACTGGATATTTAATATATGTGCACTGGATATATTTAATATATGTTCACTGGATATTTTATAAATGTGCACTGGATATTTCATATATGTGCACTGGATATAAATAATAAATGTGCACTGGATCTATAATATATGTGCACTGGATATATATAATATATGTGCACTGGATATATTTAATATATGTGCACTGGATATCTAATATATGTGCACTGGATATTTAATATATGTGCACTGGATATACATAATATATGTGCACTGGATCTATAATATATGTGCATTGGATATATTTAATATATGTGCACTGGATATTTAATATATGTGCACTGGATATTTCATGTATGTGCACTGGATATATATAATACATGTGCACTGGATATTTAATATATGTGCACTGGATATAAATAATATATGTGCACTGAATATTTAATATACGTGCACTGGATATATATATATAATATATGTGCACTGGATATTTAATATATGTGCACTGGATATATATAATATTTCTGCACTGGATATTTAATATATGAGCACTAGATATAAATAATATATGAGCACTGGATATTTAATATATGTGCACTGTATATATATAATATATGTGCACTGGATATCTAATATATGTGCACTGGATATTTAATATATGTGCACTGGATATCTAATATATGTGCACTGGATATTTAATATATGTGCACTGGATATATAGAATATATGTGCACTGGATATGTAATATACGTGCACTGGATATTTAATATATGTGCACTGGATATATTTAATATATGTGCATTGGATATCTAATATATGTGCACTGGATATTTAATGTATGTGCACTGGATATAAATAATATATGTGCACTGGATCTATAACATATGTGTACTGGAGATATATATACTATTTATGCACTGGATATATTTAACATATGTGCACTGGATATATAATATATGTGCACTGGACATTTAGCATATGTGCACTGGATATATATATAATATATGTGCACTGGATATATATAATATATTTCCACTGGATATATTTAATATATGTGCACTGGATATATTTAATATATGTGCACTGGATATCTAATATATGTGCACTGGATATTTAATATATGTGTACTGGATATATTTAATATACATGCACTGGATATTTAATATATGTGCACTGGATATATATGATATATGTGCACTGGATATTTAATATATGTGCACTAGATATATAATATATGTGCACTGGATATTTAATATATGTGCACTGGATATTTAATATATGTGCACTGGATATATATAGTATATGTGGACTGGATATATTTAATATATGTGCACTGGATATCTAATATATGTGCACTGGATATTTAATATATGTGTACTGGATATATTTAATATACGTGCACTGGATATTTAATATATGTGCACTGGATATATATGATATATGCGCACTGGATATTTAATATATATGTGCACTGGATATGTAATACATGTGCACTGGATATTTAATATATGTGCACTGGATATTTAATATATGTGCACTGGATATTTAGTATATGTGCACTGGATATATATATATATATAACATATGTGCACTGGATATATATAATATATGTGCACTGGATATATTTAATATATGTGAACTAGATATATATAATATATGTGCACTGGATATTTAATATATGTGCACTGGATATATTTAATATATGTGCACTGTATATCTAATATATGTGCACTGGATATTTAATATATGTGCACTGGATATCTAATATATGTGCACTGGATATTTAATATATGTGCACTGGATATCTAATATATGTGCACTGGATATTTAATATATGTGCACTGGATATATTTAATATATGTGCACTGTATATCTAATATATGTGCACTGGATATGTAATATATGTGCACTGGATATCGAATATATGTGCACTGGATATCTAATATATGTGCACTGGATATTTAATATATGTGTACTAGATATATATAATATATGTGCAATGGATATTTAATATATGTGCACTGGATATATATAATATATGTGCACTGGATATCTAATATATGTGCACTGGATATTTAATGTATGTGCACTGGATATAAATAATATATGTGCACTGGATCTATAACATATGTGCACTGGATATATATACTATATGTGCACTGGATATATTTAACATATGTGCACTGGATATATAATATATGTGCACTGGATATTCAATATATGTGCACTAGATATATATAATATATGTGCACTGGAAATTTAATATATGTGCACTGGATATTTAATATATGTGCACTGAATATTTAGTATATGTGCACTGGATATATATAATATATGTGCACTGGAAATTTAATATATGTGCACTGGAAATATATAATATATGTGCACTGGATATATTTAATATATGTGCACTAGATATATATAATATATGTGCACTGGATATTTAATATATGTGCACTGGATATATTTAATATATGTGCACTGTATATCTAATATATGTGCACTGGATATTTAATATATGTGCACTGGATATCTAATATATGTGCACTGGATATTTAATATATGTGCACTGGATATCTAGTATATGTGCACTGGATATTTAATATATCTGCACTGGATATCTAATATATGTGCACTGGATATTTAATATATGTGCACTAGATATATATAATATATGTGCACTGGATATCTAATATATGTGCACTGGATGTTTAATGTATGTGCACTGGATATAAATAATATATGTGCACTGGATCTATAACATATGTGCACTGGATATATATATATACTATATGTGCACTGGATATATTTAACATATTTGCACTGGATATATTATATATGTGCACTGGATATTTAGTATATGTGCACTGGATATATATATAATATATGTGCACAGGATATATATAATATATGTGCACTGGATATATTTAATATATGTGCACTGGATATCTAATATATGTGCACTGGATATATATAATATATGCGCACTGGATATTTAATATATATGTGCACTGGATATGTAGTACATGTGCACTGGATATTTAATATATGTGCACTGGATATTTAATTTATGTGCACTGGATATATTTATTATATGTGCACTGGATATTTAATATATGTGCACTGGATATCTAATATATGTGCACTGGATATTTAATATATGTGCACTGGATATATATGATATATGTGCACTGGATATTTAATATATGTGCACTGGATATTTAATATATGTGCACTGGATATATATAGTATATGTGGACTGGATATATTTAATATATGTGGACTGGATATATTTAATATATGCGCACTGGATATTTAATATATGTGCAGTGGATAATTAATATAAGTGCACTGGAAATATTTAATATATGTGCACTGGAAATTTAATATATGTGCACTGGATATTTAATATATGTGCACTGGATATAAATAATATTTCTGCACTGGATATTTAATATATGAGCACTGGATATCTAATATATGTGCACTGGATATTTAATATATGTGCACCGGATATATTTAATATATGTGCACTGGATATCTTATAAATGTGCACTGGATATTTTATATATGTGCACTGGATATAAATAATAAATGTGCACTTGATCTATAATATATGTGCACTGGATAAATATAATATATGTGCACTGGATATTAAATATATGTGCACTGGATATTTTATATATGTGCACTGGATATTTAGTATATGTGCACTGGATATATATATAATATATGTGCACTGGATATATATAATATATGTGCACTGGATATATTTAATATATGTGCACTAGATATATATAATATATGTGCACTGGATATTTAATATATGTGCACTGGATATATTTAATATATGTGCACTGGATATCTAATATATGTGCACTGGATATCTAATATATGTGCACTGGATATTTCATATACGTGCACTGGATATATATAATATTTGTGCACGGGATATTTAATATATGTGCACTGGTTATTTAATATATGTGCAATGGATATATTTAATATATGTGCACTGGATATCTAATATGTGTGCACTGGATATTTCATATATGTGCGCTCGATATTTCATATATGTGCACTGGATATAAATAATAAATGTGCACTGGATCTATAATATATGTGCACTGGATATATATAGTATATGTGGACTTGATATATTTAATATATGTGGACTGGATATATTTAATATATGCGCACTGGATATTTAATATGTGTGCACTGGATAATTAATATATGTGCACTGGTTATATATAATATATGTGCACTGGATATTTAATATAAGTGCACTGGAAATATTTAATATATGTGCACTGGATATTAAATATATGTGCACTGGATATTTTATATATGTGCACTGGATATTTAGTATATGTGCACTGGATATATATATATATATATAATATATGTGCACTGGATATATATAATATATGTGCACTGGATATATTTAATATATGTGCACTAGATATATATAATATATGTGCACTGGATATTTCATATATGTGCACTGGATATTTCATATACGTGCACTGGATATATATAATATTTGTGCACGGGATATTTAATATATGTGCACTGGATATTTAATATATGTGCACTGGATATATTTAATATATGTGCACTGGATATCTAATATATGTGCACTGGATATTTCATATATGTGCGCTGGATATTTCATATATGTGCACTGGATATAAATAATAAATTTGCACTGGATCTATATTATATGTGCACTGGATATAATTAATATATGTGCACTGGATATATTTAATATATGTGCACTGGATATTTAATATATGTGCACTGGATATTTAATATATGTGCACTGGATATATATAATATATGTGCACTGGATATTTAATATATGTGCACTGGATATCTAATATATGTGCACTGGATATTTAATATATGTGCACTGGATATCTAATATATGAACACTGGATATTTAATATATGTGCACTGGATATCTAATATATGTGCACTGGATATTTAATATATGTGCAATAGATATATATACTATATGTGCACTGGATATTTAATATATGTGCACTGGATATATTTAATATATGTGCACTGTATATCTAATATATGTGCACTGGATATTTAATATATGTGCACTGGATATCTAATATATGTGCACTGGATATTTAATATATGTGCATTAGATATATATAATATATGTGCACTGGATATTTAATATATGTGCACTGGACATATTTAATATATTTGCACTGGATATCTAATATATGTGCACTGGATTTTTAATGTATGTGCACTGGATATAAATAATATATGTGCACTGGATCTATAACATATGTGCACTGGATATATATACTATATGTGCACTGGATATATTTAACATATGTGCACTGGATATATAATATATGTGCACTAGATATATATATATAATATATGTGCACTGGATATATATATAATATATGTGCACAGGATATATATAATATATGTGCACTGGATATATTTAATATATGTGCACTGGATATCTAATATATGTGCACTGGATATATATAATATATGCACACTGGATATGTAATATATATGTGCACTGGATATGTAATATATGTGCTCTGGAGATTTAATATATGTGCACTGGATATTTAATTTATGTGCACTGGATATATTTATTATACGTGCACTGGATATTTAATATATGTGCCCTGGATATCTAATATGTGTACACTGGATATTTAATATATGTGCACTGGATATATATAATATATGTGCACTGGGTATTTAATATATGTGCACTGGATATTTAATATATGTGCACTGGATATATTTAATATATGTGCACTGGATATTTAATATATGTGCACTGGATATATTTAATATATGTTCACTGGATATTTTATAAATGTGCACTGGATATTTCATATATGTGCACTGGATATAAATAATAAATGTGCACTGGATCTATAATATATGTGCACTGGATATATATAATATATGTGCACTGGATATATTTAATATATGTGCACTGGATATCTAATATATGTGCACTGGATATTTAATATATGTGCACTGGATATACATAATATATGTGCACTGGATCTATAATATATGTGCATTGGATATATTTAATATATGTGCACTGGATATTTAATATATGTGCACTGGATATTTCATGTATGTGCACTGGATATATATAATATATGTGCACTGGATATTTAATATATGTGCACTGGATATAAATAATATATGTGCACTGAATATTTAATATACGTGCACTGGATATATATATATAATATATGTGCACTGGATATTTAATATATGTGCACTGGATATATATAATATTTCTGCACTGGATATTTAATATATGAGCACTAGATATAAATAATATATGAGCACTGGATATTTAATATATGTGCACTGTATATATATAATATATGTGCACTGGATATCTAATATATGTGCACTGGATATTTAATATATGTGCACTGGATATCTAATATATGTGCACTGGATATTTAATATATGTGCACTGGATATATAGAATATATGTGCACTGGATATGTAATATACGTGCACTGGATATTTAATATATGTGCACTGGATATATTTAATATATGTGCATTGGATATCTAATATATGTGCACTGGATATTTAATGTATGTGCACTGGATATAAATAATATATGTGCACTGGATCTATAACATATGTGTACTGGAGATATATACACTATTTATGCACTGGATATATTTAACATATGTGCACTGGATATATAATATATGTGCACTGGACATTTAGCATATGTGCACTGGATATATATATAATATATGTGCACTGGATATATATAATATATTTCCACTGGATATATTTAATATATGTGCACTGGATATATTTAATATATGTGCACTGGATATCTAATATATGTGCACTGGATATTTAATATATGTGTACTGGATATATTTAATATACGTGCACTGGATATTTAATATATGTGCACTGGATATCTAATATATGTGCACTGGATATTTAATATATGTGTACTGGATATATTTAATATACGTGCACTGGATATTTAATATATGTGCACTGGATATATATGATATATGTGCACTGGATATTTAATATATGTGCACTAGATATATAATATATGTGCACTGGATATTTAATATATGTGCACTGGATATTTAATATATGTGCACTGGATATATATAGTATATGTGGACTGGATATATTTAATATATGTGGACTGGATATATTTAATATATGCTCACTGGATATGTAATATATGTGCACTGGATATTTAATATATGTGCACTGGATATATATAATATATGTGCACTGGATATTTAATATATGTGCACTGGATATATTTCATATATGTGCACTGGATATCTAATATATGTGCACTGGATATTTAATATATGTGCACTGTATATACATAATATATGTGCACTGGATCTATAATATATGTGCACTGGATATATTTAATATATGTGCACTGGATATTTAATATATGTGCACTGGATATTTAATGTATGTGCACTGAATATATATAATATATGAGCACTGGATATTTAATATATGTGTACCGGATATATATAATATATGTGCACTGGATATTTAATATATGTGCACTGGATATAAATAATATAAGTGCACTGTATCTATAACATATGTGAACTGGATATATATACTATATGTGCACTGGATATATTTAATTTATGTGCACTGGATATTTAATATATGTGCACTGGATATCTAATATATGTGCACTGGATATTTAATATCTGTGTACTGGATATATAATATATGTGCACTGATATTTAATATATGTGCACTGGATATATATAATATATGTGCACTGGATATTTAATATATGTGCACTGAATATAAATAATATATGTGCACTGAATATTTAACATATGTGCACTGGATATATTTAATATATGTGCACTGGATATCTAATATATGTGCACTGGATATTTAATATATGTGCACTGGATATATAATATATGTGCACTGGATATTTAATATATGTGCACTGTATATACATAATATATGTGCACTGGATATATAATATATGTGCACTGAATATAAATAATATATGTGCACTGAATATTTAACATATGTGCACTGGATATATTTAATATCTGTGTACTGGATATATAATATATGTGCACTGATATTTAATATATGTGCACTGGATATATATAATATATGTGCACTGGATATTTAATATATGTGCACTGTATATAAATAATATATGTGCACTGGATATATAATATATGTGCACGGGATATATATAATATATGTGCACTGGATATATTTAATATATGTGCACTGGATATATAATATATGTGCACTGGATATTATACATATCTGCACTGGATATATTTAATATATTTGCACTGGATATTTAATATATGTGCACTGGATATACATAATAAATGTGCACTGGATCTATAATATATGTGCACTGGATATATATAATATATGTGCACTGGATATATATCTATAATATATGTGCACTGGATATTTAACATATGTTCACTGGATATGTATAATATATGTGCACTGGATCTATAATATATGTGCACTGGATATTTATAATATATGTGCACTGGATAAATTTAATATATGTGCACTTTATATCTAATATATGTGCACTGGATATTTAATATATGTGCACTGGATATATATATATATATATATATATATATATAATATATGTGCACTGGATATTTAATATATGTGCACTGGATATAAATAATATATATGCACAGGATCTATAATATATGTGCACTGAATGTTTATAATATATGTGCACTGGATATATTTAATATATGTGCACTTTATATCTAATATATGTGCACTGGATATTTAATATATGTGCACTGGATATTTAATATATGTGCACTGGATAATTAAAATATGTGCAATGGATATTTAATATATGTGCACTGTATATATATAATATATGTGCACTGGATATTTAATATATGTGCACTGGATATTTAATATATGTGCACTGGATATTTAATATATGTGCACTGGATATATTTAATATATGTGCACTGGATATTTAATATATGTGCACTGTATATATCTAATATATGTGCACTGGATATTTAATATATAAGTGCACTGTATCTATAACATATGTGCACTGGATATATATACTATATGTGCACTGGATATATTTAATTTATGTGCACTGGATATTTAATATATGTGCACTGGGTATCTAATATATGTGCACTGGATATTTAATATCTGAGTACTGGATATATAATATATGTGCACTGATATTTAATATATGTGCACTGGATATATATAATATATGTGCACTGGATATTTAATATATGTGCACTGAATATAAATAATATATGTGCACTGAATATTTAATATATGTGCACTGGATATATTTAATATATGTGCACTGGATATCTAATATATGTGCACTGGATATTTAATATATGTGCACTAGATATAAATAATATATGAGCACTGGATACTTAATATATGTGCACTGTATATATATATAATATATGTGCACTGGATATATAATATATGTGCACTGTATATATATAATATAAGTGCACTGGATATTTAATGTATGTGCACTGGATATAAATAATATATGTGCACTGGATCTATAACATATGTGCACTGGATATATATATACTATATGTGCACTGGATATATTTAACATATGTGCACTGGATATATAATATATGTGCACAAGATATATATAATATATGTGCACTGGATATATATATATATATATATATATAATATATGTGCACTGGATATATATAATATATGCACACTGGATATGTAATATATATGTGCACTGGATATGTAATATATGTGCTCTGGATATTTAATATATGTGCACTGGATATTTAATTTATGTGCACTGGATAAATTTATTATACGAGCACTGGATATTTAATATACGTGCCCTGGATATCTAATATGTGTGCACTGGATATTTAATATATGTGCACTGGATATATATAATATATGTGCACTGGGTATTTAATATATGTGCACTGGATATTTAATATATGTGCACTGGATATATTTAATATATGTGCACTGGATATCTAATATATGTGCACTGGATATTTAATATATGTGCACTGGATATATATAGTATATGTGGACTGGATATATTTAATATATGTGGACTGGATATATTTAATATATGTGCACTGGATATTTAATATATGTGCACTGGATATCTAATATATGTGCACTGGATATTTAATATATGTGCACTGGATATCTAATATATGAGCACTGGATCTATAATATATGTGCACTATATATATTTAATATATGTGCACTGGATATTTAATATATGTGCACTGGACATTTAATGTATGTGCACTGGATATATACAATATATGTGCACTGGATATTTAATATATGTGCACTGGATATAAATAATATATGTGCACCGAATATTTAAAATATGTGCACTGGATATATATATATAATATATGTGCACTGGATATTTAATATATGTGCACTGCATATATATAATATTTGTGCACTGGGTATTTAATATATGTGCACTAGATATAAATAATATATGAGCACTGGATATTTAATATATGTGCACTGTATATATATATATATATATATATATATATATATATATATATAATATATGTGCACTGTATATTTAATGTATGTGCACTGGATATAAATAATATAAGTGCACTGTATCTATAACATATGTGCACTGGATATATATACTATACCTGCACTGGATATATTTAATTTATGTGCACTGGATATTTAATATATGTGCACTGGATATCTAATACATGTGCACTGGATATTTAATATATGTGCACTGGATATCTAAAATATGTGCACTGGTTATTTAATATATGTGCACTGGATATATAGAATATATGTGCACTGGATATATAATATATGTGCACTGGATATTTAATATATGTGCACTGGATATTTAATATATGTGCACTGGATATATATAGTATATGTGGACTGGATATATTTAATATATGTGGACTGGATATATTTAATATATGCGCACTGGATATTTAATATATGTGCACTGGATATGTAATATATGTGCACTGGATATTTAATATATGTGCACTGGATATATATAATATATGTGCACTGGATATTTAATATATGTGCACTGGATATATTTCATATATGTGCACTGGATATCTAATATATGTGCACTGGATATCTAATATATGTGCACTGGATATTTAATATCTGTGTACTGGATATATAATATATGTGCACTGGATATATATAATATATGTGCACTGGATATTTAATATATGTGCACTGAATATAAATAATATATGTGCACTGAATATTTAATATATGTGCACTGGATATAATTAATATATGTGCACTGGATATCTAATATATGTGCACTGGATATTTAATATATGTGCACTGGATATATATGTGCACTGGATCTATAATATATGTGCACTGGATATATATAATATATGTGCACTGGATATTTAATATATGTGCACTGTATATAAATAATATATGTGCACTGGATATATAATATATGTGCACTGGATATATATAATATATGTGCACTGGATATATTTAATATATGTGCACTGGATATATAATAAATGTGCACTGGATATTATACATATCTGCACTGGATATATTTAATATATTTGCATTGGATATTTAATATATGTGCACTGGATATACATAATAAATGTGCACTGGATCTATAATATATGTGCACTGGATATATATAATATATGTGCACTGGATATATATCTATAATATATGTGCACTGGATATTTAATATATGTTCACTGGATATGTATAATATATGTGCACTGGATCTATAATATATGTGCACTGGATATTTATAATATATGTGCACTGGATAAATTTAATATATATGCACTTTATATCTAATATATGTGCACTGGATATTTAATATATGTGCACTGGATATATATATAATATATGTGCACTGGATATTTAATATATGTGCACTGGATATAAATAATATATATGCACAGGATCTATAATATATGTGCACTTTATATCTAATATATGTGCACTGGATATTTAATATATGTGCACTGGATATATATATAATATATGTGCACTGGATATTTAATATATGTGCACTGTATATAAATAATATATATGCACAGGATCTATAATATATGTGCACTGGATTTATATAATATTTGTGCACTGGATATATTTAATATATGTGCACTGGGTATATTTAATATATGTGCACTGGATATATAATGTATGTGCACTGAATATATATAATATATGTGCACTGGATATTTAATATATGTGCACTGGATATATATAATATATGTGCACTGGATATTTAAAATATGTGCACTGGATATATATAATATATGTGCACTGGATATTTAATATATGTGCACTAGATATAAATAATATATGAGTACTGGATATTTAATATATGTGCACTGTATATATATAATATATGTGCACTGGATATTTAATGTATGTGCACTGGATATAAATAATATAAGTGCACTGTATCTATAACATATGTGCACTGGATATATTTAATTTATGTGCACTGGATATTTAATATATGTGCACTGGATATCTAATATATGTGCACTGGATATTTCATATATGTGCACTGGATATTTCATATACGTGCACTGGATATATATAATATTTGTGCACTGGATATTTAATATATGTGCACTGGATATTTAATATAGGTGCACTGGATATATTTAATATATGTGCACTGGATGACTAATATATGTGCACTGGATATTTCATATATGTGCGCTGGATATTTCATATATGTGCACTGGATATAAATAATAAATGTGCACTGGATCTATAATATATATGTGCACTGGATATATATAATATATGTGCACTGGATATATTTAATATATGTGCACTGGATATTTAATATATGTGCACTGGATATTTAATATATGTGCACTGGATATTTAATATATGTGCACTGGATATAAATAATATTTGTGCACTGGATATTTAATATATGAGCACTGGATATCTAATATATGTGCACTGGATATTTAATATATGTGCACTGGATATATGTAATATATGTGCACTGGATATCTTATAAATGTGCACTGGATATTTCATATATGTGCACTGGATATAAATAATAAATGTGCACTTGATCTATAATATATGTGCACTGGATATATATAATATATGTGCACTGGATATATTTAATATATGTGCACTGGATATTTAATATATGTGCACTGGATATTTAATATATGTGCACTGGATATTTAGTATATGTGCACTGGATATATATATATCTATATAACATATGTGCACTGGATATATTTAATATATGTGAACTAGATATATATAATATATGTGCACTGGATATTTCATATATGTGCACTGGATATTTCATATATGTGCACTGGATATTTAATATATGTGCACTGGATATATTTAATATATGTGCACTGGATATCTAATATATGTGCACTGGATATTTCATATATGTGCACTGGATATTTCATATATGTGCACCGGATATAAATAATAAATGTGCACTGGATCTATAATATATGTGCACTGGATATATATAATATATGTGCACTGGATATATTTAATATATGTGCACTGGATATTTAATATATGTGCACTGGATATTTAATATATGTGCACTGGATATATATAATATATGTGCACTGGATATTTAATATATGTGCACTGGATATCTAATATATGTGCACTGGATATTTAATATATGTGCACTAGATATCTAATATATGTGCACTGGATATTTAATATATGTGCACTGGATATCTAATATATGTGCACTGGATATTTAATATATGTGCACTAGATATATATAATATATGTGCACTGGATATTTAATATATGTGCACTGGATATATTTAATATATGTGCACTGTATATCTAATATATGTGCACTGGATATTTAATATATGTGCACTGGATATCTAATATATGTGCACTGGATATTTAATATATGTGCACTGTATATATATAATATATGTGCACTGGATATTTAATGTATGTGCACTGGATATAAATAATATATGTGCACTGGATCTATAACATATGTGCACTGGATATATATATACTATATGTACACTAGATATATTTAACATATGTGCACTAGATATATATAATATATGTGCACTGGATATATATATATATATAATATATGTGCACAGGATATATATAATATATGTGCACTGGATATATATAATATATGCACACTGGATATGTAATATATATGTGCACTGGATATGTAATATATGTGCTCTGGATATTTAATATATGTGCACTGGATATTTAATTTATGTGCACTGGATATATTTAATATATGTGCACTGGATATTTAATATATGTGCACTGGATATTTAATATATGTGCACTGGATATAAATAATATTTGTGCACTGGATATTTAATATATGAGCACTGGATATCTAATATATGTGCACTGGATATTTAATATATGCGCACTGGATATTTAATATATGTGCACTGGATATGTAATATATGTGCACTGGATATTTAATATATGTGCACTGGATATATATAATATATGTGCACTGGATATTTAATATATGTGCACTGGATATATTTCATATATGTGCACTGGATATCTAATATATGTGCACTGGATATCTAATATATGTGCACTGGATATTTAATATCTGTGTACTGGATATATAATATATGTGCACTGATATTTAATATATGTGCACTGGATATATATAATATATGTGCACTGGATATTTAATATATGTGCACTGAATATAAATAATATATGTGCACTGAATATTTAATATATGTGCACTGGATATATTTAATATATGTGCACTGGATATCTAATATATGTGCACTGGATATTTAATATATGTGCACTGGATATATATGTGCACTGGATCTATAATATATGTGCACTGGATATATATAATATATGTGCACTGGATATGTAATATATGTGCACTGTATATAAATAATATATGTGCACTGGATATATAATATATGTGCACTGGATATATATAATATATGTGCACTGGATATATTTAATATATGTGCACTGGATATATAATATATGTGCACTGGATATTATACATATCTGCACTGGATATATTTAATATATTTGCATTGGATATTTAATATATGTGCACTGGATATACATAATAAATGTGCACTGGATCTATAATATATGTGCACTGGATATATATAATATATGTGCACTGGATATATATCTATAATATATGTGCACTGGATATTTAATATATGTTCACTGGATATTTATAATATATGTGCACTGGATCTATAATATATGTGCACTGGATATTTATAATATATGTGCACTGGATAAATTTAATATATATGCACTTTATATCTAATATATGTGCACTGGATATTTAATATATGTGCACTGGATATATATATATATATAATATATGTGCACTGGATATTTAATATATGTGCACTGGATATAAATAATATATATGCACAGGATCTATAATATATGTGCACTTTATGTCTAATATATGTGCACTGGATATTTAATATATGTGCACTGGATATATATATATATAATATATGTGCACTGGATATTTAATATATGTGCACTGTATATAAATAATATATATGCACAGGATCTATAATATATGTGCACTGGATTTATATAATATTTGTGCACTGGATATATTTAATATATGTGCACTGGGTATATTTAATATATGTGCACTGGATATATAATGTATGTGCACTGAATATATATAATATATGTGCACTGGATATTTAATATATGTGCACTGGATATATATAATATATGTGCACTGGATATTTAAAATATGTGCACTGGATATATATAATATATGTGCACTGGATATTTAATATATGTGCACTAGATATAAATAATATATGAGTACTGGATATTTAATATATGTGCACTGTATATATATAATATATGTGCACTGGATATATTTAATTTATGTGCACTGGATATTTAATATATGTGCACTGGATATCTAATATATGTGCACTGGATATTTCATATATGTGCACTGGATATTTCATATACGTGCACTGGATATATATAATATTTGTGCACTGGATATTTAATATATGTGCACTGGATATTTAATATAGGTGCACTGGATATATTTAATATATGTGCACTGGATAACTAATATATGTGCACTGGATATTTCATATATGTGCGCTGGATATTTCATATATGTGCACTGGATATAAATAATAAATGTGCACTGGATCTATAATATATATGTGCACTGGATATATATAATATATGTGCACTGGATATATTTAATATATGTGCACTGGATATTTAATATATGTGCACTGGATATTTAATATATGTGCACTGGATATTTAATATATGTGCACTGGATATATTTAATATATGTGCACTGGATATCTTATAAATGTGCACTGGATATTTCATATATGTGCACTGGATATAAATAATAAATGTGCACTTGATCTATAATATATGTGCACTGGATATATATAATATATGTGCACTGGATATATTTAATATATGTGCACTGGATATTTAATATATGTGCACTGGATATTTAATATATGTGCACTGGATATTTAGTATATGTGCACTGGATATATATATATATATATATAACATATGTGCACTGGATATATATAATATATGTGCACTGGATATATTTAATATATGTGAACTAGATATATATAATATATGTGCACTGGATATTTAATATATGTGCACTGGATATATTTAATATATGTGCACTGGATATCTAATATATGTGCAGTGGATATTTCACATATGTGCAGTGGATATTTCATATATGTGCACTGGATATATATAATATTTGTGCACTGGATATTTAATATATGTGCACTGGATATTTAATATATGTGCACTGGATATATTTAATATATGTGCACTGGATATCTAATATATGTGCACTGGATATTTCATATATGTGCACCGGATATAAATAATAAATGTGCACTGGATCTATAATATATGTGCACTGGATATTTAATATATGTGCACTGGATATCTAATATATGTGCACTGGATATTTCATATATGTGCACTGGATATTTCATATATGTGCACTGGATATTTAATATATGTGCACTGGATATCTAATATATGTGCACTGGATATTTCATATATGTGCACTGGATATTTCATATATGTGCACTGGATATTTCATATATGTGCACCGGATATAAATAATAAATGTGCACTGGATCTATAATATATGTGCACTGGATATATATAATATATGTGCACTGGATATATTTAATAAATGTGCACTGGATATTTAATATATGTGCACTGGATATTTAATATATGTGCACTGGATATATATAATATATGTGCACTGGATATTTAATATATGTGCACTGGATATCTAATATATGTGCACTGGATATTTAATATATGTGCACTAGATATCTAATATATGTGCACTGGATATTTAATATATGTGCACTGGATATCTAATATATGTGCACTGGATATTTAATATATGTGCACTGTATATATATAATATATGTGCACTGGATATTTAATGTATGTGCACTGGATATAAATAATATATGTGCACTGGATCTATAATATATGTGCACTGGATATATATATACTATATGTACACTGGATATATTTAACATATGTGCACTGGATATATAATATATGTGCACTAGATATATATAATATATGTGCACTGGATATATATATATATATAATATATGTGCACAGGATATATATAATATATGTGCACTGGATATATATAATATATGCACACTGGATATGTAATATATATGTGCACTGGATATGTAATATATGTGCTCTGGATATTTAATATATGTGCACTGGATATTTAACTTATGTGCACTGGATATATTTATTATACGTGCACTGGATATTTAATATATGTGCCCTGGATATCTAATATGTGTTCACTGGATATTTAATATATGTGCACTGGATATATATAATATATGTGCACTGGGTATTTGATATATGTGCACTGGATATTTAATATATGTGCACTGGATATATATAGTATATGTGGACTGGATATATTTAATATATGTGGACTGGATATATTTAATATATGTGCACTGGATATTTAATATATGTGCACTGGATATCTAATATATTAGCACTGGATATTTAATATATGTGCACTGGATATCTAATATATGTGCACTGGATATTTAATATATGTGCACTGGATATACATAATATATGTGCACTGGATCTATAATATATATGCACTGGATATATTTAATATATGTGCACTGGATATTTAATATATGTGCACTGGATATTTAATGTATGTGCACTGGATATATATAATATATGTGCACTGGATATTTAATATATGTGCACTGGATATAAATAATATATGTGCACTGAATATTTAATATATGTGCACTGGATATATATATATATATATATATAATATATGTGCACTGGATATTTAATATATGTGCACTGCATATATATAATATTTGTGCACTGGATATTTAATATATGTGCACTAGATATAAATAATATATGAGCACTGGATATTTAATATATGTGCACTGTATATTTAATGTATGTGCACTGGATATAAATAATATAAGTGCACTGTATCTATAACATATGTGCACTGGATATATATGCTATACGTGCACTGGATATATTTAATTTATATGCACTGGATATTTAATATATTTGCACTGGATATCTAATATATGTGCACTGGATATTTAATATATGTGCACTGGATATCTAAAATATGTGCACTGGATATTTAATATATGTGCACTGGATATATAGAATATATGTGCACTGGATATATAATATACGTGCACTGGATATTTAATATATGTGCACTGGATATATTTAATATATGTGCACTGGATATCTAATATATGTGCACTGGATATTTAATGTATGTGCACTGGATATAAATAATATATGTGCACTGGATCTATAACATATGTGTACTAGAGATATATATACCATTTATGCACTGGATATATTTAACATATGTGCACTGGATATATAAAATATGTGCACTAGACATTTAGCATATGTGCACTGGGTATATATATAATATATGTGCACTGGATATATATAATATATTTCCACTGGATATATTTAATATATGTGCACTGGATATCTAATATATGTGCACTGGATATTTAATATATGTGTACTGGATATATTTAATATACGTGCACTGGATATTTATTATATGTGCACTGGATATATATGATATATGTGCACTGGATATTTAATATATGTGCACTAGATATATAATATATGTGCACTGGATATTTAATATATGTGCACTGGATATTTAATATATGTGCACTGGATATATATAGTATATGTGGACTGGATATATTTAATATATGTGGACTGGATATATTTAATATATGCGCACTGGATATTTAACATATGTGCACTGGATATATATATATATATATATATATATATTATATGCGCACTGGATATGTAATATATGTGCACTGGATATTTAATATATGTGCACTGGATATATATAATGTATGTGCACTGGATATTTAATATATGTGCACTGGATATATTTCATATATGTGCACTGGATATCTAATATATGTGCACTGGATATTTAATATATGTGCACTGTATATACATAATATATGTGCACTGGATCTATAATATATGTGCACTGGATATATTTAATATATGTGCACTGGATATTTAATATATGTGCACTGGATATTTAATGTATGTGCACTGAATATATATAATATATGTGCACTGGATATTTAATATATGTGTACCGGATATATATAATATATGTGCACTGGATATTTAATATATGTGCACTGGATATAAATAATAAAAGTGCACTGTATCTATAACATATGTGCACTGGATATATATACTATATGTGCACTGGATATATTTAATTTATGTGCACTGGATATTTAATATATGTGCACTGGATATCTAATATATGTGCACTGGATATTTAATATCTGTGTACTGGATATATAATATATGTGCACTGATATTTAATATATGTGCACTGGATATATATAATATATGTGCACTGGATATTTAATATATGTGCACTGAATATATATAATATATGTGCACTGAATATTTAACATATGTGCACTGAATATATTTAATATATGTGCACTGGATATCTAATATATGTGCACTGGATATTTAATATATGTGCACTGGATATATATGTGCACTGGATCTATAATATATGTGCACTGGATATATATAATATATGTGCACTGGATATTTAATATATGTGCACTGTATATAAATAATATATGTGCACTGGATATATAATATATGTGCACGGGATATATATAATATATGTGCACTGGATATATTTAATATATGTACACTGGATATATAATATATGTGCACTGGATATTATACATATCTGCACTGGATATATTTAATATATTTGCACTGGATATTTAATATATGTGCACTGGATATACATAATAAATGTGCACTGGATCTATAATATATGTGCACTGGATATATATAATATATGTGCACTGGATATATATCTATAATATATGTGCACTGGATATTTAACATATGTTCACTGGATATGTATAATATATGTGCACTGGATCTATAATATATGTGCACTGGATATGTATAATATATGTGCACTGGATCTATAATATATGTGCACTGGATATTTATAATATATGCGCACTGGATAAATTTAATATATGTGCACTTTATATCTAATATAAGTGCACTGGATATTTAATATATGTGCACTGGATATATATATATATATAATATATGTGCACTGGATATTTAATATATGTGCACTGGATATAAATAATATATATGCACAGGATCTATAATATATGTGCACTGGATGTTTATAATATATGTGCACTGGATATATTTAATATATGTGCACTTTATATCTAATATATGTGCACTGGATATTTAATATATGTGCACTAGATATTTAATATATGTGCACTGGATAATTAAAATATGTGCACTGGATATTTAATATATGTGCACTGTATATATATAATATATGTGCACTGGATATTTAATATATGTGCACTGGATATTTAATATATGTGCACTGGATATTTAATATATGTGCACTGGATATATATAATATATGTGCACTGGATATTTAATATATGTGCACTGTATATATCTAATATATGTGCACTGGATATTTAATATATGTGCACTGATATTTAATATATGTGCACTGGATATATATAATATATGTGCACTGGATATTTAATATATGTGCACTGAATATAAATAATATATGTGCACTGAATATTTAATATATGTGCACTGGATATATTTAATATATGTGCACTGGATATCTAATATATGTGCACTGGATATTTAATATATGTGCACTGGATATATATGTGCACTGGATCTATAATATATGTGCACTGGATATATATAATATATGTGCACTGGATATTAAATATATGTGCACTGTATATAAATAATATATGTGCACTGGATATATAATATATGTGCACTGGATATATATAATATATGTGCAATGGATATATTTAATATATGTGCACTGGATATATAATATATGTGCACTGGATATTATACATATCTGCACTGGATATATTTAATATATTTGCACTGGATATTTAATATATGTGCACTGGATATATATAATAAATGTGCACTGGATCTATAATATATGTGCAATGGATATATATATAATATATGTGCACTGGATATATATCTATAATATATGTGCACTGGATATTTAATATATGTTCACTGGATATGTATAATATATGTGCACTGGATCTATAATATATGTGCACTGGATATTTATAATATATCTGCACTGGATAAATTTAATATATGTGCACTTTATATCTAATATATGTGCACTGGATATTTAATATATGTGCACTGGATATATATATATAATATATGTGCACTGGATATTTAATATATGTGCACTGGATATAAATAATATATATGCACAGGATCTATAATATATGTGCACTGGATATTTATAATATATGTGCACTGGATATATTTAATATATGTGCACTTTATATCTAATATATGTGCACTGGATATTTAATATATGTGCACTGTATATATATATATATATATATATATATATATATATATATATATAATATATGTGCACTGGATATTTAATATATGTGCACTGGATATAAATAATATATATGCACAGGATCTATAATATATGTGCACTGGATTTATATAATATATGTGCACTGGATATATTTAATATATGTGCACTGGATATTTAATATATGTGCACTGGATATATATAATATATGTGCACTGGATATTTAATATATGTGCACTGGATATATATAATATATGTGCACTGGATATTTAATATATGTGTACTAGATATAAATAATATATGAGCACTGGATATTTAATATATGTGCACTGGATATATATAATATATGTGCACTGGATATTTAATGTATGTGCACTGGATATAAATAATATAAGTGCACTGAATCTATAACATATGTGCACTGGATATATATACTATATGTGCACTGGATATATTTAATTTATGTGCACTGGATATTTCATATATGTGCACTGGATATCTAATATATGTGCACTGGATATTTAATATATGTGCACTGGATATGTAATATATGTGCACTGGATATTTAATATATGTGCACTGGATATATATAATATATGTGCACTGGATATCTAATATATGTGCACTGGATATTTCATATACGTGCACTGGATATATATAATATTTGTGCACTAAATATTTAATATATGTGCACTGGATATTTAATATATGTGCACTGGATATATTTAATATATGTGCACTGGATAACTAATATATGTGCACTGGATATTTCATATATGTGCGCTGGATATTTCATATATGTGCACTGGATATAAATAATAAATGTGCACTGGATCTATAATATATGTGCACTGGATATATATAATATATGTGCACTGGATATATTTAATATATGTGCACTGGATATTTAATTTATGTGCACTGGATATTTAATATATGTGCACTGGATATATATAATATATGTGCACTGGATATTTAATATATGTGCACTGGATATCTAATATATGTGCACTGGATATTTAATATATGTGCACTGGATATAAATAATAAATGTGCACTGGATCTATAATATATGTGCACTGGATATATATAATATATGTGCACTGGATATATTTAATATATGTGCACTGGATATTTAATATATGTGCACTGGATATTTAATATATGTGCACTGGATCTTTAATATATATGCACTGGATATTTAATATATGTGCACTGGATATTTAATATATGTGCACTGGATATCTAATATATGTGCACTGGATATTTAATATATGTGCACTGGATATCTAATATATGTGCACTGGATATTTAATATATGTGCACTAGATATATATAATATATGTGCACTGGATATTTAATATATGTGCACTAGATATATTTAATATATGTGCACTGGATATCTAATATATGTGCACTGGATATTTAATATATGTGCACTGGACATCTAATATATGTGCACTGGATATTTAATATATGTGCACTAGATATATATAATATATGTGCACTGGATATTTAATATATGTGCACTGGATATATTTAATATATGTGCACTGGATATCTAATATATGTGCACTGGATGTTTAATGTATGTGCACTGGATATAAATAATATATGTGCACTGGATCTATAACATATGTGCACTGGATATATATACTATATGTGCACTGGATATATTTAACATATGTGCACTGGATATATAATATATGTGCACTAGATATGTATAATATATGTGCACTGGATATATATATATATATATAATATATGTGCACAGGATATTCATAATATATGTGCACTGGATATATTTAATATATGTGCACTGGATATTTAATATATGTGCACTGGATATATTTAATATATGTGCACTGTATATTTAATATATGTGCACTGGATATATTTAATATATGTGCACTGGATATCTAATATATGTGCACTGGATATTTAATATATGTGCACTGGATATCTAATATATGTGCACTGGATATTTAATATATGTGCACTAGATATCTAATATATGTGCACTGGATATTTAATATATGTGCACTGGATATATTTAATATATGTGCACTGTATATCTAATATATGTGCACTGGATATTTAATATATGTGCACTGGATATCTAATATATGTGCACTTGATATTTAATATATGTGCACTGGATATCTAATATATGTGCACTGGATATTTAATATATGTGCACTGGATATCTAATATATGTGCACTGGATATTTAATATATGTGCACTGGATATATTTAATATATGTGCACTGAATATCTAATATATGTGCACTGGATATGTAATATATGTGCACTGGATATCGAATATATGTGCACTGGATATCTAATATATGTGCACTGGATATTTAATATATGTGTACTAGATATATATAATATATGTGCAATGGATATTTAATATATGTGCACTGGATATATATAATATATGTGCACTGGATATCTAATATATGTGCACTGGATATTTAATGTATGTGCACTGGATATAAATAATATATGTGCACTGGATCTATAACATATGTGCACTGGATATATATACTATATGTGCACTCTATATATTTAACATATGTGCACTGGATATATAATATATGTGCACTGGATATTTAATATATGGGCACTAGATATATATAATATATGTGCACTGGAAATTTAATATATGTGCACTGGATATTTAATATATGTGCACTGGATATTTAGTATATGTGCACTGGATATATATATATATATATATATATATATATATATATATATAATATATATATGTGCACTGGATATATATAATATATGTGCACTGGATATATTTAATATATGTGCACTAGATATATATAATATATGTGCACTGGATATTTAATATATGTGCACTGGATTTATTTAATATATGTGCACTGTATGTCTAATATATGTGCACTGGATATTTAATATATGTGCACTGGATATCTAATATATGTGCACTGGATATTTAATATATGTGCACTGGATATCTAATATATGTGCACTGGATATTTAATATATGTGCACTGGATATCTAATATATGTGCACTGGATATTTAATATATGTGCACTAGATATATATAATATATGTGCACTGGATATCTAATATATGTGCACTGGATGTTTACTGTATGTGCACTGGATATAAATAATATATGTGCACTGGATCTATAACATATGTGCACTGGATATATATATATACTATATGTGCACTGGATATATTTAACATATTTCACTGGATATATTATATATGTGCACTGGATATTTAGTATATGTGCACTGGATATATATATAATATATGTGCACAGGATATATATAATATATGTGCACTGGATATATTTAATATATGTGCACTGGATATCTAATATATGTGCACTGGATATATATAATATATGCGCACTGGATATTTAATATATATGTGCACTGGATATGTAATACATGTGCAGTGGATATTTAATATATGTGCACTGGATATTTTATTTATGTGCACTGGATATATTTATAATATGTGCACTGGATATTTAATATATGTGCACTGGAAATCTAATATATGTGCACTGGATATTTAAAATATGTGCACAGGATATATATGATATATGTGCACTGGATATTTAATATATGTGCACTGGATATTTAATATATGTGCACTGGATATATATAGTATATGTGGACTGGATATATTTAATATATGTGGACTGGATATATTTAATATATGCGCACTGGATATTTAATATATGTGCACTGGATAATTAATATATGTGCACTGGTTATATATAATATATGTGCACTGGATATTTAATATAAGTGCACTGGAAATATTTAATATATGTGCACTGGAAATTTAATATATGTGCACTGGATATTTAATATATGTGCACTGGATATAAATAATATTTCTGCACTGGATATTTAATATATGAGCACTGGATATCTAATATATGTGCACTGGATATTTAATATATGTGCACCGGATATATTTAATATATGTGCACTGGATATCTTATAAATGTGCACTGGATATTTTATATATGTGCACTGGATATAAATAATAAATGTGCACTTGATCTATAATATATGTGCACTATATAAATATAATATATGTGCACTGGATATATATAATATATGTGCACTGGAAATATATAATATATGTGCACTGGATTTATTTAATATATCTGCACTAGATATATATAATATATGTGCACTGGATATTTAATATATGTGCACTGGATATATTTAATATATGTGCACTGGATATCTAATATATGTGCACTGGATATTTCATATATGTGCACTGGATATTTCATATACGTGCACTGGATATATATAATATTTGTGCATGTGATATTTAATATATTTGCACTGGATATTTAATATATGTGCAATGGATATCTAATATATGTGCACTGGATATTTAATATATGTGCACTGGATATTTCATATACGTGCACTGGATATATATAATATTTGTGCAAGGAATATTTAATATATGTGCACTGGATATTTAATATATGTGCAATGGATATATTTAATATATGTGCACTGGATATTTCATATATGTGCGCTGGATATTTCATATATGTGCACTAGATATAAATAATAAATGTGCACTGGATCTATAATATATGTGCACTGGATATATATAGTATATGTGGACTGGATATATTTAATATATGTGGACTGGATATATTTAATATATGCGCACTGGATATTTAATATATGTGCACTGGATAATTAATATATGTGCACTGGTTATATATAATATATGTGCACTGGATATTTAATATAAGTGCACTGGAAATATTTAATATATGTGCACTGGAAATTTAATATATGTGCACTGGATATTTAATATATGTGCACTGGATATAAATAATATTTGTGCACTGGATATTTAATATATGAGCACTGGATATCTAATATATGTGCACTGGATATTTAATATATGTGCACCGGATATATTTAATATATGTGCACTGGATATCTTATAAATGTGCACTGGATATTTTATATATGTGCATTGGATATAAATAATAAATGTGCACTTGATCTATAATATATGTGCACTGGATATATATAATATATGTGCACTGGATATATTTAATATATGTGCACTGGATATTAAATATATGTGCACTGGATATTTTATATATGTGCACTGGATATTTAGTATATGTGCACTGGATATATATATATATATATAATATATGTGCACTGGATATATATAATATATGTGCACTGGATATATTTAATATATGTGCACTAGATATATATAATATATGTGCACTGGATATTTAATATATGTGCACTGGATATATTTAATATATGTGCACTGGATATCTAATATATGTGCACTGGATATTTCATATATGTGCACTGGATGTTTCATATACGTGCAGTGGATATATATAATATTTGTGCACGGGATATTTAATATATGTGCACTGGATATTTAATTTATGTGCACTGGATATATTTAATATATGTGCACTGGATATCTAATATATGTGCACTGGTTATTTCTTATATGTGCGCTGGATATTTCATATATGTGCACTGGATATAAATAATAAATGTGCACTGGATCTATAATATATGTGCACTGGATATATATAATATATGTGCACTGGATATATTTAATATATGTGCACTGGATATTTAATATATGTGCACTGGATATTTAATATATGTGCACTGGATATCTAATATATGTGCACTGGATATTTAATATATGTGCACTGGATATCTAATATATGTGCACTGGATATTTAATATATGTGCACTAGATATATATAATATATGTGCACTGGATATTTAATATATGTGCACTAGATATATTTAATATATGTGCACTGGATATCTAATATATGTGCACTGGATATTTAATATATGTGCACTGGACATCTAATATATGTGCACTGGATATTTAATATATGTGCACTAGATATATATAATATATGTGCACTGGATATTTAATATATGTGCACTGGATATATTTAATATATGTGCACTGGATATCTAATATATGTGCACTGGATGTTTAATGTATGTGCACTGGATATAAATAATATATGTGCTCTGGATCTATAACATATGTGCACTGGATATATATACTATATGTGCACTGGATATATTTAACATATGTGCACTGGATATATAATATATGTGCACTAGATATATATAATATATGTGCACTGGATATATATATATATATATATATATATATATATATATATATATATATAATATATGTGCACAGGATATTCATAATATATGTGCACTGGATATATTTAATATATGTGCACTGGATATTTAATATATGTGCACTGGATATATTTAATATATGTGCACTGTATATTTAATATATGTGCACTGGATATATTTAATATATGTGCAGTGGATATCTAATATATGTGCACTGGATATTTAATATATGTGCACTGGATATCTAATATATGTGCACTGGATATTTAATATATGTGCACTGGATATCTAATATATGTGCACTGGATATTTAATATATGTGCACTGGATATATTTAATATATGTGCACTGTATATCTAATATATGTGCACTGGATATTTAATATATGTGCACTGGATATCTAATATATGTGCACTTGATATTTAATATATGTGCACTGGATATCTAATATATGTGCACTGGATATTTAATATATGTGCACTGGATATCTAATATATGTGCACTGGATATTTAATATATGTGCACTGGATATATTTAATATATGTGCACTGTATATCTAATATATGTGCACTGGATATGTAATATATGTGCACTGGATATCGAATATATGTGCACTGGATATCTAATATATGTGCACTGGATATTTAATATATGTGTACTAGATATATATGATATATGTGCAATGGATATTTAATATATGTGCACTGGATATATATAATATATGTTCACTGGATATCTAATATATGTGCACTGGATATTTAATGTATGTGCGCTGGATATAAATAATATATGTGCACTGGATCTATAACATATGTGCACTGGATATATATACTATATGTGCACTGGATATATTTAACATATGTGCACTGGATATATAATATATGTGCACTGGATATTTAATATATGGGCACTAGATATATATAATATATGTGCACTGGAAATTTAATATATGTGCACTGGATATTTAATATATGTGCACTGGATATTTAGTATATGTGCACTGGATATATATATATATATATATATATATAATATATGTGCACTGGTTATATCTAATATATGTGCACTGGATATATTTAATATATGTGCACTAGATATATATAATATATGTACACTGGATATTTAATATATGTGCACTGGATATCTAATATATGTGCACTGGATATTTAATATATGTGCACTGGATATCTAATATATGTGCACTGGATATTTAATATATGTGCACTGGATATCTAATATATGTGCACTGGATATTTAATATATGTGCACTAGATATATATAATATATGTGCACTGGATATCTAATATATGTGCACTGGATGTTTAATGTATGTGCACTGGATATAAATAATATATGTGCACTTGATCTATAACATATGTGCACTGGATATATATATATACTATATGTGCACTGGATATATTTAACATATTTCACTGGATATATTATATATGTGCACTGGATATTTAGTATATGTGCACTGGATATATATATATAATATATGTGCACAGGATATATATAATATATGTGCACTGGATATATTTAAGATATGTGCACTGGATATCTAATATATGTGCACTGAATATATATAATATATGCGCAATGGATATTTAATATATATGTGCAATGGATATCTAATATATGTGCACTGGATATTTAATATATGTGCACTGGATATTTCATATACGTGCACTGGATATATATAATATTTGTGCACGGGATATTTAATATATGTGCACTGGATATTTAATATATATGCAATGGATATATTTAATATATGTGCACTGGATATCTAATATATGTGCACTGGATATTTCATATATGTGCGCTGGATATTTCATATATGTGCACTGGATATAAATAATAAATGTGCACTGGATCTATAATATATGTGCACTGGATATATATAGTATATGTGGACTGGATATATTTAATATATGTGGAATGGATATATTTAATATATGCGCACTGGATATTTAATATATGTGCACTGGATAATTAATATATGTGCACTGGTTATATATAATATATGTGCACTGGATATTTAATATAAGTGCACTGGAAATATTTAATATATGTGCACTGGAAATTTAATATATGTGCACTGGATATTTAATATATGTGCACTGGATATAAATAATATTTGTGCACTGGATATTTAATATATGAGCACTGGATATCTAATATATGTGCACTGGATATTTAATATATGTGCACCGGATATATTTAATATATGTGCACTGGATATCTTATAAATGTGCACTGGATATTTTATATATGTGCACTGGATATAAATAATAAATGTGCACTTGATCTTTAATATATGTGCACTGGATATATATAATATATGTGCACTGGATATATTTAATATATGTGCACTGGATATTTAATATATGTGCACTGGATATATTTAATATATGTGCACTGGATATCTAATATATGTGCACTGGATATTTCATATATGTGCACTGGATGTTTCATATACGTGCAGTGGATATATATAATATTTGTGCACGGGATATTTAATATATGTGCACTGGATATTTAATATATGTGCACTGGATATATTTAATATATGTGCACTGGATATCTAATATATGTGCACTGGATATTTCATATATGTGCGCTGGATATTTCATATATGTGCACTGGATATAAATAATAAATGTGCACTGGATCTATAATATATGTGCACTGGATATATATAATATATGTGCAATGGATATATTTAATATATGTGCACTGGATATTTAATATATGTTCACTGGATATTTAATATATGTGCACTGGATATATATAATATATGTGCACTGGATATTTAATATATGTGCACTGGATATCTAATATATGTGCACTGGATATTTAATATATGTGCACTAGATATCTAATATATGTGCACTGGATATTTAATATATGTGCACTGGATATCTAATATATGTGCACTGGATATTTAATATATGTGCACTAGATATATATAATATATGTGCACTGGATATTTAATATATGTGCACTGGATATATTTAATATATGTGCACTGGATATCTAATATATGTGCACTGGAAATTTAATATATGTGCACTGGATATATATGTGCACTGGATCTATAATATATGTGCACTGGATATATATAATATATGTGCACTGGATATTAAATAAATGTGCACTGTATATAAATAATATATGTGCACTGGATATATAATATATGTGCACGGGATATATATAATATATGTGCACTGGATATATTTAATATATGTGCACTGGATATATAATATATGTGCACTGGATATTATACATATCTGCACTGGATATATTTAATATATTTGCACTGGATATTTAATATATGTGCACTGGATATACATAATAAATGTGCACTGGATCTATAATATATGTGCACTGGATATATATAATATATGTGCACTGGATATATATCTATAATATATGTGCACTGGATATACATAATAAATGTGCACTGGATCTATAATATATATGCACTGGATATTTATAATATATGTGCACTGGATAAATTTAATATATGTGCACTTTATATCTAATATATGTGCACTGGATATTTAATATATGTGCACTGGATATATATATAATATATGTGCACTGGATATTTAATATATGTGCACTGGATATAAATAATATATATGCAAAGGATCTTTAATATATGTGCACTGGATATTTATAATATATGTGCACTGGATATATTTAATATATGTGCACTTTATATCTAATATATGTGCACTGGATATTTAATATATGTGCACTGTATGTATATATATATATATATATATATATATATATATTATATGTGCACTGGATATTTAATATATGTGCACTGGATATAAATAATATATATGCACAGGATCTATAATATATGTGCACTGGATTTATATAATATATGTGCACTGGATATATTTAATATATGTGCACTGGGTACATTTAATATATGTGCACTGGATATATATAATATATGTGCACTGGATATTTAATATATGTGCACTGGATATATATAATATATGTGCACTGGATATTTAATATATGTGCACTAGATATAAATAATATTTGAGCACTGGATATTTAATATATGTGCACTGTATATATATAATATATATGCACTGGATATTTAATGTATGTGCACTGGATATAAATAATATAAGTGCACTGTATCTATAACATATGTGCACTGGATATATATACTATATGTGCACTGGATATATTTAATTTATGTGCACTGGAAATTTAATATATGTGCACTGGATATCTAATATATGTGCACTGGATATTTAATATATGTGCACTGGATATCTAATATATGTGCACTGGATATTTAATATATGTGCACTGGATATCTAATATATGTGCACTGGATATTTAATATATGTGCACTAGATATATATAATATATGTGCACTGGATATTTATTATATATGTGCACTAGATATATTTAATATATGTGCACTGGATATCTAATATATGTGCACTGGATATTTAATATATGTGCACTGGATATCTAATATATGTGCACTGGATATTTAATATATGTGCACTAGATATATATAATATATGTGCACTGGATATTTAATATATGTGCACTGGATATATTTAATATATGTGCACTGGATATCTAATATATGTGCACTGGATGTTTAATGTATTTGCACTGGATATAAATAATATATGTGCACTGGATCTATAACATATGTGCACTGGATATATATACTATATGTGCACTGGATATATTTAACATATGTGCACTGGATATATAATATATGTGCACTAGATATATATAATATATGTGCACTGGATATATATATATATATATATAATATATGTGAACAGGATATTCATAATATATGTGCACTGGATATATTTAATATATGTGCACTGGATATCTAATATATGTGCACTGGATATATATAATATATGCACACTGGATATGTAATATATATGTGCACTGGATATGTAATATATGTGCTCTGGATATTTAATATATGTGCACTGGATATTTAATTTATGTGCACTGGATATATTTATTATACGTGCACTGGATATTTAATATATGTGCACTGGATATATTTAATATATGTGCACTGTATATCTAATACATGTGCACTGGATATTTAATATATGTGCACTGGATATCTAATATATGTGCACTGGATTTTTAATATATGTGCACTGGATATCTAATATATGTGCATTGGATATCTAATACATGTGCACTGGATATCTAATATATGTGCACTGGATATTTAATATATGTGCACTGGATATATTTAATATATGTGCACTGTATATCTAATATATGTGCACTGGATATGTAATATATGTGCAGTGGATATCGAATATATGTGCACTGGATATCTAATATATGTGCACTGGATATTTAATATATGTGTACTAGATATATATAATATATGTGCAATGGATATTTAATATATGTGCACCGGATATATATAATATATGTGCACTGGATATCTAATATATGTGCACTGGATATTTAATGTATGTGCACTGGATATAAATAATATATGTGCACTGGATATTTAATATATGTGCACTGAATATTTAGTATATGTGCACTGGATATATATAATATATGTGCACTGGAAATTTAATATATGTGCACTGGATATTTAATATATGTGCACTGGATATTTAGTATATGTGCAATGGATATATATATATATATATATATATATATATATATATATATATATATATTATATGTGCACTGGATATATATAATATATGTGCACTGGATATATTTAATATATGTGCACTAGATATATATAATATATGTGCACTGGATATCTAATATATGTGCACTGGATATTTAATATATGTGCACTAGATATATATAATATATGTGCACTGGATATTTAATATATGTGCACTGTATATAAATAATATATGTGCACTGGATCTATAATATATGTGCAATGGATTTATATAATATATGTGCACTGGATATATTTAATATATGTGCACTGGATATATAATATATGTGCACTGGATATTATACATATCTGCACTGGATATATTTAATATATTTGCATTGGATATTTAATATATGTGCACTGGATATACATAATAAATGTGCACTGGATCTATAATATATTTGCACTGGATATATATAATATATGTGCACTGGATATATATCTATAATATATGTGCACTGGATATTTAATATATGTTCACTGGATATGTATAATATATGTGCACTGGATCTATAATATATGTGCACTGGATATTTATAATATATGTGCACTGGATAAATTTAATATATATGCACTTTATATCTAATATATGTGCACTGGATATTTAATATATGTGCACTGGATATATATATAATATATGTGCACTGGATATTTAATATATGTGCACTGGATATAAATAATATATATGCACAGGATCTATAATATATGTGCACTTTATATCTAATATATGTGCACTGGATATTTAATATATGTGCACTGGATATATATATATATATAATATATGTGCACTGGATATTTAATATATGTGCACTGTATATAAATAATATATATGCACAGGATCTATAATATATGTGCACTGGATTTATATAATATTTGTGCACTGGATATATTTAATATATGTGCACTGGGTATATTTAATATATGTGCACTGGATATATAATGTATGTGCACTGAATATATATAATATATGTGCACTGGATATTTAATATATGTGCACTGGATATATATAATATATGTGCACTGGATATTTAAAATATGTGCACTGGATATATATAATATATGTGCACTGGATATTTAATATATGTGCACTAGATATAAATATTATATGAGTACTGGATATTTAATATATGTGCACTGTATATATTTAATATATGTGCACTGGATATTTAATGTATGTGCACTGGATATTTAATATATGTGCACTGGATAACTAATATATGTGCACTGGATATTTCATATATGTGCGCTGGATATTTCATATATGTGCACTGGATATAAATAATAAATGTGCACTGGATCTATAATATATATGTGCACTGGATATATATAATATATGTGCACTGGATATATTTAATATATGTGCACTGGATATTTAATATATGTGCACTGGATATTTAATATATGTGCACTGGATATTTAATATATGTGCACTGGATATAAATAATATTTGTGCACTGGATATTTAATATATGAGCACTGGATATCTAATATATGTGCACTGGACATTTAATATATGTGCACTGGATATATTTAATATATGTGCACTGGATATCTTATAAATGTGCACTGGATATTTCATATATGTGCACTGGATATAAATAATAAATGTGCACTTGATCTATAATATATGTGCACTGGATATATATAATATATGTGCACTGGATATATTTAATATGTGTGCACTGGATATTTAATATATGTGCACTGGATATTTAACATATGTGCACTGGATATATATAATATATGTGCACTGGATATATTTAATATATGTGAACTAGACATATATAATATATGTGCACTGGATATTTAATATATGTGCACTGGATATATTTAATATATGAGCACTGGATATCTAATATATGTGCACTGGATATTTCATATATGTGCAGTGGATATTTCATATATGTGCACTGGATATATATAATATTTGTGCACTGGATATTTAATATATGTGCACTGGATATTTAATATATGTGCACTGGATATATTTAATATATGTGCACTGGATATCTAATATATGTGCACTGGATATTTCATATATGTGCACCGGATATAAATAATAAATGTGCACTGGATCTATAATATATGTGCACTGGATATTTAATATATGTGCACTGGATATCTAATATATGTGCACTGGATATTTCATATATGTGCACTGGATATTTCATATATGTGCACTGGATATTTAATATATGTGCACTGGATATATTTAATATATGTGCACTGGATATCTAATATATGTGCACTGGATATTTCATATATGTGCACTGGATATTTCATATATGTGCACCGGATATAAATAATAAATGTGCACTGGATCTATAATATATGTGCACTGGATATATATAATATATGTGCACTGGATATATTTAATATATGTGCACTGGATATTTAATATATGTGCACTGGATATTTAATATATGTGCACTGGATATATATAATATATGTGCACTGGATATTTAATATATGTGCACTGGATATCTAATATATGTGCACTGGATATTTAATATATGTGCACTAGATATCTAATATATGTGCACTGGATATTTAATATATGTGCACTGGATATCTAATATATGTGCACTGGATATTTAATATATGTGCACTAGATATATATAATATATGTGCACTGGATATTTAATATATGTGCACTGGATATATTTAATATATGTGCACTGTATATCTAATATATGTGCACTGGATATTTAATATATGTGCACTGGATATCTAATATATGTGCACTGGATATTTAATATATGTGCACTGTATTTATATAATATATGTGCACTGGATATTTAATGTATGTGCACTGGATATAAATAATATATGTGCACTGGATCTATAACATATGTGCACTGGATATATATATACTATATCTACACTGGATATATTTAACATATGTGCACTGGATATATAATATATGTGCACTAGATATATATAATATATGTGCACTGGATATATATATATATAATATATGTGCACAGGATATATATAATATATGTGCACTGGATATATATAATATATGCACACTGGATATGTAATATATATGTGCACTGGATATGTAATATATGTGCTCTGGATATTTAATATATGTGCACTGGATATTTAATTTATGTGCACTGGATATATTTATTATACGTGCACTGGATATTTAATATATGTGCCCTGGATATCTAATATGTGTGCACTGGATATTTAATATATGTGCACTGGATATATATAATATATGTGCACTGGGTATTTAATATATGTGCACTGGATATTTAATATATGTGCACTGGATATATTTAATATATGTGCACTGGATATCTAATATATGTGCACTGGATATTTAATATATGTGCACTGGATATATATAGTATATGTGGACTGGATATATTTAATATATGTGGACTGGATATATTTAATATATGTGCACTGGATATTTAATATATGTGCACTGGATATCTAATATATGTGCACTGGATATTTAATATATGTGCACTGGATATCTAATATATGTGCACTGGATATTTAATACATGTGCACTGGATATACATAATATATGTGCACTGGATCTATAATATATGTGCACTGGATATATTTAATATATGTGCACTGGATATTTAATATATGTGCACTGGATATTTAATGTATGTGCACTGGATATATATAATATATGTGCACTGGATATTTAATATATGTGCACTGGATATAAATAATATATGTGCACTGAATATTTAATATATGTGCACTGGATATATATATATATATATAATATATATGCACTGGATATTTAATATATGTGCACTGCATATATATAATATTTGTGCACTGGATATTTAATATATGTGCACTAGATATAAATAATATATGAGCACTGGATATTTAATATATGTGCACTGTATATATATATATATAATATATGTGCACTGTATATTTAATGTATGTGCACTGGATATAAATAATATAAGTGCACTGTATCTATAACATATGTGCACTGGATATATATATTATACGTGCACTGGATATATTTAATTTATGTGCACTGGATATTTAATATATGTGCACTGGATATCTAAAATATGTGCACTGGATATTTAATATATGTGCACTGGATATATAGAATATATGTGCACTGGATATATAATATACGTGCACTGGATATTTAATATATGTGCACTGGATATATTTAATATATGTGCACTGGATATCTAATATATGTGCACTGGATATTTAATGTATATGCACTGGATATAAATAATATATGTGCACTGGATCTATAACATATGTGTACTGGAGATATATATACCATTTATGCACTGGATATATTTAACATATGTGCACTGGATATATAAAATATGTGCACTGGACATTTAGCATATGTGCACTGGGTATATATATAATATATGTGCACTGGATATATATAATATATTTCCACTGGATATATTTAATATATGTGCACTGGATATCTAGTATATGTGCACTGGATATTTAATATATGTGTACTGGATATATATGATATATGTGCACTGGATATTTAATATATGTGCACTAGATATATAATATATGTGCACTGGATATTTAATATATGTGCACTGGATATTTAATATATGTGCACTGGATATATATAGTATATGTGGACTGGATATATTTAATATATGTGGACTGGATATATTTAATATATGCGCACTGGATATTTAACATATGTGCACTGGATATATATATATATATATATATATATATATATATATATTATATGCGCACTGGATATGTAATATATGTGCACTGGATATTTAATATATGTGCACTGGATATATATAATATATGTGCACTGGATATTTAATATATGTGCTCTGGATATATTTCATATATGTGCACTGGATATCTAATATATGTGCACTGGATATTTAATATATGTGCACTGTATATACATAATATATGTGCACTGGTTCTATAATATATGTGCACTGGATATATTTAATATATGTGCACTGGATATTTAATATATGTGCACTGGATATTTAATGTATGTGCACTGCATATATATAATATATGTGCACTGTATATTTAATATATGTGTACCGGATATATATAATATATGTGCACTGGATATTTAATATATGTGCACTGGATATAAATAATATAAGTGCACTGTATCTATAACATATGTGCACTGGATATATATACTATATGTGCACTGGATATATTTAATTTATGTGCACTGGATATTTAATATATGTGCACTGGATATCTAATATATGTGCACTGGATATTTAATATCTGTGTACTGGATATATAATATATGTGCACTGATATTTAATATATGTGCACTGGATATATATAATATATGTGCACTGGATATTTAATATATGTGCACTGAATATAAATAATATATGTGCACTGAATATTTAACATATGTGCACTGGATATATTTAATATATGTGCACTGGATATCTAATATATGTGCACTGGATATTTAATATATGAGCACTGGATATCTAATATATGTGCACTGGATATTTAATATATGTGCACTGGATATATTTAATATATGTGCACTGGATATCTTATAAATGTGCACTGGATATTTCATATATGTGCACTGGATATAAATAATAAATGTGCACTTGATCTATAATATATGTGCACTGGATATTTAATATATGTGCACTGGATATCTAATATATGTGCACTGGATATTTCATATATGTGCACTGGATATTTCATATATGTGCACTGGATATTTAATATATGTGCACTGGATATATTTAATATATGTGCACTGGATATCTAATATATGTGCACTGGATATTTCATATATGTGCACTGGATATTTCATATATGTGCACCGGATATAAATAATAAATGTGCACTGGATCTATAATATATTTGAACTGGATATATATAATATATGTGCACTGGATATATTTAATAAATGTGCACTGGATATTTAATATATGTGCACTGGATATTTAATATATGTGCACTGGATATATATAATATATGTGCACTGGATATTTAATATATGTGCACTGGATATTTAATATATGTGCACTGGATATCTAATATATGTGCACTGGATATTTAATATATGTGCACTGGATATCTAATATATGTGCACTGGATATTTAATATATGTGCACTAGATATATATAATATATGTGCACTGGATATTTAATATATGTGCACTGGATATATTTAATATATGTGCACTGGATGTCTAATATATGTGCACTGGATGTTTAATGTATGTGCACTGGATATAAATAATATATGTGCACTGGATCGATAACATATGTGCACTGGATATATATACTATATGTGCACTGGATATATTTAACATATGTGCACTGGATATATAATTTATGTGCACTAGATATATATAATATATGTGCACTGGATATATATATATGTATATATATATAATATATGTGCACAGGATATTCATAATATATGTGCACTGGATATATTTAATATATGTGCACTGGATATTTAATATATGTGCACTGGATATATTTAATATATGTGCACTGTATATTTAATATATGTGCACTGGATATATTTAATATATGTGCACTGGATATCTAATATATGTGCACTGGATATTTAATATATGTGCACTGGATATCTAATATATGTGCACTGGATATTTAATATATGTGCACTGGATATATTTAATATATGTGCACTGTATATCTAATATATGTGCACTTGATATTTAATATATGTGCACTGGATATCTAATATATGTGCACTTGATATTTAATATATGTGCACTGGATATCTAATATATGTGCACTGGATATTTAATATATGTGCACTGGATATCTAATATATGTGCACTGGATATTTAATATATGTGCACTGGATATATTTAATATATGTGCACTGTATATCTAATATATGTGCACTGGATATGTAATATATGTGCACTGGATATCGAATATATGTGCACTGGATATCTAATATATGTGCACTGGATATTTAATATATGTGTACTAGATATATATATAATATATGTGCAATGGATATTTAATATATGTGCACTGGATATATATAATATATGTGCACTGGATATCTAATATATGTGCACTGGATATTTAATGTATGTGCACGGGATATAAATAATATATGTGCACTGGATCTATAACATATGTGCACTGGATATATATACTATATGTGCACTGGATTTATTTAACATATGTGCACTGGTTATATATAATATATGTGCACTGGATATATTTAATATATGTGCACTAGATATATATAATATATGTGCACTGGATATTTAATATATGTGCACTGGATATATTTAATATATGTGCACTGTATATCTAATATATGTGCACTGGATATTTAATATATGTGCACTGGATATCTAATATATGTGCACTGGATATTTAATATATGTGCACTGGATATCTAATATATGTGCACTGGATATTTAATATATGTGCACTGGATATCTAATATATGTGCACTGGATATTTAATATATGTGCACTAGATATATATAATATATGTGCACTGGATATCTAATATATGTGCACTGGATGTTTAATATATGTGCACTGGATATAAATAATATATGTGCACTGGATCTATAACATATGTGCACTGGATATATATATATACTATATGTGCACTGGATATATTTAACATATTTCACTGGATATATTATATATGTGCACTGGATATTTAGTATATGTGCACTGGATATATATATATAATATATGTGCACAGGATATATATAATATATGTGCACTGGATATATTTAATATATGTGCACTGGATATCTAATATATGTGCACTGAATATATATAATATATGCGCACTGGATATTTAATATATATGTGCACTGGATATGTAATACATGTGCAGTGGATATTTAATATATGTGCACTGGATATTTTATTTATGTGCACTGGATATATTTATTATATGTGCACTGGATATTTAATATATGTGCACTGGATATCTAATATATGTGCACTGGATATTTAAAATATGTGCACTGGATATATATGATATATGTGCACTGGATATTTAATATATGTGCACTGGATATTTAATATATGTGCACTGGATATATATAGTATATGTGGACTGGATATATTTAATATATGTGGACTGGATATATTTAATATATGCGCACTGGATATTTAATATATGTGCACTGGATAATTAATATATGTGCACTGGTTATATATAATATATGTGTACTGGATATTTAATATAAGTGCACTGGAAATATTTAATATATGTGCACTGGAAATTTAATATATGTGCACTGGATATTTAATATATGTGCACTGGATATATTTAATATGTGTGCACTGGATATTTAATATATGTGCACTGGATATTTAATATATGTGCACTGGATATTTAGTATATGTGCACTGGATATATATAATATTTGTGCACTGGATATTTAATATATGTGCACTGGATATATTTAATATATGAGCACTGGATATCTAATATATGTGCACTGGATATTTCATATATGTGCAGTGGATATTTCATATATGTGCACTGGATATATATAATATTTGTGCACTGGATATTTAATATATGTGCACTGGATATTTAATATATGTGCACTGGATATATTTAATATATGTGCACTGGATGTCTAATATATGTGCACTGGATATTTCATATATGTGCACCGGATATAAATAATAAATGTGCACTGGATCTATAATATATGTGCACTGGATATTTAATATATGTGCACTGGATATCTAATATATGTGCACTGGATATTTCATATATGTGCACTGGATATTTCATATATGTGCACTGGATATTTAATATATGTGCACTGGATATATTTAATATATGTGCACTGGATATCTAATATATGTGCACTGGATATTTCATATATGTGCACTGGATATTTCATATATGTGCACCGGATATAAATAATAAATGTGCACTGGATCTATAATATATTTGAACTGGATATATATAATATATGTGCACTGGATATATTTAATAAATGTGCACTGGATATTTAATATATGTGCACTGGATATTTAATATATGTGCACTGGATATATATAATATATGTGCACTGGATATTTAATATATGTGCACTGGATATTTAATATATGTGCACTGGATATCTAATATATGTGCACTGGATATTTAATATATGTGCACTGGATATCTAATATATGTGCACTGGATATTTAATATATGTGCACTAGATATATATAATATATGTGCACTGGATATTTAATATATGTGCACTAGATATATTTAATATATGTGCACTGGATATCTAATATATGTGCACTGGATATTTAATATATGTGCACTAGATATATATAATATATGTGCACTGGATATTTAATATATGTGCACTGGATATATTTAATATATGTGCACTGGATATCTAATATATGTGCACTGGATGTTTAATGTATGTGCACTGGATATAAATAATATATGTGCACTGGATCTATAACATATGTGCACTGGATATATATACTATATGTGCACTGGATATATTTAACATATGTGCACTGGATATATAATATATGTGCACTAGATATATATAATATATGTGCACTGGATATATATATATGTATATATATATAATATATGTGCACAGGATATTCATAATATATGTGCACTGGATATATTTAATATATGTGCACTGGATATTTAATATATGTGCACTGGATATATTTAATATATGTGCACTGGATATTTAATATATGTGCACTGGATATATTTAATATATGTGCACTGGATATCTAATATATGTGCACTGGATATTTAATATATGTGCACTGGATATCTAATATATGTGCACTGGATATTTAATATATGTGCACTGTATATCTAATATATGTGCACTGGATATTTAATATATGTGCACTGGATATCTAATATATGTGCACTTGATATTTAATATATGTGCACTGGATATCTAATATATGTGCACTGGATATTTAATATATGTGCACTGGATATCTAATATATGTGCACTGGATATTTAATATATGTGCACTGGATATATTTAATATATGTGCACTGTATATCTAATATATGTGCACTGGATATGTAATATATGTGCACTGGATATCGAATATATGTGCACTGGATATCTAATATATGTGCACTGGATATTTAATATATGTGTACTAGATATATATAATATATGTGCAATGGATATTTAATATATGTGCACTGGATATATATAATATATGTGCACTGGATATCTAATATATGTGCACTGGATATTTAATGTATGTGCACGGGATATAAATAATATATGTGCACTGGATCTATAACATATGTGCACTGGATATATATACTATATGTGCACTGGATTTATTTAACATATGTGCACTGGATATATAATATATGTGCACTGGATATTTAATATATGGGCACTAGATATATATAATATATGTGCACTGGAAATTTAATATATGTGCACTGGATATTTAATATATGTGCACTGGATATTTAGTATATGTGCACTGGATATATATATATATATATATATATATATATATATATAATATATGTGCACTGGTTATATATAATATATGTGCACTGGATATATTTAATATATGTGCACTAGATATATATAATATATGTGCACTGGATATTTAATATTTGTGCACTGGATATATTTAATATATGTGCACTGTATATCTAATATATGTGCACTGGATATTTAATATATGTGCACTGGATATCTAATATATGTGCACTGGATATTTAATATATGTGCACTGGATATCTAATATATGTGCACTGGATATTTAATATATGTGCACTGGATATATATAGTATATGTGGACTGGATATATTTAATATATGTGGACTGGATATATTTAATATATGTGCACTGGATATTTAATATATGTGCACTGGATATCTAATATATGTGCACTGGATATTTAATATATGTGCACTGGATATCTAATATATGTGCACTGGATATTTAATATATGTGCACTGGATATACATAATATATGTGCACTGGATCTATAATATATGTGCACTGGATATATTTAATATATGTGCACTGGATATTTAATATATGTGCACTGGATATTTAATGTATGTGCACTGGATATATATAATATATGTGCACTGGATATTTAATATATGTGCACTGGATATAAATAATATATGTGCACTGAATATTTAATATATGTGCACTGGATATATATATATATATATAATATATGTGCACTGGATATTTAATATATGTGCACTGCATATATATAATATTTGTGCACTGGATATTTAATATATGTGCACTAGATATAAATAATATATGAGCACTGGATATTTAATATATGTGCACTGTATATATATATATAATATATGTGCACTGTATATTTAATGTATGTGCACTGGATATAAATAATATAAGTGCACTGTATCTATAACATATGTGCACTGGATATATATATTATACGTGCACTGGATATATTTAATTTATGTGCACTGGATATTTAATATATGTGCACTGGACATGTAATATATGTGCACTGGATATTTAATATATGTGCACTGGATATCTAAAATATGTGCACTGGATATTTAATATATGTGCACTGGATATATAGAATATATGTGCACTGGATATATAATATACGTGCACTGGATATTTAATATATGTGCACTGGATATATTTAATATATGTGCACTGGATATCTAATATATGTGCACTGGATATTTAATGTATATGCACTGGATATAAATAATATATGTGCACTGGATCTATAACATATGTGTACTGGAGATATATATACCATTTATGCACTGGATATATTTAACATATGTGCACTGGATATATAAAATATGTGCACTGGACATTTAGCATATGTGCACTGGGTATATATATAATATATGTGCACTGGATATATATAATATATTTCCACTGGATATATTTAATATATGTGCACTGGATATCTAGTATATGTGCACTGGATATTTAATATATGTGTACTGGATATATATGATATATGTGCACTGGATATTTAATATATGTGCACTAGATATATAATATATGTGCACTGGATATTTAATATATGTGCACTGGATATTTAATATATGTGCACTGGATATATATAGTATATGTGGACTGGATATATTTAATATATGTGGACTGGATATATTTAATATATGCGCACTGGATATTTAACATATGTGCACTGGATATATATAATATATGTGCACTGGATATTTAATATATGTGCTCTGGATATATTTCATATATGTGCACTGGATATCTAATATATGTGCACTGGATATTTAATATATGTGCACTGTATATACATAATATATGTGCACTGGATCTATAATATATGTGCACTGGATATATTTAATATATGTGCACTGGATATTTAATATATGTGCACTGGATATTTAATGTATGTGCACTGAATATATATAATATATGTGCACTGGATATTTAATATATGTGTACCGGATATATATAATATATGTGCACTGGATATTTAATATATGTGCACTGGATATAAATAATATAAGTGCACTGTATCTATAATATATGTGCACTGGATATATATACTATATGTGCACTGGATATATTTAATTTATGTGCACTGGATATTTAATATATGTGCACTGGATATCTAATATATGTGCACTGGATATTTAATATCTGTGTACTGGATATATAATATATGTGCACTGATATTTAATATATGTGCACTGGATATATATAATATATGTGCACTGGATATTTAATATATGTGCACTGAATATAAATAATATATGTGCACTGAATATTTAACATATGTGCACTGGATATATTTAATATATGTGCACTGGATATCTAATATATGTGCACTGGATATTTAATATATGAGCACTGGATATCTAATATATGTGCACTGGATATTTAATATATGTGCACTGGATATATTTAATATATGTGCACTGGATATCTTATAAATGTGCACTGGATATTTCATATATGTGCACTGGATATAAATAATAAATGTGCACTTGATCTATAATATATGTGCACTGGATATTTAATATATGTGCACTGGATATCTAATATATGTGCACTGGATATTTCATATATGTGCACTGGATATTTCATATATGTGCACTGGATATTTAATATATGTGCACTGGATATATTTAATATATGTGCACTGGATATCTAATATATGTGCACTGGATATTTCATATATGTGCACTGGATATTTCATATATGTGCACCGGATATAAATAATAAATGTGCACTGGATCTATAATATATTTGAACTGGATATATATAATATATGTGCACTGGATATATTTAATAAATGTGCACTGGATATTTAATATATGTGCACTGGATATTTAATATATGTGCACTGGATATATATAATATATGTGCACTGGATATTTAATATATGTGCACTGGATATTTAATATATGTGCACTGGATATCTAATATATGTGCACTGGATATTTAATATATGTGCACTGGATATCTAATATATGTGCACTGGATATTTAATATATGTGCACTAGATATATATAATATATGTGCACTGGATATTTAATATATGTGCACTGGATATATTTAATATATGTGCACTGGATGTCTAATATATGTGCACTGGATGTTTAATGTATGTGCACTGGATATAAATAATATATGTGCACTGGATCGATAACATATGTGCACTGGATATATATACTATATGTGCACTGGATATATTTAACATATGTGCACTGGATATATAATATATGTGCACTAGATATATATAATATATGTGCACTGGATATATATATATGTATATATATATAATATATGTGCACAGGATATTCATAATATATGTGCACTGGATATATTTAATATATGTGCACTGGATATTTAATATATGTGCACTGGATATATTTAATATATGTGCACTGTATATTTAATATATGTGCACTGGATATATTTAATATATGTGCACTGGATATCTAATATATGTGCACTGGATATTTAATATATGTGCACTGGATATCTAATATATGTGCACTGGATATTTAATATATGTGCACTGGATATATTTAATATATGTGCACTGTATATCTAATATATGTGCACTTGATATTTAATATATGTGCACTGGATATCTAATATATGTGCACTTGATATTTAATATATGTGCACTGGATATCTAATATATGTGCACTGGATATTTAATATATGTGCACTGGATATCTAATATATGTGCACTGGATATTTAATATATGTGCACTGGATATATTTAATATATGTGCACTGTATATCTAATATATGTGCACTGGATATGTAATATATGTGCACTGGATATATATAATATATGTGCACTGGATATCTAATATATGTGCACTGGATATTTAATGTATGTGCACGGGATATTTAATATATGTGCACTGGATATATTTAATATATGTGCACTGGATATCTAATATATGTGCACTGGATATTTCATATATGTGCACTGGATATTTCATATATGTGCACCGGATATAAATAATAAATGTGCACTGGATCTATAATATATTTGAACTGGATATATATAATATATGTGCACTGGATATATTTAATAAATGTGCACTGGATATTTAATATATGTGCACTGGATATTTAATATATGTGCACTGGATATATATAATATATGTGCACTGGATATCTAATATATGTGCACTGGATATTTAATATATGTGCACTGGATATCTAATATATGTGCACTGGATATTTAATATATGTGCACTAGATATATATAATATATGTGCACTGGATATCTAATATATGTGCACTGGATGTTTAATGTATGTGCACTGGATATAAATAATATATGTGCACTGGATCTATAACATATGTGCACTGGATATATATATATACTATATGTGCACTGGATATATTTAACATATTTCACTGGATATATTATATATGTGCACTGGATATTTAGTATATGTGCACTGGATATATATATATAATATATGTGCACAGGATATATATAATATATGTGCACTGGATATATTTAATATATGTGCACTGGATATCTAATATATGTGCACTGAATATATATAATATATGCGCACTGGATATTTAATATATATGTGCACTGGATATGTAATACATGTGCAGTGGATATTTAATATATGTGCACTGGATATTTTATTTATGTGCACTGGATATATTTATTATATGTGCACTGGATATTTAATATATGTGCACTGGATATCTAATATATGTGCACTGGATATTTAAAATATGTGCACTGGATATATATGATATATGTGCACTGGATATTTAATATATGTGCACTGGATATTTAATATATGTGCACTGGATATATATAGTATATGTGGACTGGATATATTTAATATATGTGGACTGGATATATTTAATATATGCGCACTGGATATTTAATATATGTGCACTGGATAATTAATATATGTGCACTGGTTATATATAATATATGTGTACTGGATATTTAATATAAGTGCACTGGAAATATTTAATATATGTGCACTGGAAATTTAATATATGTGCACTGGATATTTAATATATGTGCACTGGATATAAATAATATTTGTGCACTGGATATTTAATATATGTGCACTGGATATAAATAATATTTCTGCACTGGATATTTAATATATGAGCACTGGATATCTAATATATGTGCACTGGATATTTAATATATGTGCACCGGATATATTTAATATATGTGCACTGGATATCTTATAAATGTGCACTGGATATTTTATATATGTGCACTGGATATAAATAATAAATGTGCACTTGATCTATAATATATGTGCACTATATAAATATAATATATGTGCACTGGATATATTTAATATATGTGCACTGGATATTAAATATATGTGCACTGGATAATTAATATATGTGCACTGGATATTTAGTATATGTGCACTGGATATATATATATAATATATGTGCACTGGATATATATAATATATGTGCACTGGATATATTTAATATATGTGCACTAGATATATATAATATATGTGCACTGGATATTTAATATATGTGCACTGGATATATTTAATATATGTGCACTGGATATCTAATATATGTGCACTGGATATTTCATATATGTGCACTGGATATTTCATATACGTGCACTGGATATATATAATATTTGTGCACGGGATATTTAATATATGTGCACTGGATATTTAATATATGTGCAATGGATATCTAATATATGTGCACTGGATATTTAATATATGTGCTCTGGATATTTCATATACGTGCACTGGATATATATAATATTTGTGCACGGGATATTTAATATATGTGCACTGGATATTTAATATATGTGCAATGGATATATTTAATATATGTGCACTGGATATCTAATATATGTGCACTGGATATTTCATATATGTGCGCTGGATATTTCGTATATGTGCACTGGATATAAATAATAAATGTGCACTGGATCTATAATATATGTGCACTGGATATATATAGTATATGTGGACTGGATATATTTAATATATGTGGACTGGATATATTTAATATATGCGCACTGGATATTTAATATATGTGCACTGGATAATTAATATATGTGTACTGGTTATATATAATATATGTGCACTGGATATTTAATATAAGTGCACTGGAAATATTTAATATATGTGCACTGGAAATTTAATATATGTGCACTGGATATTTAATATATGTGCACTGGATATAAATAATATTTGTGCACTGGATATTTAATATATGAGCACTGGATATCTAATATATGTGCACTGGATATTTAATATATGTGCACCGGAAATATTTAATATATGTGCACTGGATATCTTATAAATGTGCACTGGATATTTTATATATGTGCACTGGATATAAATAATAAATGTGCACTTGATCTATAATATATGTGCACTGGATATATATAATATATGTGCACTGGATATATTTAATATATGTGCACTGGATATTAAATATATGTGCACTGGATATTTTATATATGTGCACTGGATATTTAGTATATGTGCACTGGATATATATATATATATATATATATATATATGTGCACTGGATATATATAATATATGTGCACTGGATATATTTAATATATGTGCACTAGATATATATAATATATGTGCACTGGATATTTAATATATGTGCACTGGATATATTTAATATATGTGCACTGGATATCTAATATATGTGCACTGGATATTTCATATATGTGCACTGGATGTTTCATATACGTGCAGTGGATATATATAATATTTGTGCACGGGATATTTAATATATGTGCACTGGATATTTAATATATGTGCACTGGATATATTTAATATATGTGCACTGGATATCTAATATATGTGCACTGGATATTTCATATATGTGCGCTGGATATTTCATATATGTGCACTGGATATAAATAATAAATGTGCACTGGATCTATAATATATGTGCACTGGATATATATAATATATGTGCACTGGATATATTTAATATATGTGCACTGGATATTTAATATATGTTCACTGGATATTTAATATATGTGCACTGGATATATATAATATATGTGCACTGGATATTTAATATATGTGCACTGGATATCTAATATATGTGCACTGGATATTTAATATATGTGCACTGGATATCTAATATATGTGCACTGGATATTTAATATATGTGCACTGGATATCTAATATATGTGCACTGGATATTTAATATATGTGCACTAGATATATATAATATATGTGCACTGGATATTTAATATATGTGCACTGGATATATTTAATATATGTGCACTGGATATCTAATATATGTGCACTGGATTTTTAATGTATGTGTACTGGATATAAATAAAATATGTGCACTGGATCTATAACATATGTGCACTGGATATATATACTATATGTGCACTGGATATATTTAACATATGTGCACTGGATATATAATATATGTGCACTAGATATATATATAATATATGTGCACTGGATATATATATAATATATGTGCACAGGATATATATAATATATGTGCACTGGATATATTTAATATATGTGCACTGGATATCTAATATATGTGCACTGGAAATTTAATATATGTGCACTGGATATATATGTGCACTGGATCTATAATATATGTGCACTGGATATATATAATATATGTGCACTGGATATTAAATATATGTGCACTGTATATAAATAATATATGTGCACTGGATATATAATATATGTGCACTGGATATATATAATATATGTGCACTGGATATATTTAATATATGTGCACTGGATATATAATATATGTGCACTGGATATTATACATATCTGCACTGGATATATTTAATATATTTGCACTGGATATTTAATATATGTGCACTGGATATACATAATAAATGTGCACTGGATCTATAATATATGTGCACTGGATATATATAATATATGTGCACTGGATATATATCTATAATATATGTGCACTTGATATACATAATAAATGTGCACTGGATCTATAATATATATGCACTGGATATTTATAATATATGTGCACTGGATAAATTTAATATATGTGCACTTTATATCTAATATATGTGCACTGGATATTTAATATATGTGCACTGGATATATATATAATATATGTGCACTGGATATTTAATATATGTGCACTGGATATAAATAATATATATGCACAGGATCTATAATATATGTGCACTGGATATTTATAATATATGTGCACTGGATATATTTAATATATGTGCACTTTATATCTAATATATGTGCACTGGATATTTAATATATGTGCACTGGATATAAATAATATATATGCACAGGATCTATAATATATGTGCACTGGATTTATATAATATATGTGCACTGGATATATTTAATATATGTGCACTGGGTATATTTAATATATGTGCACTGGATATATAATGTATGTGCACTGAATATATACAATATATGTGCACTGGATATTTAATATATGTGCACTGGATATATATAATATATGTGCACTGGATATTTAATATATGTGCACTGGATATATATAATATATGTGCACTGGATATTTAATATATGTGCACTAGATATAAATAATATATGAGCACTGGATATTTAATATATGTGCACTGTATATATATAATATATATGCACTGGACATTTAATATATGTGCACTGGATATCTAATATATGTGCACTGGATATTTAATATATGTGCACTGGATATCTAATATATGTGCACTGGATATTTAATATATGTGCACTGGATATCTAATATATGTGCACTGGATATTTAATATATGTGCACTAGATATATATAATATATGTGCACTGGATATTTAATATATGTGCACTAGATATATTTAATATATGTGCACTGGATATCTAATATATGTGCACTGGATATTTAATATATGTGCACTGGATATCTAATATATGTGCACTGGATATTTAATATATGTGCACTAGATATATATAATATATGTGCACTGGATATTTAATATATGTGCACTGGATATATTTAATATATGTGCACTGGATATCTAATATATGTGCACTGGATTTTTAATGTATGTGCACTGGATATAAATAAAATATGTGCACTGGATCTATAACATATGTGCACTGGATATATATATTATATGTGCACTGGATATATTTAACATATGTGCACTGGATATATAATATATGTGCACTAGATATATATATAATATATGTGCACTGGATATATATATAATATATGTGCACAGGATATATATAATATATGTGCACTGGATATATTTAATATATGTGCACTGGATATCTAATATATGTGCACTGGAAATTTAATATATGTGCACTGGATATATATGTGCACTGGATCTATAATATATGTGCACTGGATATATATAATATATGTGCACTGGATATTATACATATCTGCACTGGATATATTTAATATATTTGCACTGGATATTTAATATATGTGCACTGGATATATATCTATAATATATGTGCACTGGATATACATAATAAATGTGCACTGGATCTATAATATATATGCACTGGATATTTATAATATATGTGCACTGGATAAATTTAATATATGTGCACTTTATATCTAATATATGTGCACTGGATATTTAATATATGTGCACTGGATATATATATAATATATGTGCACTGGATATTTAATATATGTGCACTGGATATAAATAATATATATGCACAGGATCTATAATATATGTGCACTGGATATTTATAATATATGTGCACTGGATATATTTAATATATGTGCACTTTATATCTAATATATGTGCACTGGATATTTAATATATGTGCACTGGATATAAATAATATATATGCACAGGATCTATAATATATGTGCACTGGATTTATATAATATATGTGCACTGGATATATTTAATATATGTGCACTGGGTATATTTAATATATGTGCACTGGATATATAATGTATGTGCACTGAATATATATAATATATGTGCACTGGATATTTAATATATGTGCACTGGATATATATAATATATGTGCACTGGATATTTAATATATGTGCACTGGATATATATAATATATGTGCACTGGATATTTAATATATGTGCACTAGATATAAATAATATATGAGCACTGGATATTTAATATATGTGCACTGTATATATATAATATATATGCACTGGATATTTAATGTATGTGCACTGGATATAAATAATATAAGTGCACTGTATCTATAACATATGTGCACTGGATATATATACTATATGTGCACTGGATATATTTAATTTATGTGCACTGGACATTTAATATATGTGCACTGGATATCTAATATATGTGCACTGGATATTTAATATATGTGCACTGGATATCTAATATATGTGCACTGGATATCTAATATATGTGCACTGGATATTTAATATATGTGCACTAGATATATATATAATATATGTGCACTGGATATTTAATATATGTGCACTAGATATATTTAATATATGTGCACTGGATATCTAATATATGTGCACTGGATATTTAATATATGTGCACTGGATATCTAATATATGTGCACTGGATATTTAATATATGTGCACTAGATATATATAATATATGTGCACTGGATATTTAATATATGTGCACTGGATATATTTAATATATGTGCACTGGATATCTAATATATGTGCACTGGATGTTTAATGTATTTGCACTGGATATAAATAATATATGTGCACTGGATCTATAACATATGTGCACTGGATATATATACTATATGTGCACTGGATATATTTAACATATGTGCACTGGATATATAATATATGTGCACTAGATATATATATTATATGTGCACTGGATATATATATATAATATATGTGCACAGGATATTCATAATATATGTGCACTGGATATATTTAATATATGTGCACTGGATATCTAATATATGTGCACTGGATATATATAATATATGCACACTGGATATGTAATATATATGTGCACTGGATATGTAATATATGTGCTCTGGATATTTAATATATGTGCACTGGGTATTTAATTTATGTGCACTGGATATATTTATTATACGTGCACTGGATATTTAATATATGTGCACTGGATATATTTAATATATGTGCACTGTATATCTAATACATGTGCACTGGATATTTAATATATGTGCACTGGATATCTAATATATGTGCACTGGATATTTAATATATGTGCACTGGATATCTAATATATGTGCACTGGATATCTAATACATGTGCACTGGATATCTAATATATGTGCACTGGATATTTAATATATGTGCACTGGATATATTTAATATATGTGCACTGTATATCTAATATATGTGCACTGGATATTTAATATATGTGCACTGGATATCTAATATATGTGCACTGGATATTTAATATATGTGCACTGGATATCTAATATATGTGCACTGGATATTTAATATATGTGCACTAGATATATATAATATATGTGCACTGGATATCTAATATATGTGCACTGGATATTTAATATATGTGCACTGGATATCTAATATATGTGCACTGGATATTTAATATATGTGCACTAGATATATATAATATATGTGCACTGGATATCTAATATATGTGCACTGGATGTTTAATGTATGTGCACTGGATATAAATAATATATGTGCACTGGATCTATAACATATGTGCACTGGATATATATATATACTATATGTGCACTGGATATATTTAACAAATTTCACTGGATATATTATATATGTGCACTGGATATTTAGTATATGTGCACTGGATATATATATATAATATATGTGCACAGGATATATATAATATATGTGCACTGGATATATTTAATATATGTGCACTGGATATCTAATATATGTGCACTGAATATATATAATATATGCGCACTGGATATTTAATATATATGTGCACTGGATATGTAATACATGTGCAGTGGATATTTAATATATGTGCACTGGATATTTTATTTATGTGCACTGGATATATTTATTATATGTGCACTGGATATTTAATATATGTGCACTGGATATCTAATATATGTGCACTGGATATTTAAAATATGTGCACTGGATATATATGATATATGTGCACTGGATATTTAATATATGTGCACTGGATATTTAATATATGTGCACTGGATATATATAGTATATGTGGACTGGATATATTTAATATATGTGGACTGGATATATTTAATATATGCGCACTGGATATTTAATATATGTGCACTGGATAATTAATATATGTGCACTGGTTATATATAATATATGTGCACTGGATATTTAATATAAGTGCACTGGAAATATTTAATATATGTGCACTGGAAATTTAATATATGTGCACTGGATATTTAATATATGTGCACTGGATATAAATAATATTTGTGCACTGGATATTTAATATATGTGCACTGGATATAAATAATATTTCTGCACTGGATATTTAATATATGAGCACTGGATATCTAATATATGTGCACTGGATATTTAATATATGTGCACCGGATATATTTAATATATGTGCACTGGATATCTTATAAATGTGCACTGGATATTTTATATATGTGCACTGGATATAAATAATAAATGTGCACTTGATCTATAATATATGTGCACTATATAAATATAATATATGTGCACTGGATATTAAATATATGTGCACTGGATATTTTATATATGTGCACTGGATATTTAGTATATGTGCACTGGATATATATATATAATATATGTGCACTGGATATATATAACATATGTGCACTGGATATATTTAATATATGTGCACTAGATATATATAATATATGTGCACTGGATATTTAATATATGTGCACTGGATATATTTAATATATGTGCACTGGATATCTAATATATGTGCACTGGATATTTCATATATGTGCACTGGATATTTCATATACGTGCACTGGATATATATAATATTTGTGCACGGGATATTTAATATATGTGCACTGGATATTTAATATATGTGCAATGGATATCTAATATATGTGCACTGGATATTTAATATATGTGCACTGGATATTTCATATACGTGCACTGGATATATATAATATTTGTGCACGGGATATTTAATATATGTGCACTGGATATTTAATATATGTGCAATGGATATATTTAATATATGTGCACTGGATATCTAATATATGTGCACTGGATATTTCATATATGTGCGCTGGATATTTCATATATGTGCACTGGATATAAATAATAAATGTGCACTGGATCTATAATATATGTGCACTGGATATATATAGTATATGTGGACTGGATATATTTAATATATGTGGACTGGATATATTTAATATATGCGCACTGGATATTTAATATATGTGCACTGGATAATTAATATATGTGTACTGGTTATATATAATATATGTGCACTGGATATTTAATATAAGTGCACTGGAAATATTTAATATATGTGCACTGGAAATTTAATATATGTGCACTGGATATTTAATATATGTGCACTGGATATAAATATTATTTGTGCACTGGATATTTAATACATGAGCACTGGATATCTAATATATGTGCACTGGATATTTAATATATGTGCACCGGATATATTTAATATATGTGCACTGGATATCTTATAAATGTGCACTGGATATTTTATATATGTGCACTGGATATAAATAATAAATGTGCACTTGATCTATAATATATGTGCAATGGATATATATAATATATGTGCACTGGATATATTTAATATATGTGCACTGGATATTAAATATATGTGCACTGGATATTTTATATATGTGCACTGGATATTTAGTATATGTGCACTGGATATATATATATATATATATATATATATATATATATAATATATGTGCACTGGATATATATAATATATGTGCACTGGATATATTTAATATATGTGCACTAGATATATATAATATATGTGCACTGGATATTTAATATATGTGCACTGGATATATTTAATATATGTGCACTGGATATCTAATATATGTGCACTGGATATTTCATATATGTGCACTGGATGTTTCATATACGTGCAGTGGATATATATAATATTTGTGCACGGGATATTTAATATATGTGCACTGGATATTTAATATATGTGCACTGGATATATTTAATATATGTGCACTGGATATCTAATATATGTGCACTGGATATTTCATATATGTGCGCTGGATATTTCATATATGTGCACTGGATATAAATAATAAATGTGCACTGGATCTATAATATATGTGCACTGGATATATATAATATATGTGCACTGGATATATTTAATATATGTGCACTGGATATTTAATATATGTTCACTGGATATTTAATATATGTGCACTGGATATATATAATATATGTGCACTGGATATCTAATATATGTGCACTGGATATTTAATATATGTGCACTGGATATCTAATATATGTGCACTGGATATTTAATATATGTGCACTAGATATATATAATATATGTGCACTGGATATTTAATATATGTGCACTGGATATCTAATATATGTGCACTGGATTTTTAATGTATGTGCACTGGATATAAATAAAATATGTGCACTGGATCTATAACATATGTGCACTGGATATATATACTATATGTGCACTGGATATATTTAACATATGTGCACTGGATATATAATATATGTGCACTAGATATATATATATAATATATGTGCACTGGAGATATATATAATATATGTGCACAGGATATATATAATATATGTGCACTGGATATATTTAATATATGTGCACTGGATATCTAATATATGTGCACTGGAAATTTAATATATGTGCACTGGATATATATGTGCACTGGATCTATAATATATGTGCACTGGATATATATAATATATGTGCACTGGATATTAAATATATGTGCACTGTATATAAATAAAATATGTGCACTGGATATATAATATATGTGCACTGGATATATATAATATATGTGCACTGGATATATTTATTATATGTGCACTGGATATATAATATATGTGCACTGGATATTATACATATCTGCACTGGATATATTTAATATATTTGCACTGGATATTTAATATATGTGCACTGGATATACATAATAAAAGTGCACTGGATCTATAATATATGTGCACTGGATATATATAATATATGTGCACTGGATATATATCTATAATATATGTGCACTGGATATACATAATAAATGTGCACTGGATCTATAATATATATGCACTGGATATTTATAATATATGTGCACTGGATAAATTTAATATATGTGCACTTTATATCTAATATATGTGCACTGGATATTTAATATATGTGCACTGGATATATATATAATATATGTGCACTGGATATTTAATATATGTGCACTGGATATAAATAATATATATGCACAGGATCTATAATATTTGTGCACTGGATATTTATAATATATGTGCACTGGATATATTTAATATATGTGCACTTTATATCTAATATATGTGCACTGGATATTTAATATATGTGCACTATATATATATATATATATATATATATATATATTATATGTGCACTGGATATTTAATATATGTGCACTGGATATATAATGTATGTGCACTGAATATATATAATATATGTGCACTGGATATTTAATGTATGTGCACTGGATATAAATAATATAAGTGCACTGTATCTATAACATATGTGCACTGGATATATATACTATATGTGCACTGGATATATTTAATTTATGTGCACTGGACATTTAATATATGTGCACTGGATATCTAATATATGTGCACTGGATATTTAATATATGTGCACTGGATATCTAATATATGTGCACTGGATATTTAATATATGTGCACTGGATATCTAATATATGTGCACTGGATATTTAATATATGTGCACTAGATATATATAATATATGTGCACTGGATATTTAATATATGTGCACTAGATATATTTAATATATGTGCACTGGATATCTAATATATGTGCACTGGATATTTAATATATGTGCACTGGATATCTAATATATGTGCACTGGATATTTAATATATGTGCACTAGATATATATAATATATGTGCACTGGATATTTAATATATGTGCACTGGATATATTTAATATATGTGCACTGGATATCTAATATATGTGCATTGGATGTTTAATGTATTTGCACTGGATATAAATAATATATGTGCACTGGATCTATAACATATGTGCACTGGATATATATACTATATGTGCACTGGATATATTTAACATATGTGCACTGGATATATAATATATGTGCACTAGATATATATAATATATGTGCACTGGATATATATATATAATATATGTGCACAGGATATTCATAATATATGTGCACTGGATATATTTAATATATGTGCACTGGATATCTAATATATGTGCACTGGATATATATAATATATGCACACTGGATATGTAATATATATGTGCACTGGATATGTAATATATGTGCTCTGGATATTTAATATATGTGCACTGGATATTTAATTTATGTGCACTGGATATATTTATTATACGTGCACTGGATATTTAATATATGTGCACTGGATATATTTAATATATGTGCACTGGATATCTAATACATGTGCACTGGATATTTAATATATGTGCGCTGGATATCTAATATATGTGCACTGGATATTTAATATATGTGCACTGGATATCTAATATATGTGCACTGGATATCTAATACATGTGCACTGGATAGCTAATATATGTGCACTGGATATTTAATATATGTGCACTGGATATATTTAATATATGTGCACTGTATATCTAATATATGTGCACTGGATATTTAATATATGTGCACTGGATATCTAATATATGTGCACTGGATATTTAATATATGTGCACTGGATATCTAATATATGTGCACTGGATATTTAATATATGTGCACTGGATATATTTAATATATGTGCACTGTATATCTAATATATGTGCACTGGATATGTAATATATGTGCACTGGATATCTAATATATGTGCACTGGATATTTAATATATGTGCACTGGATATCTAATATATGTGCACTGGATATTTAATATATGTGCACTAGATATATATAATATATGTGCACTGGATATTTAATATATGTGCACTAGATATATTTAATATATGTGCACTGGATATCTAATATATGTGCACTGGATATTTAATATATGTGCACTGGACATCTAATATATGTGCACTGGATATTTAATATATGTGCACTAGATATATATAATATATGTGCACTGGATATTTAATATATGTGCACTGGATATATTTAATATATGTGCACTGGATATCTAATATATGTGCACTGGATGTTTAATGTATGTGCACTGGATATAAATAATATATGTGCACTGGATCTATAACATATGTGCACTGGATATATATACTATATGTGCACTGGATATATTTAACATATGTGCACTGGATATATAATATATGTGCACTAGATATATATAATATATGTGCACTGGATATATATATATATGTATATATAAATAATATATGTGCACAGGATATTCATAATATATGTGCACTGGATATATTTAATATATGTGCACTGGATATTTAATATATGTGCACTGGATATATTTAATATATGTGCACTGTATATTTAATATATGTGCACTGGATATATTTAATATATGTGCACTGGATATCTAATATATGTGCACTGGATATTTAATATATGTGCACTGGATATCTAATATATGTGCACTGGATATTTAATATATGTGCACTGGATATCTAATATATGTGCACTTGATATTTAATATATGTGCACTGGATATCTAATATATGTGCACTGGATATTTAATATATGTGCACTGAATATCTAATATATGTGCACTGGATATTTAATATATGTGCACTGGATATATTTAATATATGTGCACCGTATATCTAATATATGTGCACTGGATATGTAATATAAGTGCACTGGATATCGAATATATGTGCACTGGATATCTAATATATGTGCACTGGATATTTAATATATGTGTACTAGATATATATAATATATGTGCAATGGATATTTAATATATGTGCACTGGATATATATAATATATGTGCACTGGATATCTAATATATGTGCACTGGATATTTAATGTATGTGCACGGGATATAAATAATATATGTGCACTGGATCTATAACATATGTGCACTGGATATATATACTATATGTGCACTGGATTTATTTAACATATGTGCACTGGATATATAATATATGTGCACTGGATATTTAATATATGGGCACTAGATATATATAATATATGTGCACTGGAAATTTAATATATGTGCACTGGATATTTAATATATGTGCACTGGATATTTAGTATATGTGCACTGGATATATATATATATATATATATATATATATATATATATATATAATATATGTGCACTGGTTATATATAATATATGTGCACTGGATATATTTAATATATGTGCACTAGATATATATAATATATGTGCACTGGATATTTAATATATGTGCACTGGATATATTTAATATATGTGCACTGTATATCTAATATATGTGCACTGGATATTTAATATATGTGCACTGGATATCTAATATATGTGCACTGGATATTTAATATATGTGCACTGGATATCTAATATATGTGCACTGGATATTTAATATATGTGCACTGGATATCTAATATATGTGCACTGGATATTTAATATATGTGCACTAGATATATATAATATATGTGCACTGGATATCTAATATATGTGCACTGGATGTTTAATGTATGTGCACTGGATATAAATAATATATGTGCACTGGATCTATAACATATGTGCACTGGATATATATATATACTATATGTGCACTGGATATATTTAACATATTTCACTGGATATATTATATATGTGCACTGGATATTTAGTATATGTGCACTGGATATATATATATATATGTGCACAGGATATATATAATATATGTGCACTGGATATATTTAATATATGTGCACTGGATATCTAATATATGTGCACTGAATATATATAATATATGCGCACTGGATATTTAATATATATGTGCACTGGATATGTAATACATGTGCAGTGGATATTTAATATATGTGCACTGGATATTTTATTTATGTGCACTGGATATATTTATTATATGTGCACTGGATATTTAATATATGTGCACTGGATATCTAATATATGTGCACTGGATATTTAAAATATGTGCACTGGATATATATGATATATGTGCACTGGATATTTAATATATGTGCACTGGATATTTAATATATGTGCACTGGATATATATAGTATATGTGGACTGGATATATTTAATATATGTGGACTGGATATATTTAATATATGCGCACTGGATATTTAATATATGTGCACTGGATAATTAATATATGTGCACTGGTTATATATAATATATGTGTACTGGATATTTAATATAAGTGCACTGGAAATATTTAATATATGTGCACTGGAAATTTAATATATGTGCACTGGATATTTAATATATGTGCACTGGATATAAATAATATTTGTGCACTGGATATTTAATATATGTGCACTGGATATAAATAATATTTCTGCACTGGATATTTAATATATGAGCACTGGATATCTAATATATGTGCACTGGATATTTAATATATGTGCACCGGATATATTTAATATATGTGCACTGGATATCTTGTAAATGTGCACTGGATATTTTATATATGTGCACTGGATATAAATAATAAATGTGCACTTGATCTATAATATATGTGCACTATATAAATATAATATATGTGCACTGGATATATTTAATATATGTGCACTGGATATTAAATATATGTGCACTGGATATTTTATATATGTGCACTGGATATTTAGTATATGTGCACTGGATATATATATATATAATATATGTGCACTGGATATATATAATATATGTGCACTGGATATATTTAATATATGTGCACTAGATATATATAATATATGTGCACTGGATATTTAAAATATGTGCACTGGATATATTTAATATATGTGCACTGGATATCTAATATATGTGCACTGGATATTTCATATATGTGCACTGGATATTTCATATACGTGCACTGGATATATATAATATTTGTGCACGGGATATTTAATATATGTGCACTGGATATTTAATATATGTGCAATGGATATCTAATATATGTGCACTGGATATTTAATATATGTGCACTGGATATTTCATATACGTGCACTGGATATATATAATATTTGTGCACGGGATATTTAATATATGTGCACTGGATATCTAATATATGTGCACTGGATATATTTAATATATGTGCACTGGATATCTAATATATGTGCACTGGAAATTTAATATATGTGCACTGGATATATATGTGCACTGGATCTATAATATATGTGCACTGGATATATATATAATATATGTGCACTGGATATTAAATATATGTGCACTGTATATAAATAAAATATGTGCACTGGATATATAATATATGTGCACTGGATATATATAATATATGTGCACTGGATATATTTATTATATGTGCACTGGATATATAATATATGTGCACTGGATATTATACATATCTGCACTGGATATATTTAATATATTTGCACTGGATATTTAATATATGTGCACTGGATATACATAATAAATGTGCACTGGATCTATAATATATGTGCACTGGATATATATAATATATGTGCACTGGATATATATCTATAATATATGTGCACTGGATATACATAATAAATGTGCACTGGATCTATAATATATATGCACTGGATATTTATAATATATGTGCACTGGATAAATTTAATATATGTGCACTTTATATCTAATATATGTGCACTGGATATTTAATATATGTGCACTGGATATATATATAATATATGTGCACTGGATATTTAATATATGTGCACTGGATATAAATAATATATATGCACAGGATCTATAATATATGTGCACTGGATATTTATAATATATGTGCACTGGATATATTTAATATATGTGCACTTTATATCTAATATATGTGCACTGGATATTTAATATATGTGCACTGTATATATATATATATATATATATATATAATATATGTGCACTGGATATTTAATATATGTGCACTGGATATAAATAATATATATGCACAGGATCTATAATATATGTGCACTGGATTTTTATAATATATGTGCACTGGATATATTTAATATATGTGCACTGGGTATATTTAATATATGTGCACTGGATATATAATGTATGTGCACTGAATATATATAATATATGTGCACTGGATATTTAATATATGTGCACTGGATATATATAATATATGTGCACTGGATATTTAATATATGTGCACTGGATATATATAATATATGTGCACTGGATATTTAATATATGTGCACTAGATATAAATGATATATGAGCACTGGATATTTAATATATGTGCACTGTATATATATAATATATATGCACTGGATATTTAATGTATGTGCACTGGATATAAATAATATAAGTGCACTGTATCTATAACATATGTGCACTGGATATATATACTATATGTGCACTGGATATATTTAATTTATGTGCACTGGACATTTAATATATGTGCACTGGATATCTAATATATGTGCACTGGATATTTAATATATGTGCACTGGATATCTAATATATGTGCACTGGATATTTAATATATGTGCACTGGATATCTAATATATGTGCACTGGATATTTAATATATGTGCACTAGATATATATAATATATGTGCACTGGATATTTAATATATGTGCACTAGATATATTTAATATATGTGCACTGGATATCTAATATATGTGCACTGGATATTTAATATATGTGCTCTGGATATCTAATATATGTGCACTGGATATTTAATATATGTGCACTAGATATATATAATATATGTGCACTGGATATTTAATATATGTGCACTGGATATATTTAATATATGTGCACTGGATATCTAATATATGTGCACTGGATGTTTAATGTATTTGCACTGGATATAAATAATATATGTGCACTGGATCTATAACATATGTGCACTGGATATATATACTATATGTGCACTGGATATATTTAACATATGTGCACTGGATATATAATATATGTGCACTAGATATATATAATATATGTGCACTGGATATATATATATATAATATATGTGCACAGGATATTCATAATATATGTGCACTGGATATATTTAATATATGTGCACTGGATATCTAATATATGTGCACTGGATATATATAATATATGCACACTGGATATGTAATATATATGTGCACTGGATATGTAATATATGTGCTCTGGATATTTAATATATGTGCACTGGATATTTAATTTATGTGCACTGGATATATTTATTATACGTGCACTGGATATTTAATATATGTGCACTGGATATATTTAATATATGTGCACTGTATATCTAATACATGTGCACTGGATATTTAATATATGTGCACTGGATATCTAATATATGTGCACTGGATATTTAATATATGTGCACTGGATATCTAATATATGTGCACTGGATATCTAATACATGTGCACTGGATATCTAATATATGTGCACTGGATATTTAATATATGTGCACTGGATATATTTAATATATGTGCACTGTATATCTAATATATGTGCACTGGATATTTAATATATGTGCACTGGATATCTAATATATGTGCACTGGATATTTAATATATGTGCACTGGATATCTAATATATGTGCACTGGATATTTAATATATGTGCACTGGATATATTTAATATATGTGCACTGTATATCTAATATATGTGCACTGGATATGTAATATATGTGCACTGGATATCTAATATATGTGCACTGGATATTTAATATATGTGCACTGGATATCTAATATATGTGCACTGGATATTTAATATATGTGCACTAGATATATATAATATATGTGCACTGGATATTTAATATATGTGCACTAGATATATTTAATATATGTGCACTGGATATCTAATATATGTGCACTGGATATTTAATATATGTGCACTGGACATCTAATATATGTGCACTGGATATTTAATATATGTGCACTAGATATATATAATATATGTGCACTGGATATTTAATATATGTGCACTGGATATATTTAATATATGTGCACTGGATATCTAATATATGTGCACTGGATGTTTAATGTATGTGCACTGGATATAAATAATATATGTGCACTGGATCTATAACATATGTGCACTGGATATATATACTATATGTGCACTGGATATATTTAACATATGTGCACTGGATATATAATATATGTGCACTAGATATATATAATATATGTGCACTGGATATATATATATGTATATATATATAATATATGTGCACAGGATATTCATAATATATGTGCACTGGATATATTTAATATATGTGCACTGGATATTTAATATATGTGCACTGGATATATTTAATATATGTGCACTGTATATTTAATATATGTGCACTGGATATATTTAATATATGTGCACTGGATATTTAATATATGTGCACTGGATATATCTAATATATGTGCACTGGATATTTAATATATGTGCACTGGATATATTTAATATATGTGCACTGTATATCTAATATATGTGCACTGGATATTTAATATATGTGCACTGGATATCTAATATATGTGCACTTGATATTTAATATATGTGCACTGGATATCTAATATATGTGCACTGGATATTTAATATATGTGCACTGGATATCTAATATATGTGCACTGGATATTTAATATATGTGCACTGGATATATTTAATATATGTGCACTGTATATCTAATATATGTGCACTGGATATGTAATATATGTGCACTGGATATCGAATATATGTGCACTGGATATCTAATATATGTGCACTGGATATTTAATATATGTGTACTAGATATATATAATATATGTGCAATGGATATTTAATATATGTGCACTGGATATATATAATATATGTGCACTGGATATCTAATATATGTGCACTGGATATTTAATGTATGTGCACGGGATATAAATAATATATGTGCACTGGATCTATAACATATGTGCACTGGATATATATACTATATGTGCACTGGATTTATTTAACATATGTGCACTGGATATATAATATATGTGCACTGGATATTTAATATATGGGCACTAGATATATATAATATATGTGCACTGGAAATTTAATATATGTGCACTGGATATTTAATATATGTGCACTGGATATTTAGTATATGTGCACTGGATATATATATATATATATATATATATATATATATAATATATGTGCACTGGTTATATATAATATATGTGCACTGGATATATTTAATATATGTGCACTAGATATATATAATATATGTGCACTGGATATTTAGTATATGTGCACTGGATATATTTAATATATGTGCACTGTATATCTAATATATGTGCACTGGATATTTAATATATGTGCACTGGATATCTAATATATGTGCACTGGATATTTCATATATGTGCACTGGATATCTAATATATGTGCACTGGATATTTAATATATGTGCACTGGATATCTAATATATGTGCACTGGATATTTAATATATGTGCACTAGATATATATAATATATGTGCACTGGATATCTAATATATGTGCACTGGATGTTTAATGTATGTGCACTGGATATAAATAATATATGTGCACTGGATCTATAACATATGTGCACTGGATATATATATATATACTATATGTGCACTGGATATATTTAACATATTTCACTGGATATATTATATATGTGCACTGGATATTTAGTATATGTGCACTGGATATATATATATAATATATGTGCACAGGATATATATAATATATGTGCACTGGATATATTTAATATATGTGCACTGGATATCTAATATATGTGCACTGAATATATATAATATATGCGCACTGGATATTTAATATATATGTGCACTGGATATGTAATACATGTGCAGTGGATATTTAATATATGTGCACTGGATATTTTATTTATGTGCACTGGATATATTTATTATATGTGCACTGGATATGTATAATATATGTGCACTGGATATCTAATATATGTGCACTGGATATTTAAAATATGAGCACTGGATATATATGATATATGTGCACTGGATATTTAATATATGTGCACTGGATATTTAATATATGTGCACTGGATATATATAGTATATGTGGACTGGATATATTTAATATATGTGGACTGGATATATTTAATATATGCGCACTGGATATTTAATATATGTGCACTGGATAATTAATATATGTGCACTGGTTATATATAATATATGTGTACTGGATATTTAATATAAGTGCACTGGTTATATATAATATATGTGCACTGGATATTTAGTATATGTGCACTGGATATATATATATATAATATATGTGCACTGGATATATATAATATATGTGCACTGGATATATTTAATATATGTGCACTAGATATATATAATATATGTGCACTGGATATTTAAAATATGTGCACTGGATATATTTAATATATGTGCACTGGATATCTAATATATGTGCACTGGATATTTCATATATGTGCACTGGATATTTCATATATGTGCACTGGATATATATAATATTTGTGCACGGGATATTTAATATATGTGCACTGGATATTTAATATATGTGCAATGGATATCTAATATATGTGCACTGGATATTTAATATATGTGCACTGGATATTTCATATACGTGCACTGGATATATATAATATTTGTGCACGGGATATTTAATATATGTGCACTGGATATTTAATATATGTGCAATGGATATATTTAATATATGTGCACTGGATATCTAATATATGTGCACTGGATATATTTAATATATGTGCACTGGATATCTAATATATGTGCACTGGAAATTTAATATATGTGCACTGGATATATATGTGCACTGGATCTATAATATATGTGCACTGGATATATATAATATATGTGCACTGGATATTAAATATATGTGCACTGTATATAAATAAAATATGTGCACTGGATATATAATATATGTGCACTGGATATATATAATATATGTGCACTGGATATATTTATTATATGTGCACTGGATATATAATATATGTGCACTGGATATTATACATATCTGCACTGGATATATTTAATATATTTGCACTGGATATTTAATATATGTGCACTGGATATACATAATAAATGTGCATTGGATCTATAATATATGTGCACTGGATATATATAATATATGTGCACTGGATATATATCTATAATATATGTGCACTGGATATACATAATAAATGTGCACTGGATCTATAATATATATGCACTGGATATTTATAATATATGTGCACTGGATAAATTTAATATATGTGCACTTTATATCTAATATATGTGCACTGGATATTTAATATATGTGCACTGGATATATATATAATATATGTGCACTGGATATTTAATATATGTGCACTGGATATAAATAATATATATGCACAGGATCTATAATATATGTGCACTGGATATTTATAATATATGTGCACTGGATATATTTAATATATGTGCACTTTATATCTAATATATGTGCACTGGATATTTAATATATGTGCACTGTATATATATATATATATATATATATATATAATATATGTGCACTGGATATTTAATATATGTGCACTGGATATAAATAATATATATGCACAGGATCTATAATATATGTGCACTGGATTTTTATAATATATGTGCACTGGATATATTTAATATATGTGCACTGGGTATATTTAATATATGTGCACTGGATATATAATGTATGTGCACTGAATATATATAATATATGTGCACTGGATATTTAATATATGTGCACTGGATATATATAATATATGTGCACTGGATATTTAATATATGTGCACTGGATATATATAATATATGTGCACTGGATATTTAATATATGTGCACTAGATATAAATGATATATGAGCACTGGATATTTAATATATGTGCACTGTATATATATAATATATATGCACTGGATATTTAATGTATGTGCACTGAATATAAATAATATAAGTGCACTGTATCTATAACATATGTGCACTGGATATATATACTATATGTGCACTGGATATATTTAATTTATGTGCACTGGACATTTAATATATGTGCACTGGATATCTAATATATGTGCACTGGATATTTAATATATGTGCACTGGATATCTAATATATGTGCACTGGATATTTAATATATGTGCACTGGATATCTAATATATGTGCACTGGATATTTAATATATGTGCACTAGATATATATAATATATGTGCACTGGATATTTAATATATGTGCACTAGATATATTTAATATATGTGCACTGGATATCTAATATATGTGCACTGGATATTTAATATATGTGCTCTGGATATCTAATATATGTGCACTGGATATTTAATATATGTGCACTAGATATATATAATATATGTGCACTGGATATTTAATATATGTGCACTGGATATATTTAATATATGTGCACTGGATATCTAATATATGTGCACTGGATGTTTAATGTATTTGCACTGGATATAAATAATATATGTGCACTGGATCTATAACATATGTGCACTGGATATATATACTATATGTGCACTGGATATATTTAACATATGTGCACTGGATATATAATATATGTGCACTAGATATATATAATATATGTGCACTGGATATATATATATATAATATATGTGCACAGGATATTCATAATATATGTGCACTGGATATATTTAATATATGTGCACTGGATATCTAATATATGTGCACTGGATATATATAATATATGCACACTGGATATGTAATATATATGTGCACTGGATATGTAATATATGTGCTCTGGATATTTAATATATGTGCACTGGATATTTAATTTATGTGCACTGGATATATTTATTATACGTGCACTGGATATTTAATATATGTGCACTGGATATATTTAATATATGTGCACTGTATATCTAATACATGTGCACTGGATATTTAATATATGTGCACTGGATATCTAATATATGTGCACTGGATATTTAATATATGTGCACTGGATATCTAATATATGTGCACTGGATATCTAATACATGTGCACTGGATATCTAATATATGTGCACTGGATATTTAATATATGTGCACTGGATATATTTAATATATGTGCACTGTATATCTAATATATGTGCACTGGATATTTAATATATGTGCACTGGATATCTAATATATGTGCACTGGATATTTAATATATGTGCACTGGATATCTAATATATGTGCACTGGATATTTAATATATGTGCACTGGATATATTTAATATATGTGCACTGTATATCTAATATATGTGCACTGGATATGTAATATATGTGCACTGGATATCTAATATATGTGCACTGGATATTTAATATATGTGCACTGGATATCTAATATATGTGCACTGGATATTTAATATATGTGCACTAGATATATATAATATATGTGCACTGGATATTTAATATATGTGCACTAGATATATTTAATATATGTGCACTGGATATCTAATATATGTGCACTGGATATTTAATATATGTGCACTGGACATCTAATATATGTGCACTGGATATTTAATATATGTGCACTAGATATATATAATATATGTGCACTGGATATTTAATATATGTGCACTGGATATATTTAATATATGTGCACTGGATATCTAATATATGTGCACTGGATGTTTAATGTATGTGCACTGGATATAAATAATATATGTGCACTGGATCTATAACATATGTGCACTGGATATATATACTATATGTGCACTGGATATATTTAACATATGTGCACTGGATATATAATATATGTGCACTAGATATATATAATATATGTGCACTGGATATATATATATGTATATATATATAATATATGTGCACAGGATATTCATAATATATGTGCACTGGATATATTTAATATATGTGCACTGGATATTTAATATATGTGCACTGGATATATTTAATATATGTGCACTGTATATTTAATATATGTGCACTGGATATATTTAATATATGTGCACTGGATATCAAATATATATGCACTGGATATTTAATATATGTGCACTGGATATCTAATATATGTGCACTGGATATTTAATATATGTGCACTGGATATCTAATATATGTGCACTGGATATTTAATATATGTGCACTGGATATATTTAATATATGTGCACTGTATATCTAATATATGTGCACTGGATATTTAATATATGTGCACTGGATATATTTAATATATGTGCACTGTATATCTAATATATGTGCACTGGATATGTAATATATGTGCACTGGATATCGAATATATGTGCACTGGATATCTAATATATGTGCACTGGATATTTAATATATGTGTACTAGATATATATAATATATGTGCAATGGATATTTAATATATGTGCACTGGATATATATAATATATGTGCACTGGATATCTAATATATGTGCACTGGATATTTAATATATGTGCACTAGATATATATAATATATGTGCACTGGATATCTAATATATGTGCACTGGATGTTTAATGTATGTGCACTGGATATAAATAATATATGTGCACTGGATCTATAACATATGTGCACTGGATATATATATATACTATATGTGCACTGGATATATTTAACATATTTCACTGGATATATTATATATGTGCACTGGATATTTAGTATATGTGCACTGGATATATATATATAATATATGTGCACAGGATATATATAATATATGTGCACTGGATATATTTAATATATGTGCACTGGATATCTAATATATGTGCACTGAATATATATAATATATGCGCACTGGATATTTAATATATATGTGCACTGGATATGTAATACATGTGCAGTGGATATTTAATATATGTGCACTGGATATTTTATTTATGTGCACTGGATATATTTATTATATGTGCACTGGATATGTATAATATATGTGCACTGGATATCTAATATATGTGCACTGGATATTTAAAATATGAGCACTGGATATATATGATATATGTGCACTGGATATTTAATATATGTGCACTGGATATTTAATATATGTTGTCACGGAGCAAAGGTATACGTCTTCCTCCGGATGGTCTTTTGAATCAACACGGACGCAAGAGGTCGGGAGACAACAGCAATTTATTGTAATCCACAAAGTTAGTAGCCGGCGGCGGTCACATCAACCGTAATAACAATAAGTCCACAGAAGTCACAATCCAATGATAACTTTGGTTCCTTGGTCCTGTAACTATATCCTGGCTCTCTGCAGAGCTGTGCACAGGCCGGCTAACACTTACTAACTGCTAGCTACAACTATATACTACGACTGTTACACCTATATCTGTGGGTGGGAAGGGCTGAGTCACAGATCCTTCCCCCCTCACCTATACCAAGGAGAGCAGACTCCCTGTCTCCTGTGGACAATGCACCGTCCAACATCTTCTTGGAGACACTGATCAGATTATCTCCACCCATTGTCCTCACTGGTCCTCACTAGTTAGAGGTATTTGCATACAATGTGCTAACACACTAGACCCTAATCAGCCAACTACACACTGATGTTTACAACAGGTTAGAGAATACATTCCACATGAAATATATATTACACATTGCCTATAGTATAGACTCTAACCATCCCGTGACAACCCCTCCCCCTCTCAAAACATGTGCATGACACAATTGGCCTACACAGGTAAATTGGGGAATGCACATCAGTCTCTATAGCTCATATTTCCTCCTGCCGGGATAACCCATCTGTGTTCTGGTGTTGGTTCCCTCGGCGGTACTGAATGGTAAAGTTGTAGGGTTGAAGGGCTGGCATCTGTCAGAAAATCCGGTGGATCCATGTTGGCTTCTCCCTGAGCTTGGCTTCGGGTCACTGCTCCCACAAAGTGGCACTGTAGATTTCCAACATCATTGCCTAACAGAACATCGGCCGGCAGCCCGCTCATCACACCAATTGTGCATCGTTTTGGTCCATAACCATAGTCGAGTTCCACGGTAGCTTTAGGAATACGTCTTTGAGTACCCCCTGCCAACTTGATAGAAATGCCAGGACCCTCCTCTAGGGCCTCGGGTCGCACAACTCGGGGGTCCGCTACCGTTAGGAAAGCTCCCGAGTCCCGGAATCCAACAACTGTTCGGCCATCCAGTAGGACCTCCTGCAAGTGCTTCCGCTGAAGGTTTGCAGGATGTGTGGTGGAAGGCTGAATCCCATAGACCCCTGGAGGTGGAACAGATGTGTCATTCATGGAGTCATCTGGAAATGGGGCCAAACTTTCTGTCCTAGGAGTGGTTCCCAGGTAGTGAATAGGCCGGGATGCCACGGTGGCCCGTGCCCCCATGTTAACAGGGCAACTAGCTTGCAAATGTCCAGGCCGCCCGCACCCAAAACATCTGCGCTCTAGCATTCTTCCAGTAGGTCGTTGTCTAGGGACAGGGTTGTTCATAGCTGGAGGCCGATGGGCTGGGACAGGGGTAGAGGGGGAATTGTAATCCTGAGGCCGGGCACGAAAGGTGGTTGGCTGGCTGAAGGGTGTCTGGCGGACTGTGGTAGTTTTCCGCTCCTCTGCAAACAACCTCTTCCACTGCGGCTTGATGGTCAGGCCCTCATCTGCAAGAGAAGCAGCTTGCTCAACTGTGGCTGGGTTCCGTTCCAGCACCCACTCACGGATCTCAGCGGGGCACTGGGAAAAGAACTGTTCCTTAAGTATGACTTGGAGGATCTTATCGACTGTGACAGCCTCCTCTCCTTCTAGCCAGCGCTTGCATGCTTGCTTCAACTTGTGGGCGAACATGTGAAAGGAGCTTCCCCCATTGTAAGACAAAGAGCGGAACTGAACTCGGTAGGTCTCTGGAGTGACTGCATAATACTTCTGCACCGCTCTTTTAATGGCCTCATAGTCCCGCTGATCACTAGGGTCCATGGCTCTGAGAGCTTCCGCAGCCCCATCTCGTAGGTGCCCCACCAGATACCGGACCCAATCCTTCTCTGGGACTTCCATCAGGCGGCACTGGTGTTCGAAGTCCTGAAAATATCCATCAACATCCCCAGCCGCTTCCTCAAAGGTCTTGAAGTGTTTATGGGAGACATATGGTGGTTCTCTCACTGTTGGGCTGGGGGTCGACGTTTGATTATAATTCCTCATAGTTATCTCAGCCATTCGTATTTCATGCGCCATTCTTTCCTTTTCATGCGCCATTCTCTGTTCCTCCTTCTCCGTTTCCTGAGCCCTCTGTAACGCTCTACTCCTTTGCTCTGCAGTTGCTCCTAGCCCCAGCACTGCCAATTCCTCCTCATACAAAACAACCCATCTGCTCTTTTGGGTCTGTACCTGCCACTCCCGTATCTCTACTGTCTCCTGGGGGCAGCCCTCCTCATGGTCGCTTTGCAGGGTCATCTCCTCCAGTGCCTCGATCAGTTGATCTTTCGTTCTTCCCTGGTAACTCAGGTTTAGTTCCCGGGCCCTTACTTGTAGACTTGCCATAGTCCAGTTCCTGTATTCTGAGGTTGTGGCTCCATTAATCGCTGGGCTGTTGTAGTCCATCTCGCTGTCCGCTGTTGATCCCACTGCTGCCACCAGTTGTCACGGAGCAAAGGTATACGTCTTCCTCCGGATGGTCTTTTGAATCAACACGGACGCAAGAGGTCGGGAGACAACAGCAATTTATTGTAATCCACAAAGTTAGTAGCCGGCGGCGGTCACATCAACCGTAATAACAATAAGTCCACAGAAGTCACAATCCAATGATAACTTTGGTTCCTTGGTCCTGTAACTATATCCTGGCTCTCTGCAGAGCTGTGCACAGGCCGGCTAACACTTACTAACTGCTAGCTACAACTATATACTACGACTGTTACACCTATATCTGTGGGTGGGAAGGGCTGAGTCACAGATCCTTCCCCCCTCACCTATACCAAGGAGAGCAGACTCCCTGTCTCCTGTGGACAATGCACCGTCCAACATCTTCTTGGAGACACTGATCAGATTATCTCCACCCATTGTCCTCACTGGTCCTCACTAGTTAGAGGTATTTGCATACAATGTGCTAACACACTAGACCCTAATCAGCCAACTACACACTGATGTTTACAACAGGTTAGAGAATACATTCCACATGAAATATATATTACACATTGCCTATAGTATAGACTCTAACCATCCCGTGACATATGTGCACTGGATATATATAGTATATGTGGACTGGATATATTTAATATATGTGGACTGGATATATTTAATATATGCGCACTGGATATTTAATATATGTGCACTGGATAATTAATATATGTGCACTGGTTATATATAATATATGTGTACTGGATATTTAATATAAGTGCACTGGAAATATTTAATATATGTGCACTGGAAATTTAATATATGTGCACTGGATATTTAATATATGTGCACTGGATATAAATAATATTTGTGCACTGGATATTTAATATATGTGCACTGGATATAAATAATATTTCTGCACTGGATATTTAATATATGAGCACTGGATATCTAATATATGTGCACTGGATATTTAATATATGTGCACCGGATATATTTAATATATGTGCACTGGATATCTTATAAATGTGCACTGGATATTTTATATATGTGCACTGGATATAAATAATAAATGTGCACTTGATCTATAATATATGTGCACTATATAAATATAATATATGTGCACTGGATATATTTAATATATGTGCACTGGATATTAAATATATGTGCACTGGATATTTTATATATGTGCACTGGATATTTAGTATATGTGCACTGGATATATATATATATATAATATATGTGCACTGGATATATATAATATATGTGCACTGGATATATTTAATATATGTGCACTAGATATATATAATATATGTGCACTGGATATTTAATATATGTGCACTGGATATATTTAATATATGTGCACTGGATATCTAATATATGTGCACTGGATATTTCATATATGTGCACTGGATATTTCATATACGTGCACTGGATATATATAATATTTGTGCACGGGATATTTAATATATGTGCACTGGATATTTAATATATGTGCAATGGATATCTAATATATGTGCACTGGATATTTAATATATGTGCACTGGATATTTCATATACGTGCACTGGATATATATAATATTTGTGCACGGGATATTTAATATATGTGCACTGGATATTTAATATATGTGCAATGGATATATTTAATATATGTGCACTGGATATCTAATATATGTGCACTGGATATTTCATATATGTGCGCTGGATATTTCGTATAGGTGCACTGGATATAAATAATAAATGTGCACTGGATCTATAATATATGTGCACTGGATATATATAGTATATGTGGACTGGATATATTTAATATATGTGGACTGGATATATTTAATATATGCGCACTGGATATTTAATATATGTGCACTGGATAATTAATATATGTGTACTGGTTATATATAATATATGTGCACTGGATATTTAATATAAGTGCACTGGAAATATTTAATATATGTGCACTGGAAATTTAATATATGTGCACTGGATATTTAATATATGTGCACTGGATATAAATAATATTTGTGCACTGGATATTTAATATATGAGCACTGGATATCTAATATATGTGCACTGGATATTTAATATATGTGCACCGGAAATATTTAATATATGTGCACTGGATATCTTATAAATGTGCACTGGATATTTTATATATGTGCACTGGATATAAATAATAAATGTGCACTTGATCTATAATATATGTGCACTGGATATATATAATATATGTGCACTGGATATATTTAATATATGTGCACTGGATATTAAATATATGTGCACTGGATATTTTATATATGTGCACTGGATATTTAGTATATGTGCACTGGATATATATATATATATATATATATATATATATATATATATATATATATAATATATGTGCACTGGATATATATAATATATGTGCACTGGATATATTTAATATATGTGCACTAGATATATATAATATATGTGCACTGGATATTTAATATATGTGCACTGGATATATTTAATATATGTGCACTGGATATCTAATATATGTGCACTGGATATTTCATATATGTGCACTGGATGTTTCATATACGTGCAGTGGATATATATAATATTTGTGCACGGGATATTTAATATATGTGCACTGGATATTTAATATATGTGCACTGGATATATTTAATATATGTGCACTGGATATCTAATATATGTGCACTGGATATTTCATATATGTGCGCTGGATATTTCATATATGTGCACTGGATATAAATAATAAATGTGCACTGGATCTATAATATATGTGCACTGGATATATATAATATATGTGCACTGGATATATTTAATATATGTGCACTGGATATTTAATATATGTTCACTGGATATTTAATATATGTGCACTGGATATATATAATATATGTGCACTGGATATTTAATATATGTGCACTGGATATCTAATATATGTGCACTGGATATTTAATATATGTGCACTGGATATCTAATATATGTGCACTGGATATTTAATATATGTGCACTGGATATCTAATATATGTGCACTGGATATTTAATATATGTGCACTAGATATATATAATATATGTGCACTGGATATTTAATATATGTGCACTGGATATATTTAATATATGTGCACTGGATATCTAATATATGTGCACTGGATTTTTAATGTATGTGCACTGGATATAAATAAAATATGTGCACTGGATCTATAACATATGTGCACTGGATATATATACTATATGTGCACTGGATATATTTAACATATGTGCACTGGATATATAATATATGTGCACTAGATATATATATAATATATGTGCACTGGATATATATATATAATATATGTGCACAGGATATATATAATATATGTGCACTGGATATATTTAATATATGTGCACTGGATATCTAATATATGTGCACTGGAAATTTAATATATGTGCACTGGATATATATGTGCACTGGATCTATAATATATGTGCACTGGATATATATAATATATGTGCACTGGATATTAAATATATGTGCACTGTATATAAATAATATATGTGCACTGGATATATAATATATGTGCACTGGATATATATAATATATGTGCACTGGATATATTTAATATATGTGCACTGGATATATAATATATGTGCACTGGATATTATACATATCTGCACTGGATATATTTAATATATTTGCACTGGATATTTAATATATGTGCACTGGATATATATCTATAATATATGTGCACTGGATATACATAATAAATGTGCATTGGATCTATAATATATATGCACTGGATATTTATAATATATGTGCACTGGATAAATTTAATATATGTGCACTTTATATCTAATATATGTGCACTGGATATTTAATATATGTGCACTGGATATATATATATAATATATGTGCACTGGATATTTAATATATGTGCGCTGGATATAAATAATATATATGCACAGGATCTATAATATATGTGCACTGGATATTTATAATATATGTGCACTGGATATATTTAATATATGTGCACTTTATATCTAATATATGTGCACTGGATATTTAATATATGTGCACTGTATATATATATATATATATATATATATATTATATGTGCACTGGATATTTAATATTTGTGCACTGGATATAAATAATATATATGCACAGGATCTATAATATATGTGCACTGGATTTATATAATATATGTGCACTGGATATATTTAATATATGTGCACTGGGTATATTTAATATATGTGCACTGGATATATAATGTATGTGCACTGAATATATATAATATATGTGCACTGGATATATATAATATATGTGCACTGGATATTTAATATATGTGCACTGGATATATATAATATATGTGCACTGGATATTTAATATATGTGCACTAGATATAAATAATATATGAGCACTGGATATTTAATATATGTGCACTGTATATATATAATATATATGCACTGGATATTTAATGTATGTGCACTGGATATAAATAATGTAAGTGCACTGTATCTATAACATATGTGCACTGGATATATATACTATATGTGCACTGGATATATTTAATTTATGTGCACTGGACATTTAATATATGTGCACTGGATATCTAATATATTTGCACTGGATATTTAATATATGTGCAATGGATATCTAATATATGTGCACTGGATATTTAATATATGTGCACTGGATCTCTAATATATGTGCACTGGATATTTAATATATGTGCACTAGATATATATAATATATGTGCACTGGATATTTAATATATGTGCACTAGATATATTTAATATATGTGCACTGGATATCTAATATATGTGCACTGGATATTTAATATATGTGCATTGGATATCTAATATATGTGCACTGGATATTTAATATATGTGCACTAGATATATATAATATATGTGCACTGGATATTTAATATATGTGCACTGGATATATTTAATATATGTGCACTGGATATCTAATATATGTGCACTGGATGTTTAATGTATTTGCACTGGATATAAATAATATATGTGCACTGGATCTATAACATATGTGCACTGGATATATATACTATATGTGCACTGGATATATTTAACATATGTGCACTGGATATATAATATATGTGCACTAGATATATATAATATATGTGCACTGGATATATATATATAATATATGTGCACGGGATATTCATAATATATGTGCACTGGATATATTTAATATATGTGCACTGGATATCTAATATATGTGCACTGGATATATATAATATATGCACACTGGATATGTAATATATATGTGCACTGGATATGTAATATATGTGCTCTGGATATTTAATATATGTGCACTGGATATTTAATTTATGTGCACTGGATATATTTATTATACGTGCACTGGATATTTAATATATGTGCACTGGATATATTTAATATATGTGCACTGTATATCTAATACATGTGCACTGGATATTTAATATATGTGCACTGGATATCTAATATATGTGCACTGGATATTTAATATATGTGCACTGGATATCTAATATATGTGCACTGGATATCTAATACATGTGCACTGGATATCTAATATATGTGCACTGGATATTTAATATATGTGCACTGGATATATTTAATATATGTGCACTGTATATCTAATATATGTGCACTGGATATTTAATATATGTGCACTGGATATCTAATATATGTGCACTGGATATTTAATATATGTGCACTGGATATCTAATATATGTGCACTGGATATTTAATATATGTGCACTAGATATATATAATATATGTGCACTGGATATCTAATATATGTGCACTGGATGTTTAATGTATGTGCACTGGATATAAATAATATATGTGCACTGGATCTATAACATATGTGCACTGGATATATATATATATACTATATGTGCACTGGATATATTTAACATATTTCACTGGATATATTATATATGTGCACTGGATATTTAGTATATGTGCACTGGATATATATATATATATATATAATATATGTGCACAGGATATATATAATATATGTGCACTGGATATATTTAATATATGTGCACTGGATATCTAATATATGTGCACTGAATATATATAATATATGCGCACTGGATATTTAATATATATGTGCACTGGATATGTAATACATGTGCAGTGGATATTTAATATATGTGCACTGGATATTTTATTTATGTGCACTGGATATATTTATTATATGTGCACTGGATATTTAATATATGTGCACTGGATATCTAATATATGTGCACTGGATATTTAAAATATGTGCACTGGATATATATGATATATGTGCACTGGATATTTAATATATGTGCACTGGATATTTAATATATGTGCACTGGATATATATAGTATATGTGGACTGGATATATTTAATATATGTGGACTGGATATATTTAATATATGCGCACTGGATATTTAATATATGTGCACTGGATAATTAATATATGTGCACTGGTTATATATAATATATGTGCACTGGATATTTAATATAAGTGCACTGGAAATATTTAATATATGTGCACTGGAAATTTAATATATGTGCACTGGATATTTAATATATGTGCACTGGATATAAATAATATTTGTGCACTGGATATTTAATATATGTGCACTGGATATAAATAATATTTCTGCACTGGATATTTAATATATGAGCACTGGATATCTAATATATGTGCACTGGATATTTAATATATGTGCACCGGATATATTTAATATATGTGCACTGGATATCTTATAAATGTGCACTGGATATTTTATATATGTGCACTGGATATAAATAATAAATGTGCACTTGATCTATAATATATGTGCACTATATAAATATAATATATGTGCACTGGATATATTTAATATATGTGCACTGGATATTAAATATATGTGCACTGGATATTTTATATATGTGCACTGGATATTTAGTATATGTGCACTGGATATATATATATATATATATAATATATGTGCACTGGATATATATAATATATGTGCACTGGATATATTTAATATATGTGCACTAGATATATATAATATATGTGCACTGGATATTTAATATATGTGCACTGGATATATTTAATATATGTGCACTGGATATCTAATATATGTGCACTGGATATTTCATATATGTGCACTGGATATTTCATATACGTGCACTGGATATATATAATATTTGTGCACGGGATATTTAATATATGTGCACTGGATATTTAATATATGTGCAATGGATATATTTAATATATGTGCACTGGATATCTAATATATGTGCACTGGATATTTCATATATGTGCGCTGGATATTTCATATATGTGCACTGGATATAAATAATAAATGTGCACTGGATCTATAATATATGTGCACTGGATATATATAGTATATGTGGACTGGATATATTTAATATATGTGGACTGGATATATTTAATATATGCGCACTGGATATTTAATATATGTGCACTGGATAATTAATATATGTGTACTGGTTATATATAATATATGTGCACTGGATATTTAATATAAGTGCACTGGAAATATTTAATATATGTGCACTGGAAATTTAATATATGTGCACTGGATATTTAATATATGTGCACTGGATATAAATAATATTTGTGCACTGGATATTTAATATATGAGCACTGGATATCTAATATATGTGCACTGGATATTTAATATATGTGCACCGGATATATTTAATATATGTGCACTGGATATCTTATAAATGTGCACTGGATATTTTATATATGTGCACTGGATATAAATAATAAATGTGCACTTGATCTATAATATATGTGCACTGGATATATATAATATATGTGCACTGGATATATTTAATATATGTGCACTGGATATTAAATATATGTGCACTGGATATTTTATATATGTGCACTGGATATTTAGAATATGTGCACTGGATATATATATATATAATATATGTGCACTGGATATATATAATATATGTGCACTGGATATATTTAATATATGTGCACTAGATATATATAATATATGTGCACTGGATATTTAATATATGTGCACTGGATATATTTAATATATGTGCACTGGATATCTAATATATGTGCACTGGATATTTCATATATGTGCACTGGATGTTTCATATACGTGCAGTGGATATATATAATATTTGTGCACGGGATATTTAATATATGTGCACTGGATATTTAATATATGTGCACTGGATATATTTAATATATGTGCACTGGATATCTAATATATGTGCACTGGATATTTCATATATGTGCGCTGGATATTTCATATATGTGCACTGGATATAAATAATAAATGTGCACTGGATCTATAATATATGTGCACTGGATATATATAATATATGTGCACTGGATATATTTAATATATGTGCACTGGATATTTAATATATGTTCACTGGATATTTAATATATGTGCACTGGATATATATAATATATGTGCACAGGATATTTAATATATGTGCACTGGATATCTAATATATGTGCACTGGATATTTAATATATGTGCACTGGATATCTAATATATGTGCACTGGATATTTAATATATGTGCACTAGATATATATAATATATGTGCACTGGATATTTAATATATGTGCACTGGATATATTTAATATATGTGCACTGGATATCTAATATATGTGCACTGGATTTTTAATGTATGTGCACTGGATATAAATAAAATATGTGCACTGGATCTATAACATATGTGCACTGGATATATATACTATATGTGCACTGGATATATTTAACATATGTGCACTGGATATATAATATATGTGCACTAGATATATATATAATATATGTGCACTGGATATATATATAATATATGTGCACAGGATATATATAATATATGTGCACTGGATATATTTAATATATGTGCACTGGATATCTAATATATGTGCACTGGAAATTTAATATATGTGCACTGGATATATATGTGCACTGGATCTATAATATATGTGCACTGGATATATATAATATATGTGCACTGGATATTAAATATATGTGCACTGTATATAAATAATATATGTGCACTGGATATATAATATATGTGCACTGGATATATATAATATATGTGCACTGGATATATTTAATATATGTGCACTGGATATATAATATATGTGCACTGGATATTATACATATCTGCACTGGATATATTTAATATATTTGCACTGGATATTTAATATATGTGCACTGGATATACATAATAAATGTGCACTGGATCTATAATATATGTGCACTGGATATATATAATATATGTGCACTGGATATATATCTATAATATATGTGCACTGGATATACATAATAAATGTGCACTGGATCTATAATATATATGCACTGGATATTTATAATATATGTGCACTGGATAAATTTAATATATGTGCACTTTATATCTAATATATGTGCACTGGATATTTAATATATGTGCACTGGATATATATATAATATATGTGCACTGGATATTTAATATATGTGCACTGGATATAAATAATATATATGCACAGGATCTATAATATATGTGCACTGGATATTTATAATATATGTGCACTGGATATATTTAATATATGTGCACTTTATATCTAATATATGTGCACTGGATATTTAATATATGTGCACTGTATATATATATATATATATATATATATATATATATATATATATTATATGTGCACTGGATATTTAATATATGTGCACTGGATATAAATAATATATATGCACAGGATCTATAATATATGTGCACTGGATTTATATAATATATGTGCACTGGATATATTTAATATATGTGCACTGGGTATATTTAATATATTTGCACTGGATATATAATGTATGTGCACTGAATATATATAATATATGTGCACTGGATATTTAATATATGTGCACTGGATATATATAATATATGTGCACTGGATATTTAATATATGTGCACTGATATTTAATATATGTGCACTGGATATATATAATATATGTGCACTGGATATTTAATATATGTGCACTGTATATATATAATATATGTGCACTGGATATTTAATATATGTGCACTGGATATAAATAATATAAGTGCACTGTATCTATAACATATGTGCACTGGATATATATACTATATGTGCACTGGATATATTTAATTTATGTGCACTGGACATTTAATATATGTGCACTGGATATCTAATATATTTGCACTGGATATTTAATATATGTGCAATGGATATCTAATATATGTGCACTGGATATTTAATATATGTGCACTGGATCTCTAATATATGTGCACTGGATATTTAATATATGTGCACTAGATATATATAATATATGTGCACTGGATATTTAATATATGTGCACTAGATATATTTAATATATGTGCACTGGATATCTAATATATGTGCACTGGATATTTAATATATGTGCATTGGATATCTAATATATGTGCACTGGATATTTAATATATGTGCACTAGATATATATAATATATGTGCACTGGATATTTAATATATGTGCACTGGATATATTTAATATATGTGCACTGGATATCTAATATATGTGCACTGGATGTTTAATGTATTTGCACTGGATATAAATAATATATGTGCACTGGATCTATAACATATGTGCACTGGATATATATACTATATGTGCACTGGATATATTTAACATATGTGCACTGGATATATAATATATGTGCACTAGATATATATAATATATGTGCACTGGATATATATATATAATATATGTGCACGGGATATTCATAATATATGTGCACTGGATATATTTAATATATGTGCACTGGATATCTAATATATGTGCACTGGATATATATAATATATGCACACTGGATATGTAATATATATGTGCACTGGATATGTAATATATGTGCTCTGGATATTTAATATATGTGCACTGGATATTTAATTTATGTGCACTGGATATATTTATTATACGTGCACTGGATATTTAATATATGTGCACTGGATATATTTAATATATGTGCACTGTATATCTAATACATGTGCACTGGATATTTAATATATGTGCACTGGATATCTAATATATGTGCACTGGATATTTAATATATGTGCACTGGATATCTAATATATGTGCACTGGATATCTAATACATGTGCACTGGATATCTAATATATGTGCACTGGATATTTAATATATGTGCACTGGATATATTTAATATATGTGCACTGTATATCTAATATATGTGCACTGGATATTTAATATATGTGCACTGGATATCTAATATATGTGCACTGGATATTTAATATATGTGCACTGGATATCTAATATATGTGCACTGGATATTTAATATATGTGCACTAGATATATATAATATATGTGCACTGGATATCTAATATATGTGCACTGGATGTTTAATGTATGTGCACTGGATATAAATAATATATGTGCACTGGATCTATAACATATGTGCACTGGATATATATATATATACTATATGTGCACTGGATATATTTAACATATTTCACTGGATATATTATATATGTGCACTGGATATTTAGTATATGTGCACTGGATATATATATATATATATAATATATGTGCACAGGATATATATAATATATGTGCACTGGATATATTTAATATATGTGCACTGGATATCTAATATATGTGCACTGAATATATATAATATATGCGCACTGGATATTTAATATATATGTGCACTGGATATGTAATACATGTGCAGTGGATATTTAATATATGTGCACTGGATATTTTATTTATGTGCACTGGATATATTTATTATATGTGCACTGGATATTTAATATATGTGCACTGGATATCTAATATATGTGCACTGGATATTTAAAATATGTGCACTGGATATATATGATATATGTGCACTGGATATTTAATATATGTGCACTGGATATTTAATATATGTGCACTGGATATATATAGTATATGTGGACTGGATATATTTAATATATGTGGACTGGATATATTTAATATATGCGCACTGGATATTTAATATATGTGCACTGGATAATTAATATATGTGCACTGGTTATATATAATATATGTGCACTGGATATTTAATATAAGTGCACTGGAAATATTTAATATATGTGCACTGGAAATTTAATATATGTGCACTGGATATTTAATATATGTGCACTGGATATAAATAATATTTGTGCACTGGATATTTAATATATGTGCACTGGATATAAATAATATTTCTGCACTGGATATTTAATATATGAGCACTGGATATCTAATATATGTGCACTGGATATTTAATATATGTGCACCGGATATATTTAATATATGTGCACTGGATATCTTATAAATGTGCACTGGATATTTTATATATGTGCACTGGATATAAATAATAAATGTGCACTTGATCTATAATATATGTGCACTATATAAATATAATATATGTGCACTGGATATATTTAATATATGTGCACTGGATATTAAATATATGTGCACTGGATATTTTATATATGTGCACTGGATATTTAGTATATGTGCACTGGATATATATATATATATATATAATATATGTGCACTGGATATATATAATATATGTGCACTGGATATATTTAATATATGTGCACTAGATATATATAATATATGTGCACTGGATATTTAATATATGTGCACTGGATATATTTAATATATGTGCACTGGATATCTAATATATGTGCACTGGATATTTCATATATGTGCACTGGATATTTCATATACGTGCACTGGATATATATAATATTTGTGCACGGGATATTTAATATATGTGCACTGGATATTTAATATATGTGCAATGGATATATTTAATATATGTGCACTGGATATCTAATATATGTGCACTGGATATTTCATATATGTGCGCTGGATATTTCATATATGTGCACTGGATATAAATAATAAATGTGCACTGGATCTATAATATATGTGCACTGGATATATATAGTATATGTGGACTGGATATATTTAATATATGTGGACTGGATATATTTAATATATGCGCACTGGATATTTAATATATGTGCACTGGATAATTAATATATGTGTACTGGTTATATATAATATATGTGCACTGGATATTTAATATAAGTGCACTGGAAATATTTAATATATGTGCACTGGAAATTTAATATATGTGCACTGGATATTTAATATATGTGCACTGGATATAAATAATATTTGTGCACTGGATATTTAATATATGAGCACTGGATATCTAATATATGTGCACTGGATATTTAATATATGTGCACCGGATATATTTAATATATGTGCACTGGATATCTTATAAATGTGCACTGGATATTTTATATATGTGCACTGGATATAAATAATAAATGTGCACTTGATCTATAATATATGTGCACTGGATATATATAATATATGTGCACTGGATATATTTAATATATGTGCACTGGATATTAAATATATGTGCACTGGATATTTTATATATGTGCACTGGATATTTAGAATATGTGCACTGGATATATATATATATAATATATGTGCACTGGATATATATAATATATGTGCACTGGATATATTTAATATATGTGCACTAGATATATATAATATATGTGCACTGGATATTTAATATATGTGCACTGGATATATTTAATATATGTGCACTGGATATCTAATATATGTGCACTGGATATTTCATATATGTGCACTGGATGTTTCATATACGTGCAGTGGATATATATAATATTTGTGCACGGGATATTTAATATATGTGCACTGGATATTTAATATATGTGCACTGGATATATTTAATATATGTGCACTGGATATCTAATATATGTGCACTGGATATTTCATATATGTGCGCTGGATATTTCATATATGTGCACTGGATATAAATAATAAATGTGCACTGGATCTATAATATATGTGCACTGGATATATATAATATATGTGCACTGGATATATTTAATATATGTGCACTGGATATTTAATATATGTTCACTGGATATTTAATATATGTGCACTGGATATATATAATATATGTGCACAGGATATTTAATATATGTGCACTGGATATCTAATATATGTGCACTGGATATTTAATATATGTGCACTGGATATCTAATATATGTGCACTGGATATTTAATATATGTGCACTAGATATATATAATATATGTGCACTGGATATTTAATATATGTGCACTGGATATATTTAATATATGTGCACTGGATATCTAATATATGTGCACTGGATTTTTAATGTATGTGCACTGGATATAAATAAAATATGTGCACTGGATCTATAACATATGTGCACTGGATATATATACTATATGTGCACTGGATATATTTAACATATGTGCACTGGATATATAATATATGTGCACTAGATATATATATAATATATGTGCACTGGATATATATATAATATATGTGCACAGGATATATATAATATATGTGCACTGGATATATTTAATATATGTGCACTGGATATCTAATATATGTGCACTGGAAATTTAATATATGTGCACTGGATATATATGTGCACTGGATCTATAATATATGTGCACTGGATATATATAATATATGTGCACTGGATATTAAATATATGTGCACTGTATATAAATAATATATGTGCACTGGATATATAATATATGTGCACTGGATATATATAATATATGTGCACTGGATATATTTAATATATGTGCACTGGATATATAATATATGTGCACTGGATATTATACATATCTGCACTGGATATATTTAATATATTTGCACTGGATATTTAATATATGTGCACTGGATATACATAATAAATGTGCACTGGATCTATAATATATGTGCACTGGATATATATAATATATGTGCACTGGATATATATCTATAATATATGTGCACTGGATATACATAATAAATGTGCACTGGATCTATAATATATATGCACTGGATATTTATAATATATGTGCACTGGATAAATTTAATATATGTGCACTTTATATCTAATATATGTGCACTGGATATTTAATATATGTGCACTGGATATATATATAATATATGTGCACTGGATATTTAATATATGTGCACTGGATATAAATAATATATATGCACAGGATCTATAATATATGTGCACTGGATATTTATAATATATGTGCACTGGATATATTTAATATATGTGCACTTTATATCTAATATATGTGCACTGGATATTTAATATATGTGCACTGTATATATATATATATATATATATATATATATATATATATATATATATTATATGTGCACTGGATATTTAATATATGTGCACTGGATATAAATAATATATATGCACAGGATCTATAATATATGTGCACTGGATTTATATAATATATGTGCACTGGATATATTTAATATATGTGCACTGGGTATATTTAATATATTTGCACTGGATATATAATGTATGTGCACTGAATATATATAATATATGTGCACTGGATATTTAATATATGTGCACTGGATATATATAATATATGTGCACTGGATATTTAATATATGTGCACTGATATTTAATATATGTGCACTGGATATATATAATATATGTGCACTGGATATTTAATATATGTGCACTGTATATATATAATATATGTGCACTGGATATTTAATATATGTGCACTGGATATAAATAATATAAGTGCACTGTATCTATAACATATGTGCACTGGATATATATACTATATGTGCACTGGATATATTTAATTTATGTGCACTGGATATTTAATATATGTGCACTGGATATCTAATATATGTGCACTGGATATTTAATATCTGTGTACTGGATATATAATATATGTGCACTGATATTTAATATATGTGCACTGGATATATATAATATATGTGCACTGGATATTTAATATATGTGCACTGAATATAAATAATATATGTGCACTGAATATTTAATATATGTGCACTGGATATATTTAATATATGTGCACTGGATATCTAATATATGTGCACTGGATATTTAATATATGTGCACTAGATATAAATAATATATGTGCACTGGATATTTAATGTATGTGCACTGGATATATTTAACATATGTGCACTGGATATATAATATATGTGCACAAGATATATATAATATATGTGCACTGGATATATATATATATTATATATGTGCACAGGATATATATAATATATGTGCACTGGATATATATAATATATGCACACTGGATATGTAATAAATATGTGCACTGGATATGTAATATATGTGCTCTGGATATTTAATATATGTGCACTGGATATTTAATTTATGTGCACTGGATATATTTATTATACGTGCACTGGATATTTAATATATGTGCCCTGGATATCTAATATATGTGCACTGGATAGATATAGTATACGTGGACTGGATATATTTAATATATGTGGACTGGATATATTTAATATATGTGCACTGGATATTTAATATATGTGCACTGGATATCTAATATATGTGCTCTGGATATTTAATATATGTGCACTGGATATTTAATTTATGTGCACTGGATATATTTATTATACGTGCTATGGATATTTAATATATGTGCCCTGGATATCTAATATGTGTGCACTGGATATTTAATATATGTGCACTGGATATATATAATATATGTGCACTGGATATTTAATATATGTGCACTGGATATCTAATATATGTGCACTGGATATTTAATATATGTGCACTAGATATCTAATATATGTGCACTGGATATTTAATATATGTGCACTGGATATCTAATATATGTGCACTGGATATCTAATATATGTGCACTGTATATATATAACATATGTGCACTGGATATTTAATGTATGTGCACTGGATATAAATAATATATGTGCACTGGATCTATAACATATGTGCACTGGATATATATATATACTATATGTACACTGGATATATTTAACATATGTGCACTGGATATATAATATATGTGCACTAGATATATATAATATATGTGCACTGGATATATATATATATATATATATATATATATATATATATATATAATATATGTGCACAGGATATATATAATATATGTGCACTGGATATATATAATATATGCACACTGGATATGTAATATATATGTGCACTTGATATGTAATATATGTGCTCTGGATATTTAATATATGTGCACTGGATATTTAATTTATGTGCACTGGATATATTTATTATACGTGCACTGGATATTTAATATATGTGCCCTGGATATCTAATATGTGTGCACTGGATATTTAATATATGTGCACTGGATATATATAATATATGTGCACTGGGTATTTAATATATGTGCACTGGATATTTAATATATGTGCACTGGATATATTTAATATATGTGCACTGGATATCTAATATATGTGCACTGGATATTTAATATATGTGCACTGGATATATTTAATATATGTGGACTGGATATATTTAATATATGTGCACTGGATATTTAATATATGTGCACTGGATATCTAATATATGTGCACTGGATATTTAATATATGTGCACTGGATATCTAATATATGTGCACTGGATATTTAATATATGTGCACTGGATATATATAATATTTGTGCACGGGATATTTAATATATGTGCACTGGATATTTAATATATGTGCACTGGATATTTAATATATGTGCACTGGATATTTAATATATGTGCACTGGATATTTCATATATGTGCGCTGGATATTTCATATATGTGCACTGGATATAAATAATAAATGTGCACTGGATCTATAATATATGTGCACTGGATATATATAGTATATGTGGACTGGATATATTTAATATATGTGGACTGGATATATTTAATATATGCGCACTGGATATTTAATATATGTGCACTGGATAATTAATATATGTGTACTGGTTATATATAATATATGTGCACTGGATATTTAATATAAGTGCACTGGAAATATTTAATATATGTGCACTGGAAATTTAATATATGTGCACTGGATATTTAATATATGTGCACTGGATATAAATAATATATGTGCACTGGATATTTAATATATGAGCACTGGATATCTAATATATGTGCACTGGATATTTAATATATGTGCACCGGATATATTTAATATATGTGCACTGGATATCTTATAAATGTGCACTGGATATTTTATATATGTGCACTGGATATAAATAATAAATGTGCACTTGATCTATAATATATGTGCACTGGATATATATAATATATGTGCACTGGATATATTTAATATATGTGCACTGGATATTAAATATATGTGCACTGGATATTTTATATATGTGCACTGGATATTTTATATATGTGCACTGGATATAAATAATAAATGTGCACTTGATCTATAATATATGTGCACTGGATATATATAATATATGTGCACTGGATATATTTAATATATGTGCACTGGATATTAAATATATGTGCACTGGATATTTTATATATGTGCACTGGATATTTAGAATATGTGCACTGGATATATATATATATAATATATGTGCACTGGATATATATAATATATGTGCACTGGATATATTTAATATATGTGCACTAGATATATATAATATATGTGCACTGGATATTTAATATATGTGCACTGGATATATTTAATATATGTGCACTGGATATCTAATATATGTGCACTGGATATTTCATATATGTGCACTGGATGTTTCATATACGTGCAGTGGATATATATAATATTTGTGCACGGGATATTTAATATATTTGCACTGGATATTTAATATATGTGCACTGGATATATTTAATATATGTGCACTGGATATCTAATATATGTGCACTGGATATTTCATATATGTGCGCTGGATATTTCATATATGTGCACTGGATATAAATAATAAATGTGCACTGGATCTATAATATATGTGCACTGGATATATATAATATATGTGCACTGGATATATTTAATATATGTGCACTGGATATTTAATATATGTTCACTGGATATTTAATATATGTGCACTGGATATATATAATATATGTGCACTGGATATTTAATATATGTGCACTGGATATCTAATATATGTGCACTGGATATTTAATATATGTGCACTGGATATCTAATATATGTGCACTGGATATTTAATATATTTGCACTAGATATATATAATATATGTGCACTGGATATTTAATATATGTGCACTGGATATATTTAATATATGTGCACTGGATATCTAATATATGTGCACTGGATTTTTAATGTATGTTCACTGGATATAAATAAAATATGTGCACTGGATCTATAACATATGTGCACTGGATATATATACTATATGTGCACTGGATATATTTAACATATGTGCACTGGATATATAATATATGTGCACTAGATATATATATAATATATGTGCACTGGATATATATATAATATATGTGCACAGGATATATATAATATATGTGCACTGGATATATTTAATATATGTGCACTGGATATCTAATATATGTGCACTGGAAATTTAATATATGTGCACTGGATATATATAATATATGTGCACTGGATATATATAATATATTTCCACTGGATATATTTAATATATGTGCACTGGATATCTAGTATATGTGCACTGGATATTTAATATATCTGCACTGGATATCTAATATATGTGCACTGGATATTTAATATATGTGCACTAGATATATATAATATATGTGCACTGGATATCTAATATATGTGCACTGGATGTTTAATGTATGTGCACTGGATATAAATAATATATGTGCACTGGATCTATAACATATGTGCACTGGATATATATATATACTATATGTGCACTGGATATATTTAACATATTTGCACTGGATATATTATATATGTGCACTGGATATTTAGTATATGTGCACTGGATATATATATAATATATGTGCACAGGATATATATAATATATGTGCACTGGATATATTTAATATATGTGCACTGGATATCTAATATATGTGCACTGGATATATATAATATATGCGCACTGGATATTTAATATATATGTGCACTGGATATGTAATACATGTGCACTGGATATTTAATATATGTGCACTGGATATTTAATTTATGTGCACTGGATATATTTATTATATGTGCACTGGATATTTAATATATGTGCACTGGATATCTAATATATGTGCACTGGATATTTAAAATATGTGCACTGGATATATATGATATATGTGCACTGGATATTTAATATATGTGCACTGGATATTTAATATATGTGCACTGGATATATATAGTATATGTGGACTGGATATATTTAATATATGTGGACTGGATATATTTAATATATGCGCACTGGATATTTAATATATGTGCAGTGGATAATTAATATAAGTGCACTGGAAATATTTAATATATGTGCACTGGAAATTTAATATATGTGCACTGGATATTTAATATATGTGCACTGGATATAAATAATATTTCTGCACTGGATATTTAATATATGAGCACTGGATATCTAATATATGTGCACTGGATATTTAATATATGTGCACCGGATATATTTAATATATGTGCACTGGATATCTTATAAATGTGCACTGGATATTTTATATATGTGCACTGGATATAAATAATAAATGTGCACTTGATCTATAATATATGTGCACTGGATAAATATAATATATGTGCACTGGATATATTTAATATATGTGCACTGGATATTAAATATATGTGCACTGGATATTTTATATATGTGCACTGGATATTTAGTATATGTGCACTGGATATATATATAATATATGTGCACTGGATATATATAATATATGTGCACTGGATATATTTAATATATGTGCACTAGATATATATAATATATGTGCACTGGATATTTAATATATGTGCACTGGATATATTTAATATATGTGCACTGGATATCTAATATATGTGCACTGGATATTTCATATATGTGCACTGGATATTTCATATACGTGCACTGGATATATATAATATTTGTGCACGGGATATTTAATATATGTGCACTGGTTATTTAATATATGTGCAATGGATATATTTAATATATGTGCACTGGATATCTAATATGTGTGCACTGGATATTTCATATATGTGCGCTCGATATTTCATATATGTGCACTGGATATAAATAATAAATGTGCACTGGATCTATAATATATGTGCACTGGATATATATAGTATATGTGGACTTGATATATTTAATATATGTGGACTGGATATATTTAATATATGCGCACTGGATATTTAATATGTGTGCACTGGATAATTAATATATGTGCACTGGTTATATATAATATATGTGCACTGGATATTTAATATAAGTGCACTGGAAATATTTAATATATGTGCACTGGAAATTTAATATATGTGCACTGGATATTTAATATATGAGCACGGGATATCTAATATATGTGCACTGGATATTTAATATATGTGCACCGGATATATTTAATATATGTGCACTGGATATCTTATAAATGTGCACTGGATATTTTATATATGTGCACTGGATATAAATAATAAATGTGCACTTGATCTATAATATATGTGCACTGGATATATATAATATATGTGCACTGGATATAAATAATATTTGTGCACTGGATATTTAATATATGAGCACGGGATATCTAATATATGTGCACTGGATATTTAATATATGTGCACCGGATATATTTAATATATGTGCACTGGATATCTTATAAATGTGCACTGGATATTTTATATATGTGCACTGGATATAAATAATAAATGTGCACTTGATCTATAATATATGTGCACTGGATATATATAATATATGTGCACTGGATATATTTAATATATGTGCACTGGATATTAAATATATGTGCACTGGATATTTTATATAGGTGCACTGGATATTTAGTATATGTACACTGGATATATATATATATATATAATATATGTGCACTGGATATATATAATATATGTGCACTGGATATATTTAATATATGTGCACTAGATATATATAATATATGTGCACTGGATATTTCATATATTTGCACTGGATATTTCATATACGTGCACTGGATATATATAATATTTGTGCACGGGATATTTAATATATGTGCACTGGATATTTAATATATGTGCACTGGATATATTTAATATATGTGCACTGGATATCTAATATATGTGCACTGGATATTTCATATATGTGCGCTGGATATTTCATATATGTGCACTGGATATAAATAATAAATGTGCACTGGATCTATATTATATGTGCACTGGATATATTTAATATATGTGCACTGGATATATTTAATATATGTGCACTGGATATTTAATATATGTGCACTGGATATTTAATATATGTGCACTGGATATATATAATATATGTGCACTGGATATTTAATATATGTGCACTGGATATCTAATATATGTGCACTGGATATTTAATATATGTGCACTGGATATCTAATATATGAACACTGGATATTTAATATATGTGCACTGGATATCTAATATATGTGCACTGGATATTTAATATATGTGCAATAGATATATATACTATATGTGCACTGGATATTTAATATATGTGCACTGGATATATTTAATATATGTGCACTGTATATCTAATATATGTGCACTGGATATTTAATATATGTGCACTGGATATCTAATATATGTGCACTGGATATTTAATATATGTGCATTAGATATATATAATATATGTGCACTGGATATTTAATATATGTGCACTGGACATATTTAATATATTTGCACTGGATATCTAATATATGTGCACTGGATTTTTAATGTATGTGCACTGGATATAAATAATATATGTGCACTGGATCTATAACATATGTGCACTGGATATATATACTATATGTGCACTGGATATATTTAACATATGTGCACTGGATATATAATATATGTGCACTAGATATATATATATAATATATGTGCACTGGATATATATATAATATATGTGCACAGGATATATATAATATATGTGCACTGGATATATTTAATATATGTGCACTGGATATCTAATATATGTGCACTGGATATATATAATATATGCACACTGGATATGTAATATATATGTGCACTGGATATGTAATATATGTGCTCTGGAGATTTAATATATGTGCACTGGATATTTAATTTATGTGCACTGGATATATTTATTATACGTGCACTGGATATTTAATATATGTGCCCTGGATATCTAATATGTGTACACTGGATATTTAATATATGTGCACTGGATATATATAATATATGTGCACTGGGTATTTAATATATGTGCACTGGATATTTAATATATGTGCACTGGATATATTTAATATATGTGCACTGGATATTTAATATATGTGCACTGGATATATTTAATATATGTTCACTGGATATTTTATAAATGTGCACTGGATATTTCATATATGTGCACTGGATATAAATAATAAATGTGCACTGGATCTATAATATATGTGCACTGGATATATATAATATATGTGCACTGGATATATTTAATATATGTGCACTGGATATCTAATATATGTGCACTGGATATTTAATATATGTGCACTGGATATACATAATATATGTGCACTGGATCTATAATATATGTGCATTGGATATATTTAATATATGTGCACTGGATATTTAATATATGTGCACTGGATATTTCATGTATGTGCACTGGATATATATAATATATGTGCACTGGATATTTAATATATGTGCACTGGATATAAATAATATATGTGCACTGAATATTTAATATACGTGCACTGGATATATATATATAATATATGTGCACTGGATATTTAATATATGTGCACTGGATATATATAATATTTCTGCACTGGATATTTAATATATGAGCACTAGATATAAATAATATATGAGCACTGGATATTTAATATATGTGCACTGTATATATATAATATATGTGCACTGGATATCTAATATATGTGCACTGGATATTTAATATATGTGCACTGGATATCTAATATATGTGCACTGGATATTTAATATATGTGCACTGGATATATAGAATATATGTGCACTGGATATGTAATATACGTGCACTGGATATTTAATATATGTGCACTGGATATATTTAATATATGTGCATTGGATATCTAATATATGTGCACTGGATATTTAATGTATGTGCACTGGATATAAATAATATATGTGCACTGGATCTATAACATATGTGTACTGGAGATATATATACTATTTATGCACTGGATATATTTAACATATGTGCACTGGATATATAATATATGTGCACTGGACATTTAGCATATGTGCACTGGATATATATATAATATATGTGCACTGGATATATATAATATATTTCCACTGGATATATTTAATATATGTGCACTGGATATTTCATATATTTGCACTGGATATTTCATATACGTGCACTGGATATATATAATATTTGTGCACAGGATATTTAATATATGTGCACTGGATATTTAATATATGTGCACTGGATATATTTAATATATGTGCACTGGATATCTAATATATGTGCACTGGATATTTCATATATGTGCGCTGGATATTTCATATATGTGCACTGGATATAAATAATAAATGTGCACTGGATCTATATTATATGTGCACTGGATATATTTAATATATTTGCACTGGATATCTAATATATGTGCACTGGATTTTTAATGTATGTGCACTGGATATAAATAATATATGTGCACTGGATCTATAACATATGTGCACTGGATATATATACTATATGTGCACTGGATATATTTAACATATGTGCACTGGATATATAATATATGTGCACTAGATATATATATAATATATGTGCACTGGATATATATATAATATATGTGCACAGGATATATATAATATATGTGCACTGGATATATTTAATATATGTGCACTGGATATCTAATATATGTGCACTGGATATATATAATATATGCACACTGGATATGTAATATATATGTGCACTGGATATGTAATATATGTGCTCTGGAGATTTAATATATGTGCACTGGATATTTAATTTATGTGCACTGGATATATTTATTATACGTGCACTGGATATTTAATATATGTGCCCTGGATATCTAATATGTGTACACTGGATATTTAATATATGTGCACTGGATATATATAATATATGTGCACTGGGTATTTAATATATGTGCACTGGATATTTAATATATGTGCACTGGATATATTTAATATATGTGCACTGGATATTTAATATATGTGCACTGGATATATTTAATATATGTTCACTGGATATTTTATAAATGTGCACTGGATATTTCATATATGTGCACTGGATATAAATAATAAATGTGCACTGGATCTATAATATATGTGCACTGGATATATATAATATATGTGCACTGGATATATTTAATATATGTGCACTGGATATCTAATATATGTGCACTGGATATTTAATATATGTGCACTGGATATACATAATATATGTGCACTGGATCTATAATATATGTGCATTGGATATATTTAATATATGTGCACTGGATATTTAATATATGTGCACTGGATATTTCATGTATGTGCACTGGATATATATATAATATATGTGCACTGGATATTTAATATATGTGCACTGGATATAAATAATATATGTGCACTGAATATTTAATATATGTGCACTGGATATTTAATATATGTGCACTGGATATTTAGTATATGTGCACTGGATATATATATATATATATATTATATATATATATATAATATATGTGCACTGGAAATATATAATATATGTGCACTGGATATATTTAATATATGTGCACTGGATATTTAATATATGTGCACTGGATATATTTAATATATGTGCACTGTATATCTAATATATGTGCACTGGATATTTAATATATGTGCACTGGATATCTAATATATGTGCACTGGATATTTAATATATGTGCACTGGATATCTAGTATATGTGCACTGGATATTTAATATATCTGCACTGGATATCTAATATATGTGCACTGGATATTTAATATATGTGCACTAGATATATATAATATATGTGCACTGGATATCTAATATATGTGCACTGGATGTTTAATGTATGTGCACTGGATATAAATAATATATGTGCACTGGATCTATAACATATGTGCACTGGATATATATATATACTATATGTGCACTGGATATATTTAACATATTTGCACTGGATATATTATATATGTGCACTGGATATTTAGTATATGTGCACTGGATATATATATAATATATGTGCACAGGATATATATAATATATGTGCACTGGATATATTTAATATATGTGCACTGGATATCTAATATATGTGCACTGGATATATATAATATATGCGCACTGGATATTTAATATATATGTGCACTTGGATATGTAATACATGTGCACTGGATATTTAATATATGTGCACTGGATATTTAATTTATGTGCACTGGATATATTTATTATATGTGCACTGGATATTTAATATATGTGCACTGGATATCTAATATATGTGCACTGGATATTTAAAATATGTGCACTGGATATATATGATATATGTGCACTGGATATTTAATATATGTGCACTGGATATTTAATATATGTGCACTGGATATATATAGTATATGTGGACTGGATATATTTAATATATGTGGACTGGATATATTTAATATATGCGCACTGGATATTTAATATATGTGCAGTGGATAATTAATATAAGTGCACTGGAAATATTTAATATATGTGCACTGGAAATTTAATATATGTGCACTGGATCTATAATATATGTGCACTGGATATATATAGTATATGTGGACTTGATATATTTAATATATGTGGACTGGATATATTTAATATATGCGCACTGGATATTTAATATGTGTGCACTGGATAATTAATATATGTGCACTGGTTATATATAATATATGTGCACTGGATATTTAATATAAGTGCACTGGAAATATTTAATATATGTGCACTGGAAATTTAATATATGTGCACTGGATATTTAATATATGAGCACGGGATATCTAATATATGTGCACTGGATATTTAATATATGTGCACCGGATATATTTAATATATGTGCACTGGATATCTTATAAATGTGCACTGGATATTTTATATATGTGCACTGGATATAAATAATAAATGTGCACTTGATCTATAATATATGTGCACTGGATATATATAATATATGTGCACTGGATATAAATAATATTTGTGCACTGGATATTTAATATATGAGCACGGGATATCTAATATATGTGCACTGGATATTTAATATATGTGCACCGGATATATTTAATATATGTGCACTGGATATCTTATAAATGTGCACTGGATATTTTATATATGTGCACTGGATATAAATAATAAATGTGCACTTGATCTATAATATATGTGCACTGGATATATATAATATATGTGCACTGGATATATTTAATATATGTGCACTGGATATTAAATATATGTGCACTGGATATTTTATATATGTGCACTGGATATTTAGTATATGTGCACTGGATATATATATATATATATAATATATGTGCACTGGATATATATAATATATGTGCACTGGATATATTTAATATATGTGCACTAGATATATATAATATATGTGCACTGGATATTTCATATATTTGCACTGGATATTTCATATACGTGCACTGGATATATATAATATTTGTGCACGGGATATTTAATATATGTGCACTGGATATTTAATATATGTGCACTGGATATATTTAATATATGTGCACTGGATATCTAATATATGTGCACTGGATATTTCATATATGTGCGCTGGATATTTCATATATGTGCACTGGATATAAATAATAAATGTGCACTGGATCTATATTATATGTGCACTGGATATATTTAATATATGTGCACTGGATATATTTAATATATGTGCACTGGATATTTAATATATGTGCACTGGATATTTAATATATGTGCACTGGATATATATAATATATGTGCACTGGATATTTAATATATGTGCACTGGATATCTAATATATGTGCACTGGATATTTAATATATGTGCACTGGATATCTAATATATGAACACTGGATATTTAATATATGTGCACTGGATATCTAATATATGTGCACTGGATATTTAATATATGTGCAATAGATATATATACTATATGTGCACTGGATATTTAATATATGTGCACTGGATATATTTAATATATGTGCACTGTATATCTAATATATGTGCACTGGATATTTAATATATGTGCACTGGATATCTAATATATGTGCACTGGATATTTAATATATGTGCATTAGATATATATAATATATGTGCACTGGATATTTAATATATGTGCACTGGACATATTTAATATATTTGCACTGGATATCTAATATATGTGCACTGGATTTTTAATGTATGTGCACTGGATATAAATAATATATGTGCACTGGATCTATAACATATGTGCACTGGATATATATACTATATGTGCACTGGATATATTTAACATATGTGCACTGGATATATAATATATGTGCACTAGATATATATATATAATATATGTGCACTGGATATATATATAATATATGTGCACAGGATATATATAATATATGTGCACTGGATATATTTAATATATGTGCACTGGATATCTAATATATGTGCACTGGATATATATAATATATGCACACTGGATATGTAATATATATGTGCACTGGATATGTAATATATGTGCTCTGGAGATTTAATATATGTGCACTGGATATTTAATTTATGTGCACTGGATATATTTATTATACGTGCACTGGATATTTAATATATGTGCCCTGGATATCTAATATGTGTACACTGGATATTTAATATATGTGCACTGGATATATATAATATATGTGCACTGGGTATTTAATATATGTGCACTGGATATTTAATATATGTGCACTGGATATATTTAATATATGTGCACTGGATATTTAATATATGTGCACTGGATATATTTAATATATGTTCACTGGATATTTTATAAATGTGCACTGGATATTTCATATATGTGCACTGGATATAAATAATAAATGTGCACTGGATCTATAATATATGTGCACTGGATATATATAATATATGTGCACTGGATATATTTAATATATGTGCACTGGATATCTAATATATGTGCACTGGATATTTAATATATGTGCACTGGATATACATAATATATGTGCACTGGATCTATAATATATGTGCATTGGATATATTTAATATATGTGCACTGGATATTTAATATATGTGCACTGGATATTTCATGTATGTGCACTGGATATATATAATATATGTGCACTGGATATTTAATATATGTGCACTGGATATAAATAATATATGTGCACTGAATATTTAATATACGTGCACTGGATATATATATATATAATATATGTGCACTGGATATTTAATATATGTGCACTGGATATATATAATATTTCTGCACTGGATATTTAATATATGAGCACTAGATATAAATAATATATGAGCACTGGATATTTAATATATGTGCACTGTATATATATAATATATGTGCACTGGATATCTAATATATGTGCACTGGATATTTAATATATGTGCACTGGATATCTAATATATGTGCACTGGATATTTAATATATGTGCACTGGATATATAGAATATATGTGCACTGGATATGTAATATACGTGCACTGGATATTTAATATATGTGCACTGGATATATTTAATATATGTGCATTGGATATCTAATATATGTGCACTGGATATTTAATGTATGTGCACTGGATATAAATAATATATGTGCACTGGATCTATAACATATGTGTACTGGAGATATATATACTATTTATGCACTGGATATATTTAACATATGTGCACTGGATATATAATATATGTGCACTGGACATTTAGCATATGTGCACTGGATATATATATAATATATGTGCACTGGATATATATAATATATTTCCACTGGATATATTTAATATATGTGCACTGGATATATTTAATATATGTGCACTGGATATCTAATATATGTGCACTGGATATTTAATATATGTGTACTGGATATATTTAATATACGTGCACTGGATATTTAATATATGTGCACTGGATATATATGATATATGTGCACTGGATATTTAATATATGTGCACTAGATATATAATATATGTGCACTGGATATTTAATATATGTGCACTGGATATTTAATATATGTGCACTGGATATATATAGTATATGTGGACTGGATATATTTAATATATGTGCACTGGATATCTAATATATGTGCACTGGATATTTAATATATGTGTACTGGATATATTTAATATACGTGCACTGGATATATATGATATATGCGCACTGGATATTTAATATATATGTGCACTGGATATGTAATACATGTGCACTGGATATTTAATATATGTGCACTGGATATTTAATATATGTGCACTGGATATTTAGTATATGTGCACTGGATATATATATATATATATATATATAACATATGTGCACTGGATATATATAATATATGTGCACTGGATATTTAATATATGTGCACTGGATATCTAATATATGTGCACTGGATATTTAATATATGTGCACTGGATATCTAATATATGTGCACTGGATATTTAATATATGTGCACTAGATATATATAATATATGTGCACTGGATATTTAATATATGTGCACTGGATATATTTAATATATGTGCACTGGATATCTAATATATGTGCACTGGATGTTTAATGTATGTGCACTGGATATAAATAATATATGTGCACTGGATCTATAACATATGTGCACTGGATATATATACTATATGTGCACTGGATATATTTAACATATGTGCACTGGATATATAATATATGTGCACTAGATATATATAATATATGTGCACTGGATATATATATGTATATATATATAATATATGTGCACAGGATATTCATAATATATGTGCACTGGATATATTTAATATATGTGCACTGGATATTTAATATATGTGCACTGGATATATTTAATATATGTGCACTGTATATTTAATATATGTGCACTGGATATATTTAATATATGTGCACTGGATATCTAATATATGTGCACTGGATATTTAATATATGTGCACTGGATATCTAATATATGTGCACTGGATATTTAATATATGTGCACTGGATATCTAATATATGTGCACTGGATATTTAATATATGTGCACTGGATATATTTAATATATGTGCACTGTATATCTAATATATGTGCACTGGATATTTAATATATGTGCACTGGATATCTAATATATGTGCACTTGATATTTAATATATGTGCACTGGATATCTAATATATGTGCACTGGATATTTAATATATGTGCACTGGATATCTAATATATGTGCACTGGATATTTAATATATGTGCACTGGATATATTTAATATATGTGCACTGTATATCTAATATATGTGCACTGGATATTTAGTATATGTGCACTGGATATATATATATATATATATATATATATATATATATATATATATAATATATGTGCACTGGAAATATATAATATATGTGCACTGGATATATTTAATATATGTGCACTGGATATTTAATATATGTGCACTGGATATATTTAATATATGTGCACTGTATATCTAATATATGTGCACTGGATATTTAATATATGTGCACTGGATATCTAATATATGTGCACTGGATATTTAATATATGTGCACTGGATATCTAGTATATGTGCACTGGATATTTAATATATCTGCACTGGATATCTAATATATGTGCACTGGATATTTAATATATGTGCACTAGATATATATAATATATGTGCACTGGATATCTAATATATGTGCACTGGATGTTTAATGTATGTGCACTGGATATAAATAATATATGTGCACTGGATCTATAACATATGTGCACTGGATATATATATATACTATATGTGCACTGGATATATTTAACATATTTGCACTGGATATATTATATATGTGCACTGGATATTTAGTATATGTGCACTGGATATATATATAATATATGTGCACAGGATATATATAATATATGTGCACTGGATATATTTAATATATGTGCACTGGATATCTAATATATGTGCACTGGATATATATAATATATGCGCACTGGATATTTAATATATATGTGCACTGGATATGTAATACATGTGCACTGGATATTTAATATATGTGCACTGGATATTTAATTTATGTGCACTGGATATATTTATTATATGTGCACTGGATATTTAATATATGTGCACTGGATATCTAATATATGTGCACTGGATATTTAAAATATGTGCACTGGATATATATGATATATGTGCACTGGATATTTAATATATGTGCACTGGATATTTAATATATGTGCACTGGATATATATAGTATATGTGGACTGGATATATTTAATATATGTGGACTGGATATATTTAATATATGCGCACTGGATATTTAATATATGTGCAGTGGATAATTAATATAAGTGCACTGGAAATATTTAATATATGTGCACTGGAAATTTAATATATGTGCACTGGATATTTAATATATGTGCACTGGATATAAATAATATTTCTGCACTGGATATTTAATATATGAGCACTGGATATCTAATATATGTGCACTGGATATTTAATATATGTGCACCGGATATATTTAATATATGTGCACTGGATATCTTATAAATGTGCACTGGATATTTTATATATGTGCACTGGATATAAATAATAAATGTGCACTTGATCTATAATATATGTGCACTGGATAAATATAATATATGTGCACTGGATATATTTAATATATGTGCACTGGATATTAAATATATGTGCACTGGATATTTTATATATGTGCACTGGATATTTAGTATATGTGCACTGGATATATATATAATATATGTGCACTGGATATATATAATATATGTGCACTGGATATATTTAATATATGTGCACTAGATATATATAATATATGTGCACTGGATATTTAATATATGTGCACTGGATATATTTAATATATGTGCACTGGATATCTAATATATGTGCACTGGATATTTCATATATGTGCACTGGATATTTCATATACGTGCACTGGATATATATAATATTTGTGCACGGGATATTTAATATATGTGCACTGGTTATTTAATATATGTGCAATGGATATATTTAATATATGTGCACTGGATATCTAATATGAGTGCACTGGATATTTCATATATGTGCGCTCGATATTTCATATATGTGCACTGGATATAAATAATAAATGTGCACTGGATCTATAATATATGTGCACTGGATATATATAGTATATGTGGACTTGATATATTTAATATATGTGGACTGGATATATTTAATATATGCGCACTGGATATTTAATATGTGTGCACTGGATAATTAATATATGTGCACTGGTTATATATAATATATGTGCACTGGATATTTAATATAAGTGCACTGGAAATATTTAATATATGTGCACTGGAAATTTAATATATGTGCACTGGATATTTAATATATGAGCACGGGATATCTAATATATGTGCACTGGATATTTAATATATGTGCACCGGATATATTTAATATATGTGCACTGGATATCTTATAAATGTGCACTGGATATTTTATATATGTGCACTGGATATAAATAATAAATGTGCACTTGATCTATAATATATGTGCACTGGATATATATAATATATGTGCACTGGATATAAATAATATTTGTGCACTGGATATTTAATATATGAGCACGGGATATCTAATATATGTGCACTGGATATTTAATATATGTGCACCGGATATATTTAATATATGTGCACTGGATATCTTATAAATGTGCACTGGATATTTTATATATGTGCACTGGATATAAATAATAAATGTGCACTTGATCTATAATATATGTGCACTGGATATATATAATATATGTGCACTGGATATATTTAATATATGTGCACTGGATATTAAATATATGTGCACTGGATATTTTATATATGTGCACTGGATATTTAGTATATGTGCACTGGATATATATATATATATATATATAATATATGTGCACTGGATATATATAATATATGTGCACTGGATATATTTAATATATGTGCACTAGATATATATAATATATGTGCACTGGATATTTCATATATTTGCACTGGATATTTCATATACGTGCACTGGATATATATAATATTTGTGCACGGGATATTTAATATATGTGCACTGGATATTTAATATATGTGCACTGGATATATTTAATATATGTGCACTGGATATCTAATATATGTGCACTGGATATTTCATATATGTGCGCTGGATATTTCATATATGTGCACTGGATATAAATAATAAATGTGCACTGGATCTATATTATATGTGCACTGGATATATTTAATATATGTGCACTGGATATATTTAATATATGTGCACTGGATATTTAATATATGTGCACTGGATATTTAATATATGTGCACTGGATATATATAATATATGTGCACTGGATATTTAATATATGTGCACTGGATATCTAATATATGTGCACTGGATATTTAATATATGTGCACTGGATATCTAATATATGAACACTGGATATTTAATATATGTGCACTGGATATCTAATATATGTGCACTGGATATTTAATATATGTGCAATAGATATATATACTATATGTGCACTGGATATTTAATATATGTGCACTGGATATATTTAATATATGTGCACTGTATATCTAATATATGTGCACTGGATATTTAATATATGTGCACTGGATATCTAATATATGTGCACTGGATATTTAATATATGTGCATTAGATATATATAATATATGTGCACTGGATATTTAATATATGTGCACTGGACATATTTAATATATTTGCACTGGATATCTAATATATGTGCACTGGATTTTTAATGTATGTGCACTGGATATAAATAATATATGTGCACTGGATCTATAACATATGTGCACTGGATATATATACTATATGTGCACTGGATATATTTAACATATGTGCACTGGATATATAATATATGTGCACTAGATATATATATATAATATATGTGCACTGGATATATATATAATATATGTGCACAGGATATATATAATATATGTGCACTGGATATATTTAATATATGTGCACTGGATATCTAATATATGTGCACTGGATATATATAATATATGCACACTGGATATGTAATATATATGTGCACTGGATATGTAATATATGTGCTCTGGAGATTTAATATATGTGCACTGGATATTTAATTTATGTGCACTGGATATATTTATTATACGTGCACTGGATATTTAATATATGTGCCCTGGATATCTAATATGTGTACACTGGATATTTAATATATGTGCACTGGATATATATAATATATGTGCACTGGGTATTTAATATATGTGCACTGGATATTTAATATATGTGCACTGGATATATTTAATATATGTGCACTGGATATTTAATATATGTGCACTGGATATATTTAATATATGTTCACTGGATATTTTATAAATGTGCACTGGATATTTCATATATGTGCACTGGATATAAATAATAAATGTGCACTGGATCTATAATATATGTGCACTGGATATATATAATATATGTGCACTGGATATATTTAATATATGTGCACTGGATATCTAATATATGTGCACTGGATATTTAATATATGTGCACTGGATATACATAATATATGTGCACTGGATCTATAATATATGTGCATTGGATATATTTAATATATGTGCACTGGATATTTAATATATGTGCACTGGATATTTCATGTATGTGCACTGGATATATATAATATATGTGCACTGGATATTTAATATATGTGCACTGGATATAAATAATATATGTGCACTGAATATTTAATATACGTGCACTGGATATATATATATAATATATGTGCACTGGATATTTAATATATGTGCACTGGATATATATAATATTTCTGCACTGGATATTTAATATATGAGCACTAGATATAAATAATATATGAGCACTGGATATTTAATATATGTGCACTGTATATATATAATATATGTGCACTGGATTTCTAATATATGTGCACTGGATATTTAATATATGTGCACTGGATATCTAATATATGTGCACTGGATATTTAATATATGTGCACTGGATATATAGAATATATGTGCACTGGATATGTAATATATGTGCACTGGATATATTTAATATATGTGCATTGGATATCTAATATATGTGCACTGGATATTTAATGTATGTGCACTGGATATAAATAATATATGTGCACTGGATCTATAACATATGTGTACTGGAGATATATATACTATTTATGCACTGGATATATTTAACATATGTGCACTGGATATATAATATATGTGCACTGGACATTTAGCATATGTGCACTGGATATATATATAATATATGTGCACTGGATATATATAATATATTTCCACTGGATATATTTAATATATGTGCACTGGATATATTTAATATATGTGCACTGGATATCTAATATATGTGCACTGGATATTTAATATATGTGTACTGGATATATTTAATATACGTGCACTGGATATTTAATATATGTGCACTGGATATATATGATATATGTGCACTGGATATTTAATATATGTGCACTAGATATATAATATATGTGCACTGGATATTTAATATATGTGCACTGGATATTTAATATATGTGCACTGGATATATATAGTATATGTGGACTGGATATATTTAATATATGTGCACTGGATATCTAATATATGTGCACTGGATATTTAATATATGTGTACTGGATATATTTAATATACGTGCACTGGATATATATGATATATGCGCACTGGATATTTAATATATATGTGCACTGGATATGTAATACATGTGCACTGGATATTTAATATATGTGCACTGGATATTTAATATATGTGCACTGGATATTTAGTATATGTGCACTGGATATATATATATATATATATATATATATAACATATGTGCACTGGATATATATAATATATGTGCACTGGATATTTAATATATGTGCACTGGATATCTAATATATGTGCACTGGATATTTAATATATGTGCACTGGATATCTAATATATGTGCACTGGATATTTAATATATGTGCACTAGATATATATAATATATGTGCACTGGATATTTAATATATGTGCACTGGATATATTTAATATATGTGCACTGGATATCTAATATATGTGCACTGGATGTTTAATGTATGTGCACTGGATATAAATAATATATGTGCACTGGATCTACAACATATGTGCACTGGATATATATACTATATGTGCACTGGATATATTTAACATATGTGCACTGGATATATAATATATGTGCACTAGATATATATAATATATGTGCACTGGATATATATATATGTATATATATATAATATATGTGCACAGGATATTCATAATATATGTGCACTGGATATATTTAATATATGTGCACTGGATATTTAATATATGTGCACTGGATATATTTAATATATGTGCACTGTATATTTAATATATGTGCACTGGATATATTTAATATATGTGCACTGGATATCTAATATATGTGCACTGGATATTTAATATATGTGCACTGGATATCTAATATATGTGCACTGGATATTTAATATATGTGCACTGGATATCTAATATATGTGCACTGGATATTTAATATATGTGCACTGGATATATTTAATATATGTGCACTGTATATCTAATATATGTGCACTGGATATTTAATATATGTGCACTGGATATCTAATATATGTGCACTTGATATTTAATATATGTGCACTGGATATCTAATATATGTGCACTGGATATTTAATATATGTGCACTGGATATCTAATATATGTGCACTGGATATTTAATATATGTGCACTGGATATATTTAATATATGTGCACTGTATATCTAATATATGTGCACTGGATATGTAATATATGTGCACTGGATATCGAATATATGTGCACTGGATATCTAATATATGTGCACTGGATATTTAATATATGTGTACTAGATATATATAATATATGTGCAATGGATATTTAATATATGTGCACTGGATATATATAATATATGTGCACTGGATATCTAATATATGTGCACTGGATATTTAATGTATGTGCACGGGATATAAATAATATATGTGCACTGGATCTATAACATATGTGCACTGGATATATATACTATATGTGCACTGGATTTATTTAACATATGTGCACTGGATATATAATATATGTGCACTGGATATTTAATATATGGGCACTAGATATATATAATATATGTGCACTGGAAATTTAATATATGTGCACTGGATATTTAATATATGTGCACTGGATATTTAGTATATGTGCACTGGATATATATATATATATATATATATATATATAATATATGTGCACTGGTTATATATAATATATGTGCACTGGATATATTTAATATATGTGCACTAGATATATATAATATATGTGCACTGGATATTTAATATATGTGCACTGGATATATTTAATATATGTGCACTGTATATCTAATATATGTGCACTGGATATTTAATATATGTGCACTGGATATCTAATATATGTGCACTGGATATTTAATATATGTGCACTGGATATCTAATATATGTGCACTGGATATTTAATATATGTGCACTGGATATCTAATATATGTGCACTGGATATTTAATATATGTGCACTAGATATATCTAATATATGTGCACTGGATATCTAATATATGTGCACTGGATGTTTAATGTATGTGCACTGGATATAAATAATATATGTGCACTGGATCTATAACATATGTGCACTGGATATATATATACTATATGTGCACTGGATATATTTAACATATTTCACTGGATATATTATATATGTGCACTGGATATTTAGTATATGTGCACTGGATATATATATATAATATATGTGCACAGGATATATATAATATATGTGCACTGGATATATTTAATATATGTGCACTGGATATCTAATATATGTGCACTGAATATATATAATATATGCGCACTGGATATTTAATATATATGTGCACTGGATATGTAATACATGTGCAGTGGATATTTAATATATGTGCACTGGATATTTTATTTATGTGCACTGGATATATTTATTATATGTGCACTGGATATTTAATATATGTGCACTGGATATCTAATATATGTGCACTGGATATTTAAAATATGTGCACTGGATATATATGATATATGTGCACTGGATATTTAATATATGTGCACTGGATATTTAATATATGTGCACTGGTTATATATAATATATGTGTACTGGATATTTAATATAAGTGCACTGGAAATATTTAATATATGTGCACTGGAAATTTAATATATGTGCACTGGATATTTAATATATGTGCACTGGATATTTAATATATGTGCACTGGATATAAATAATATTTCTGCACTGGATATTTAATATATGAGCACTGGATATCTAATATATGTGCACTGGATATTTAATATATGTGCACTGGATATCTAATATATGTGCACTGGATATTTAAAATATGTGCACTGGATATATATGATATATGTGCACTGGATATTTAATATATGTGCACTGGATATTTAATATATGTGCACTGGATATATATAGTATATGTGGACTGGATATATTTAATATATGTGGACTGGATATATTTAATATATGCGCACTGGATATTTAATATATGTGCACTAGATAATTAATATATGTGCACTGGTTATATATAATATATGTGTACTGGATATTTAATATAAGTGCACTGGAAATATTTAATATATGTGCACTGGAAATTTAATATATGTGCACTGGATATTTAATATATGTGCACTGGATATAAATAATATTTGTGCACTGGATATTTAATATATGTGCACTGGATATAAATAATATTTCTGCACTGGATATTTAATATATGAGCACTGGATATCTAATATATGTGCACTGGATATTTAATATATGTGCACCGGATATATTTAATATATGTGCACTGGATATCTTATAAATGTGCACTGGATATTTTATATATGTGCACTGGATATAAATAATAAATGTGCACTTGATCTATAATATATGTGCACTGGATATATATAATATATGTGCACTGGATATATTTAATATATGTGCACTGGATATTAAATATATGTGCACTGGATATTTTATATATGTGCACTGGATATTTAGTATATGTGCACTGGATATATATATATATATCTAATATATGTGCACTGGATATATATAATATATGTGCACTGGATATATTTAATATATGTGCACTAGATATATATAATATATGTGCACTGGATATTTCATATATTTGCACTGGATATTTCATATACGTGCACTGGATATATATAATATTTGTGCACGGGATATTTAATATATGTGCACTGGATATTTAATATATGTGCACTGGATATATTTAATATATGTGCACTGGATATCTAATATATGTGCACTGGATATTTCATATATGTGCGCTGGATATTTCATATATGTGCACTGGATATAAATAATAAATGTGCACTGGATCTATATTATATGTGCACTGGATATATTTAATATATGTGCACTGGATATATTTAATATATGTGCACTGGATATTTAATATATGTGCACTGGATATTTAATATATGTGCACTGGATATATATAATATATGTGCACTGGATATTTAATATATGTGCACTGGATATCTAATATATGTGCACTGGATATTTAATATATGTGCACTGGATATCTAATATATGAACACTGGATATTTAATATATGTGCACTGGATATCTAATATATGTGCACTGGATATTTAATATATGTGCAATAGATATATATACTATATGTGCACTGGATATTTAATATATGTGCACTGGATATATTTAATATATGTGCACTGTATATCTAATATATGTGCACTGGATATTTAATATATGTGCACTGGATATCTAATATATGTGCACTGGATATTTAATATATGTGCATTAGATATATATAATATATGTGCACTGGATATTTAATATATGTGCACTGGACATATTTAATATATTTGCACTGGATATCTAATATATGTGCACTGGATTTTTAATGTATGTGCACTGGATATAAATAATATATGTGCACTGGATCTATAACATATGTGCACTGGATATATATACTATATGTGCACTGGATATATTTAACATATGTGCACTGGATATATAATATATGTGCACTAGATATATATATATAATATATGTGCACTGGATATATATATAATATATGTGCACAGGATATATATAATATATGTGCACTGGATATATTTAATATATGTGCACTGGATATCTAATATATGTGCACTGGATATATATAATATATGCACACTGGATATGTAATATATATGTGCACTGGATATGTAATATATGTGCTCTGGAGATTTAATATATGTGCACTGGATATTTAATTTATGTGCACTGGATATATTTATTATACGTGCACTGGATATTTAATATATGTGCCCTGGATATCTAATATGTGTACACTGGTTATTTAATATATGTGCACTGGATATATATAATATATGTGCACTGGATATTTACTATATGTGCACTGGATATTTAATATATGTGCACTGGATATATTTAATATATGTGCACTGGATATTTAATATATGTGCACTGGATATATTTAATATATGTTCACTGGATATTTTATAAATGTGCACTGGATATTTCATATATGTGCACTGGATATAAATAATAAATGTGCACTGGATCTATAATATATGTGCACTGGATATATATAATATATGTGCACTGGATATATTTAATATATGTGCACTGGATATCTAATATATGTGCACTGGATATTTAATATATGTGCACTGGATATACATAATATATGTGCACTGGATCTATAATATATGTGCATTGGATATATTTAATATATGTGCACTGGATATTTAATATATGTGCACTGGATATTTCATGTATGTGCACTGGATATATATAATATATGTGCACTGGATATTTAATATATGTGCACTGGATATAAATAATATATGTGCACTGAATATTTAATATACGTGCACTGGATATATATATATAATATATGTGCACTGGATATTTAATATATGTGCACTGGATATATATAATATTTCTGCACTGGATATTTAATATATGAGCACTAGATATAAATAATATATGAGCACTGGATATTTAATATATGTGCACTGTATATATATAATATATGTGCACTGGATTTCTAATATATGTGCACTGGATATTTAATATATGTGCACTGGATATCTAATATATGTGCACTGGATATTTAATATATGTGCACTGGATATATAGAATATATGTGCACTGGATATGTAATATATGTGCACTGGATATATTTAATATATGTGCATTGGATATCTAATATATGTGCACTGGATATTTAATGTATGTGCACTGGATATAAATAATATATGTGCACTGGATCTATAACATATGTGTACTGGAGATATATATACTATTTATGCACTGGATATATTTAACATATGTGCACTGGATATATAATATATGTGCACTGGACATTTAGCATATGTGCACTGGATATATATATAATATATGTGCACTGGATATATATAATATATTTCCACTGGATATATTTAATATATGTGCACTGGATATATTTAATATATGTGCACTGGATATCTAATATATGTGCACTGGATATTTAATATATGTGTACTGGATATATTTAATATACGTGCACTGGATATTTAATATATGTGCACTGGATATATATGATATATGTGCACTGGATATTTAATATATGTGCACTAGATATATAATATATGTGCACTGGATATTTAATATATGTGCACTGGATATTTAATATATGTGCACTGGATATATATAGTATATGTGGACTGGATATATTTAATATATGTGCACTGGATATCTAATATATGTGCACTGGATATTTAATATATGTGTACTGGATATATTTAATATACGTGCACTGGATATATATGATATATGCGCACTGGATATTTAATATATATGTGCACTGGATATGTAATACATGTGCACTGGATATTTAATATATGTGCACTGGATATTTAATATATGTGCACTGGATATTTAGTATATGTGCACTGGATATATATATATATATATATATATATATAACATATGTGCACTGGATATATATAATATATGTGCACTGGATATTTAATATATGTGCACTGGATATCTAATATATGTGCACTGGATATTTAATATATGTGCACTGGATATCTAATATATGTGCACTGGATATTTAATATATGTGCACTAGATATATATAATATATGTGCACTGGATATTTAATATATGTGCACTGGATATATTTAATATATGTGCACTGGATATCTAATATATGTGCACTGGATGTTTAATGTATGTGCACTGGATATAAATAATATATGTGCACTGGATCTACAACATATGTGCACTGGATATATATACTATATGTGCACTGGATATATTTAACATATGTGCACTGGATATATAATATATGTGCACTAGATATATATAATATATGTGCACTGGATATATATATATGTATATATATATAATATATGTGCACAGGATATTCATAATATATGTGCACTGGATATATTTAATATATGTGCACTGGATATTTAATATATGTGCACTGGATATATTTAATATATGTGCACTGTATATTTAATATATGTGCACTGGATATATTTAATATATGTGCACTGGATATCTAATATATGTGCACTGGATATTTAATATATGTGCACTGGATATCTAATATATGTGCACTGGATATTTAATATATGTGCACTGGATATCTAATATATGTGCACTGGATATTTAATATATGTGCACTGGATATATTTAATATATGTGCACTGTATATCTAATATATGTGCACTGGATATTTAATATATGTGCACTGGATATCTAATATATGTGCACTTGATATTTAATATATGTGCACTGGATATCTAATATATGTGCACTGGATATTTAATATATGTGCACTGGATATCTAATATATGTGCACTGGATATTTAATATATGTGCACTGGATATATTTAATATATGTGCACTGTATATCTAATATATGTGCACTGGATATGTAATATATGTGCACTGGATATCGAATATATGTGCACTGGATATCTAATATATGTGCACTGGATATTTAATATATGTGTACTAGATATATATAATATATGTGCAATGGATATTTAATATATGTGCACTGGATATATATAATATATGTGCACTGGATATCTAATATATGTGCACTGGATATTTAATGTATGTGCACGGGATATAAATAATATATGTGCACTGGATCTATAACATATGTGCACTGGATATATATACTATATGTGCACTGGATTTATTTAACATATGTGCACTGGATATATAATATATGTGCACTGGATATTTAATATATGGGCACTAGATATATATAATATATGTGCACTGGAAATTTAATATATGTGCACTGGATATTTAATATATGTGCACTGGATATTTAGTATATGTGCACTGGATATATATATATATATATATATATATATATAATATATGTGCACTGGTTATATATAATATATGTGCACTGGATATATTTAATATATGTGCACTAGATATATATAATATATGTGCACTGGATATTTAATATATGTGCACTGGATATATTTAATATATGTGCACTGTATATCTAATATATGTGCACTGGATATTTAATATATGTGCACTGGATATCTAATATATGTGCACTGGATATTTAATATATGTGCACTGGATATCTAATATATGTGCACTGGATATTTAATATATGTGCACTGGATATCTAATATATGTGCACTGGATATTTAATATATGTGCACTAGATATATCTAATATATGTGCACTGGATATCTAATATATGTGCACTGGATGTTTAATGTATGTGCACTGGATATAAATAATATATGTGCACTGGATCTATAACATATGTGCACTGGATATATATATACTATATGTGCACTGGATATATTTAACATATTTCACTGGATATATTATATATGTGCACTGGATATTTAGTATATGTGCACTGGATATATATATATAATATATGTGCACAGGATATATATAATATATGTGCACTGGATATATTTAATATATGTGCACTGGATATCTAATATATGTGCACTGAATATATATAATATATGCGCACTGGATATTTAATATATATGTGCACTGGATATGTAATACATGTGCAGTGGATATTTAATATATGTGCACTGGATATTTTATTTATGTGCACTGGATATATTTATTATATGTGCACTGGATATTTAATATATGTGCACTGGATATCTAATATATGTGCACTGGATATTTAAAATATGTGCACTGGATATATATGATATATGTGCACTGGATATTTAATATATGTGCACTGGATATTTAATATATGTGCACTGGTTATATATAATATATGTGTACTGGATATTTAATATAAGTGCACTGGAAATATTTAATATATGTGCACTGGAAATTTAATATATGTGCACTGGATATTTAATATATGTGCACTGGATATTTAATATATGTGCACTGGATATAAATAATATTTCTGCACTGGATATTTAATATATGAGCACTGGATATCTAATATATGTGCACTGGATATTTAATATATGTGCACTGGATATCTAATATATGTGCACTGGATATTTAAAATATGTGCACTGGATATATATGATATATGTGCACTGGATATTTAATATATGTGCACTGGATATTTAATATATGTGCACTGGATATATATAGTATATGTGGACTGGATATATTTAATATATGTGGACTGGATATATTTAATATATGCGCACTGGATATTTAATATATGTGCACTAGATAATTAATATATGTGCACTGGTTATATATAATATATGTGTACTGGATATTTAATATAAGTGCACTGGAAATATTTAATATATGTGCACTGGAAATTTAATATATGTGCACTGGATATTTAATATATGTGCACTGGATATAAATAATATTTGTGCACTGGATATTTAATATATGTGCACTGGATATAAATAATATTTCTGCACTGGATATTTAATATATGAGCACTGGATATCTAATATATGTGCACTGGATATTTAATATATGTGCACCGGATATATTTAATATATGTGCACTGGATATCTTATAAATGTGCACTGGATATTTTATATATGTGCACTGGATATAAATAATAAATGTGCACTTGATCTATAATATATGTGCACTGGATATATATAATATATGTGCACTGGATATATTTAATATATGTGCACTGGATATTAAATATATGTGCACTGGATATTTTATATATGTGCACTGGATATTTAGTATATGTGCACTGGATATATATATATATATAATATATGTGCACTGGATATATATAATATATGTGCACTGGATATATTTAATATATGTGCACTAGATATATATAATATATGTGCACTGGATATTTCATATATTTGCACTGGATATTTCATATACGTGCACTGGATATATATAATATTTGTGCACGGGATATTTAATATATGTGCACTGGATATTTAATATATGTGCACTGGATATATTTAATATATGTGCACTGGATATCTAATATATGTGCACTGGATATTTCATATATGTGCGCTGGATATTTCATATATGTGCACTGGATATAAATAATAAATGTGCACTGGATATATTTAATATATGTGCACTGGATATATTTAATATATGTGCACTGGATATTTAATATATGTGCACTGGATATTTAATATATGTGCACTGGATATATATAATATATGTGCACTGGATATTTAATATATGTGCACTGGATATCTAATATATGTGCACTGGATATTTAATATATGTGCACTGGATATCTAATATATGAACACTGGATATTTAATATATGTGCACTGGATATCTAATATATGTGCACTGGATATTTAATATATGTGCAATAGATATATATACTATATGTGCACTGGATATTTAATATATGTGCACTGGATATATTTAATATATGTGCACTGTATATCTAATATATGTGCACTGGATATTTAATATATGTGCACTGGATATCTAATATATGTGCACTGGATATTTAATATATGTGCATTAGATATATATAATATATGTGCACTGGATATTTAATATATGTGCACTGGACATATTTAATATATTTGCACTGGATATCTAATATATGTGCACTGGATTTTTAATGTATGTGCACTGGATATAAATAATATATGTGCACTGGATCTATAACATATGTGCACTGGATATATATACTATATGTGCACTGGATATATTTAACATATGTGCACTGGATATATAATATATGTGCACTAGATATATATATATAATATATGTGCACTGGATATATATATAATATATGTGCACAGGATATATATAATATATGTGCACTGGATATATTTAATATATGTGCACTGGATATCTAATATATGTGCACTGGATATATATAATATATGCACACTGGATATGTAATATATATGTGCACTGGATATGTAATATATGTGCTCTGGAGATTTAATATATGTGCACTGGATATTTAATTTATGTGCACTGGATATATTTATTATACGTGCACTGGATATTTAATATATGTGCCCTGGATATCTAATATGTGTACACTGGTTATTTAATATATGTGCACTGGATATATATAATATATGTGCACTGGATATTTACTATATGTGCACTGGATATTTAATATATGTGCACTGGATATATTTAATATATGTGCACTGGATATTTAATATATGTGCACTGGATATATTTAATATATGTTCACTGGATATTTTATAAATGTGCACTGGATATTTCATATATGTGCACTGGATATAAATAATAAATGTGCACTGGATCTATAATATATGTGCACTGGATATATATAATATATGTGCACTGGATATATTTAATATATGTGCACTGGATATCTAATATATGTGCACTGGATATTTAATATATGTGCACTGGATATACATAATATATGTGCACTGGATCTATAATATATGTGCATTGGATATATTTAATATATGTGCACTGGATATTTAATATATGTGCACTGGATATTTCATGTATGTGCACTGGATATATATAATATATGTGCACTGGATATTTAATATATGTGCACTGGATATAAATAATATATGTGCACTGAATATTTAATATACGTGCACTGGATATATATATATAATATATGTGCACTGGATATTTAATATATGTGCACTGGATATATATAATATTTCTGCACTGGATATTTAATATATGAGCACTAGATATAAATAATATATGAGCACTGGATATTTAATATATGTGCACTGTATATATATAATATATGTGCACTGGATTTCTAATATATGTGCACTGGATATTTAATATATGTGCACTGGATATCTAATATATGTGCACTGGATATTTAATATATGTGCACTGGATATATAGAATATATGTGCACTGGATATGTAATATATGTGCACTGGATATATTTAATATATGTGCATTGGATATCTAATATATGTGCACTGGATATTTAATGTATGTGCACTGGATATAAATAATATATGTGCACTGGATCTATAACATATGTGTACTGGAGATATATATACTATTTATGCACTGGATATATTTAACATATGTGCACTGGATATATAATATATGTGCACTGGACATTTAGCATATGTGCACTGGATATATATATAATATATGTGCACTGGATATATATAATATATTTCCACTGGATATATTTAATATATGTGCACTGGATATATTTAATATATGTGCACTGGATATCTAATATATGTGCACTGGATATTTAATATATGTGTACTGGATATATTTAATATACGTGCACTGGATATTTAATATATGTGCACTGGATATATATGATATATGTGCACTGGATATTTAATATATGTGCACTAGATATATAATATATGTGCACTGGATATTTAATATATGTGCACTGGATATTTAATATATGTGCACTGGATATATATAGTATATGTGGACTGGATATATTTAATATATGTGCACTGGATATCTAATATATGTGCACTGGATATTTAATATATGTGTACTGGATATATTTAATATACGTGCACTGGATATATATGATATATGCGCACTGGATATTTAATATATATGTGCACTGGATATGTAATACATGTGCACTGGATATTTAATATATGTGCACTGGATATTTAATATATGTGCACTGGATATTTAGTATATGTTCACTGGATATATATATATATATATATAACATATGTGCACTGGATATATATAATATATGTGCACTGGATATTTAATATATGTGCACTGGATATCTAATATATGTGCACTGGATATTTAATATATGTGCACTGGATATCTAATATATGTGCACTGGATATTTAATATATGTGCACTAGATATATATAATATATGTGCACTGGATATTTAATATATGTGCACTGGATATATTTAATATATGTGCACTGGATATCTAATATATGTGCACTGGATGTTTAATGTATGTGCACTGGATATAAATAATATATGTGCACTGGATCTATAACATATGTGCACTGGATATATATACTATATGTGCACTGGATATATTTAACATATGTGCACTGGATATATAATATATGTGCACTAGATATATATAATATATGTGCACTGGATATATATATATGTATATATATATAATATATGTGCACAGGATATTCATAATATATGTGCACTGGATATATTTAATATATGTGCAATGGATATTTAATATATGTGCACTGGATATATTTAATATATGTGCACTGTATATTTAATATATGTGCACTGGATATATTTAATATATGTGCACTGGATATCTAATATATGTGCACTGGATATTTAATATATGTGCACTGGATATCTAATATATGTGCACTGGATATTTAATATATGTGCACTGGATATCTAATATATGTGCACTGGATATTTAATATATGTGCACTGGATATATTTAATATATGTGCACTGTATATCTAATATATGTGCACTGGATATTTAATATATGTGCACTGGAAATATATAATATATGTGCACTGGATATATTTAATATATGTGCACTGGATATTTAATATATGTGCACTGGATATTTAATATATGTGCACTGGATATCTAATATATGTGCACTGGATATTTAATATATGTGCACTGGATATCTAATATATGTGCACTGGATATTTAATATATGTGCACTGGATATCTAGTATATGTGCACTGGATATTTAATATATCTGCACTGGATATCTAATATATGTGCACTGGATATTTAATATATGTGCACTAGATATATATAATATATGTGCACTGGATATCTAATATATGTGCACTGGATATTTAATATATGTGCACTGGATATATATGATATATGTGCACTGGATATTTAATATATGTGCATTAGATATATAATATATGTGCACTGGATATTTAATATATGTGCACTGGATATTTAATATATGTGCACTGGATATATATAGTATATGTGGACTGGATATATTTAATATATGTGCACTGGATATCTAATATATGTGCACTGGATATTTAATATATGTGTACTGGATATATTTAATATACGTGCACTGGATATTTAATATATGTGCACTGGATATATATGATATATGCGCACTGGATATTTAATATATATGTGCACTGGATATGTAATACATGTGCACTGGATATTTAATATATGTGCACTGGATATTTAATATATGTGCACTGGATATTTAGTATATGTGCACTGGATATATATAATATATGTGCACTGGATATATTTAATATATGTGAACTAGATATATATAATATATGTGCACTGGATATTTAATATATGTGCACTGGATATATTTAATATATGTGCACTGTATATCTAATATATGTGCACTGGATATTTAATATATGTGCACTGGATATCTAATATATGTGCACTGGATATTTAATATATGTGCACTGGATATCTAATATATGTGCACTAGATATTTAATATAAGTGCACTGGATATATTTAATATATGTGCACTGTATATCTAATATATGTGCACTGGATATGTAATATATGTGCACTGGATATCGAATATATGTGCACTGGATATCTAATATATGTGCACTGGATATATAATATATGTGTACTAGATATATATAATATATGTGCAATGGATATTTAATATATGTGCACTGGATATATATAATATATGTGCACTGGATATCTAATATATGTGCACTGGATATTTAATGTATGTGCACTGGATATAAATAATATATGTGCACTGGATCTATAACATATGTGCACTGGATATATATACTATATGTGCACTGGATATATTTAACATATGTGCACTGGATATATAATATATGTGCACTGGATATTCAATATATGTGCACTAGATATATATAATATATGTGCACTGGAAATTTAATATATGTGCACTGGATATTTAATATATGTGCACTGAATATTTAGTATATGTGCACTGGATATATATAATATATGTGCACTGGAAATTTAATATATGTGCACTGGATATTTAATATATGTGCACTGGATATTTAGTATATGTGCACTGGATATATATATATATATATATATATATATAATATATGTGCACTGGAAATATATAATATATGTGCACTGGATATATTTAATATATGTGCACTGGATATTTAATATATGTGCACTGGATATATTTAATATATGTGCACTGTATATCTAATATATGTGCACTGGATATTTAATATATGTGCACTGGATATCTAATATATGTGCACTGGATATTTAATATATGTGCACTGGATATCTAGTATATGTGCACTGGATATTTAATATATCTGCACTGGATATCTAATATATGTGCACTGGATATTTAATATATGTGCACTAGATATATATAATATATGTGCACTGGATATCTAATATATGTGCACTGGATGTTTAATGTATGTGCACTGGATATAAATAATATATGTGCACTGGATCTATAACATATGTGCACTGGATATATATATATACTATATGTGCACTGGATATATTTAACATATTTGCACTGGATATATTATATATGTGCACTGGATATTTAGTATATGTGCACTGGATATATATATAATATATGTGCACAGGATATATATAATATATGTGCACTGGATATATTTAATATATGTGCACTGGATATCTAATATATGTGCACTGGATATATATAATATATGCGCACTGGATATTTAATATATATGTGCACTGGATATGTAATACATGTGCACTGGATATTTAATATATGTGCACTGGATATTTAATTTATGTGCACTGGATATATTTATTATATGTGCACTGGATATTTAATATATGTGCACTGGATATCTAATATATGTGCACTGGATATTTAAAATATGTGCACTGGATATATATGATATATGTGCACTGGATATTTAATATATGTGCACTGGATATTTAATATATGTGCACTGGATATATATAGTATATGTGGACTGGATATATTTAATATATGTGGACTGGATATATTTAATATATGCGCACTGGATATTTAATATATGTGCAGTGGATAATTAATATAAGTGCACTGGAAATATTTAATATATGTGCACTGGAAATTTAATATATGTGCACTGGATATTTAATATATGTGCACTGGATATAAATAATATTTCTGCACTGGATATTTAATATATGAGCACTGGATATCTAATATATGTGCACTGGATATTTAATATATGTGCACCGGATATATTTAATATATGTGCACTGGATATCTTATAAATGTGCACTGGATATTTTATATATGTGCACTGGATATAAATAATAAATGTGCACTTGATCTATAATATATGTGCACTGGATAAATATAATATATGTGCACTGGATATATTTAATATATGTGCACTGGATATTAAATATATGTGCACTGGATATTTTATATATGTGCACTGGATATTTAGTATATGTGCACTGGATATATATATAATATATGTGCACTGGATATATATAATATATGTGCACTGGATATATTTAATATATGTGCACTAGATATATATAATATATGTGCACTGGATATTTAATATATGTGCACTGGATATATTTAATATATGTGCACTGGATATCTAATATATGTGCACTGGATATTTCATATATGTGCACTGGATATTTCATATACGTGCACTGGATATATATAATATTTGTGCACGGGATATTTAATATATGTGCACTGGTTATTTAATATATGTGCAATGGATATATTTAATATATGTGCACTGGATATCTAATATGTGTGCACTGGATATTTCATATATGTGCGCTCGATATTTCATATATGTGCACTGGATATAAATAATAAATGTGCACTGGATCTATAATATATGTGCACTGGATATATATAGTATATGTGGACTTGATATATTTAATATATGTGGACTGGATATATTTAATATATGCGCACTGGATATTTAATATGTGTGCACTGGATAATTAATATATGTGCACTGGTTATATATAATATATGTGCACTGGATATTTAATATAAGTGCACTGGAAATATTTAATATATGTGCACTGGAAATTTAATATATGTGCACTGGATATTTAATATATGAGCACGGGATATCTAATATATGTGCACTGGATATTTAATATATGTGCACCGGATATATTTAATATATGTGCACTGGATATCTTATAAATGTGCACTGGATATTTTATATATGTGCACTGGATATAAATAATAAATGTGCACTTGATCTATAATATATGTGCACTGGATATATATAATATATGTGCACTGGATATAAATAATATTTGTGCACTGGATATTTAATATATGAGCACGGGATATCTAATATATGTGCACTGGATATTTAATATATGTGCACCGGATATATTTAATATATGTGCACTGGATATCTTATAAATGTGCACTGGATATTTTATATATGTGCACTGGATATAAATAATAAATGTGCACTTGATCTATAATATATGTGCACTGGATATATATAATATATGTGCACTGGATATATTTAATATATGTGCACTGGATATTAAATATATGTGCACTGGATATTTTATATATGTGCACTGGATATTTAGTATATGTGCACTGGATATATATATATATATATAATATATGTGCACTGGATATATATAATATATGTGCACTGGATATATTTAATATATGTGCACTAGATATATATAATATATGTGCACTGGATATTTCATATATTTGCACTGGATATTTCATATACGTGCACTGGATATATATAATATTTGTGCACGGGATATTTAATATATGTGCACTGGATATTTAATATATGTGCACTGGATATATTTAATATATGTGCACTGGATATCTAATATATGTGCACTGGATATTTCATATATGTGCGCTGGATATTTCATATATGTGCACTGGATATAAATAATAAATGTGCACTGGATCTATATTATATGTGCACTGGATATATTTAATATATGTGCACTGGATATATTTAATATATGTGCACTGGATATTTAATATATGTGCACTGGATATTTAATATATGTGCACTGGATATATATAATATATGTGCACTGGATATTTAATATATGTGCACTGGATATCTAATATATGTGCACTGGATATTTAATATATGTGCACTGGATATCTAATATATGAACACTGGATATTTAATATATGTGCACTGGATATCTAATATATGTGCACTGGATATTTAATATATGTGCAATAGATATATATACTATATGTGCACTGGATATTTAATATATGTGCACTGGATATATTTAATATATGTGCACTGTATATCTAATATATGTGCACTGGATATTTAATATATGTGCACTGGATATCTAATATATGTGCACTGGATATTTAATATATGTGCATTAGATATATATAATATATGTGCACTGGATATTTAATATATGTGCACTGGACATATTTAATATATTTGCACTGGATATCTAATATATGTGCACTGGATTTTTAATGTATGTGCACTGGATATAAATAATATATGTGCACTGGATCTATAACATATGTGCACTGGATATATATACTATATGTGCACTGGATATATTTAACATATGTGCACTGGATATATAATATATGTGCACTAGATATATATATATAATATATGTGCACTGGATATATATATAATATATGTGCACAGGATATATATAATATATGTGCACTGGATATATTTAATATATGTGCACTGGATATCTAATATATGTGCACTGGATATATATAATATATGCACACTGGATATGTAATATATATGTGCACTGGATATGTAATATATGTGCTCTGGAGATTTAATATATGTGCACTGGATATTTAATTTATGTGCACTGGATATATTTATTATACGTGCACTGGATATTTAATATATGTGCCCTGGATATCTAATATGTGTACACTGGATATTTAATATATGTGCACTGGATATATATAATATATGTGCACTGGGTATTTAATATATGTGCACTGGATATTTAATATATGTGCACTGGATATATTTAATATATGTGCACTGGATATTTAATATATGTGCACTGGATATATTTAATATATGTTCACTGGATATTTTATAAATGTGCACTGGATATTTCATATATGTGCACTGGATATAAATAATAAATGTGCACTGGATCTATAATATATGTGCACTGGATATATATAATATATGTGCACTGGATATATTTAATATATGTGCACTGGATATCTAATATATGTGCACTGGATATTTAATATATGTGCACTGGATATACATAATATATGTGCACTGGATCTATAATATATGTGCATTGGATATATTTAATATATGTGCACTGGATATTTAATATATGTGCACTGGATATTTCATGTATGTGCACTGGATATATATAATATATGTGCACTGGATATTTAATATATGTGCACTGGATATAAATAATATATGTGCACTGAATATTTAATATACGTGCACTGGATATATATATATAATATATGTGCACTGGATATTTAATATATGTGCACTGGATATATATAATATTTCTGCACTGGATATTTAATATATGAGCACTAGATATAAATAATATATGAGCACTGGATATTTAATATATGTGCACTGTATATATATAATATATGTGCACTGGATTTCTAATATATGTGCACTGGATATTTAATATATGTGCACTGGATATCTAATATATGTGCACTGGATATTTAATATATGTGCACTGGATATATAGAATATATGTGCACTGGATATGTAATATATGTGCACTGGATATATTTAATATATGTGCATTGGATATCTAATATATGTGCACTGGATATTTAATGTATGTGCACTGGATATAAATAATATATGTGCACTGGATCTATAACATATGTGTACTGGAGATATATATACTATTTATGCACTGGATATATTTAACATATGTGCACTGGATATATAATATATGTGCACTGGACATTTAGCATATGTGCACTGGATATATATATAATATATGTGCACTGGATATATATAATATATTTCCACTGGATATATTTAATATATGTGCACTGGATATATTTAATATATGTGCACTGGATATCTAATATATGTGCACTGGATATTTAATATATGTGTACTGGATATATTTAATATACGTGCACTGGATATTTAATATATGTGCACTGGATATATATGATATATGTGCACTGGATATTTAATATATGTGCACTAGATATATAATATATGTGCACTGGATATTTAATATATGTGCACTGGATATTTAATATATGTGCACTGGATATATATAGTATATGTGGACTGGATATATTTAATATATGTGCACTGGATATCTAATATATGTGCACTGGATATTTAATATATGTGTACTGGATATATTTAATATACGTGCACTGGATATATATGATATATGCGCACTGGATATTTAATATATATGTGCACTGGATATGTAATACATGTGCACTGGATATTTAATATATGTGCACTGGATATTTAATATATGTGCACTGGATATTTAGTATATGTGCACTGGATATATATATATATATATATATATATATAACATATGTGCACTGGATATATATAATATATGTGCACTGGATATTTAATATATGTGCACTGGATATCTAATATATGTGCACTGGATATTTAATATATGTGCACTGGATATCTAATATATGTGCACTGGATATTTAATATATGTGCACTAGATATATATAATATATGTGCACTGGATATTTAATATATGTGCACTGGATATATTTAATATATGTGCACTGGATATCTAATATATGTGCACTGGATGTTTAATGTATGTGCACTGGATATAAATAATATATGTGCACTGGATCTACAACATATGTGCACTGGATATATATACTATATGTGCACTGGATATATTTAACATATGTGCACTGGATATATAATATATGTGCACTAGATATATATAATATATGTGCACTGGATATATATATATGTATATATATATAATATATGTGCACAGGATATTCATAATATATGTGCACTGGATATATTTAATATATGTGCACTGGATATTTAATATATGTGCACTGGATATATTTAATATATGTGCACTGTATATTTAATATATGTGCACTGGATATATTTAATATATGTGCACTGGATATCTAATATATGTGCACTGGATATTTAATATATGTGCACTGGATATCTAATATATGTGCACTGGATATTTAATATATGTGCACTGGATATCTAATATATGTGCACTGGATATTTAATATATGTGCACTGGATATATTTAATATATGTGCACTGTATATCTAATATATGTGCACTGGATATTTAATATATGTGCACTGGATATCTAATATATGTGCACTTGATATTTATTATATGTGCACTGGATATCTAATATATGTGCACTGGATATTTAATATATGTGCACTGGATATCTAATATATGTGCACTGGATATTTAATATATGTGCACTGGATATATTTAATATATGTGCACTGTATATCTAATATATGTGCACTGGATATGTAATATATGTGCACTGGATATCGAATATATGTGCACTGGATATCTAATATATGTGCACTGGATATTTAATATATGTGTACTAGATATATATAATATATGTGCAATGGATATTTAATATATGTGCACTGGATATATATAATATATGTGCACTGGATATCTAATATATGTGCACTGGATATTTAATGTATGTGCACGGGATATAAATAATATATGTGCACTGGATCTATAACATATGTGCACTGGATATATATACTATATGTGCACTGGATTTATTTAACATATGTGCACTGGATATATAATATATGTGCACTGGATATTTAATATATGGGCACTAGATATATATAATATATGTGCACTGGAAATTTAATATATGTGCACTGGATATTTAATATATGTGCACTGGATATTTAGTATATGTGCACTGGATATATATATATATATATATATATATATATATATATGTGCACTGGTTATATATAATATATGTGCACTGGATATATTTAATATATGTGCACTAGATATATATAATATATGTGCACTGGATATTTAATATATGTGCACTGGATATATTTAATATATGTGCACTGTATATCTAATATATGTGCACTGGATATTTAATATATGTGCACTGGATATCTAATATATGTGCACTGGATATTTAATATATGTGCACTGGATATCTAATATATGTGCACTGGATATTTAATATATGTGCACTGGATATCTAATATATGTGCACTGGATATTTAATATATGTGCACTAGATATATCTAATATATGTGCACTGGATATCTAATATATGTGCACTGGATGTTTAATGTATGTGCACTGGATATAAATAATATATGTGCACTGGATCTATAACATATGTGCACTGGATATATATATACTATATGTGCACTGGATATATTTAACATATTTCACTGGATATATTATATATGTGCACTGGATATTTAGTATATGTGCACTGGATATATATATATAATATATGTGCACAGGATATATATAATATATGTGCACTGGATATATTTAATATATGTGCACTGGATATCTAATATATGTGCACTGAATATATATAATATATGCGCACTGGATATTTAATATATATGTGCACTGGATATGTAATACATGTGCAGTGGATATTTAATATATGTGCACTGGATATTTTATTTATGTGCACTGGATATATTTATTATATGTGCACTGGATATTTAATATATGTGCACTGGATATCTAATATATGTGCACTGGATATTTAAAATATGTGCACTGGATATATATGATATATGTGCACTGGATATTTAATATATGTGCACTGGATATTTAATATATGTGCACTGGTTATATATAATATATGTGTACTGGATATTTAATATAAGTGCACTGGAAATATTTAATATATGTGCACTGGAAATTTAATATATGTGCACTGGATATTTAATATATGTGCACTGGATATAAATAATATTTGTGCACTGGATATTTAATATATGTGCACTGGATATAAATAATATTTCTGCACTGGATATTTAATATATGAGCACTGGATATCTAATATATGTGCACTGGATATTTAATATATGTGCACTGGATATCTAATATATGTGCACTGGATATTTAAAATATGTGCACTGGATATATATGATATATGTGCACTGGATATTTAATATATGTGCACTGGATATTTAATATATGTGCACTGGATATATATAGTATATGTGGACTGGATATATTTAATATATGTGGACTGGATATATTTAATATATGCGCACTGGATATTTAATATATGTGCACTAGATAATTAATATATGTGCACTGGTTATATATAATATATGTGTACTGGATATTTAATATAAGTGCACTGGAAATATTTAATATATGTGCACTGGAAATTTAATATATGTGCACTGGATATTTAATATATGTGCACTGGATATAAATAATATTTGTGCACTGGATATTTAATATATGTGCACTGGATATAAATAATATTTCTGCACTGGATATTTAATATATGAGCACTGGATATCTAATATATGTGCACTGGATATTTAATATATGTGCACCGGATATATTTAATATATGTGCACTGGATATCTTATAAATGTGCACTGGATATTTTATATATGTGCACTGGATATAAATAATAAATGTGCACTTGATCTATAATATATGTGCACTGGATATATATAATATATGTGCACTGGATATATTTAATATATGTGCACTGGATATTAAATATATGTGCACTGGATATTTTATATATGTGCACTGGATATTTAGTATATGTGCACTGGATATATATATATATATATAATATATGTGCACTGGATATATATAATATATGTGCACTGGATATATTTAATATATGTGCACTAGATATATATAATATATGTGCACTGGATATTTCATATATTTGCACTGGATATTTCATATACGTGCACTGGATATATATAATATTTGTGCACGGGATATTTAATATATGTGCACTGGATATTTAATATATGTGCACTGGATATATTTAATATATGTGCACTGGATATCTAATATATGTGCACTGGATATTTCATATATGTGCGCTGGATATTTCATATATGTGCACTGGATATAAATAATAAATGTGCACTGGATCTATATTATATGTGCACTGGATATATTTAATATATGTGCACTGGATATATTTAATATATGTGCACTGGATATTTAATATATGTGCACTGGATATTTAATATATGTGCACTGGATATATATAATATATGTGCACTGGATATTTAATATATGTGCACTGGATATCTAATATATGTGCACTGGATATTTAATATATGTGCACTGGATATCTAATATATGAACACTGGATATTTAATATATGTGCACTGGATATCTAATATATGTGCACTGGATATTTAATATATGTGCAATAGATATATATACTATATGTGCACTGGATATTTAATATATGTGCACTGGATATATTTAATATATGTGCACTGTATATCTAATATATGTGCACTGGATATTTAATATATGTGCACTGGATATCTAATATATGTGCACTGGATATTTAATATATGTGCATTAGATATATATAATATATGTGCACTGGATATTTAATATATGTGCACTGGACATATTTAATATATTTGCACTGGATATCTAATATATGTGCACTGGATTTTTAATGTATGTGCACTGGATATAAATAATATATGTGCACTGGATCTATAACATATGTGCACTGGATATATATACTATATGTGCACTGGATATATTTAACATATGTGCACTGGATATATAATATATGTGCACTAGATATATATATATAATATATGTGCACTGGATATATATATAATATATGTGCACAGGATATATATAATATATGTGCACTGGATATATTTAATATATGTGCACTGGATATCTAATATATGTGCACTGGATATATATAATATATGCACACTGGATATGTAATATATATGTGCACTGGATATGTAATATATGTGCTCTGGAGATTTAATATATGTGCACTGGATATTTAATTTATGTGCACTGGATATATTTATTATACGTGCACTGGATATTTAATATATGTGCCCTGGATATCTAATATGTGTACACTGGTTATTTAATATATGTGCACTGGATATATATAATATATGTGCACTGGGTATTTAATATATGTGCACTGGATATTTAATATATGTGCACTGGATATATTTAATATATGTGCACTGGATATTTAATATATGTGCACTGGATATATTTAATATATGTTCACTGGATATTTTATAAATGTGCACTGGATATTTCATATATGTGCACTGGATATAAATAATAAATGTGCACTGGATCTATAATATATGTGCACTGGATATATATAATATATGTGCACTGGATATATTTAATATATGTGCACTGGATATCTAATATATGTGCACTGGATATTTAATATATGTGCACTGGATATACATAATATATGTGCACTGGATCTATAATATATGTGCATTGGATATATTTAATATATGTGCACTGGATATTTAATATATGTGCACTGGATATTTCATGTATGTGCACTGGATATATATAATATATGTGCACTGGATATTTAATATATGTGCACTGGATATAAATAATATATGTGCACTGAATATTTAATATACGTGCACTGGATATATATATATAATATATGTGCACTGGATATTTAATATATGTGCACTGGATATATATAATATTTCTGCACTGGATATTTAATATATGAGCACTAGATATAAATAATATATGAGCACTGGATATTTAATATATGTGCACTGTATATATATAATATATGTGCACTGGATTTCTAATATATGTGCACTGGATATTTAATATATGTGCACTGGATATCTAATATATGTGCACTGGATATTTAATATATGTGCACTGGATATATAGAATATATGTGCACTGGATATGTAATATATGTGCACTGGATATATTTAATATATGTGCATTGGATATCTAATATATGTGCACTGGATATTTAATGTATGTGCACTGGATATAAATAATATATGTGCACTGGATCTATAACATATGTGTACTGGAGATATATATACTATTTATGCACTGGATATATTTAACATATGTGCACTGGATATATAATATATGTGCACTGGACATTTAGCATATGTGCACTGGATATATATATAATATATGTGCACTGGATATATATAATATATTTCCACTGGATATATTTAATATATGTGCACTGGATATATTTAATATATGTGCACTGGATATCTAATATATGTGCACTGGATATTTAATATATGTGTACTGGATATATTTAATATACGTGCACTGGATATTTAATATATGTGCACTGGATATATATGATATATGTGCACTGGATATTTAATATATGTGCACTAGATATATAATATATGTGCACTGGATATTTAATATATGTGCACTGGATATTTAATATATGTGCACTGGATATATATAGTATATGTGGACTGGATATATTTAATATATGTGCACTGGATATCTAATATATGTGCACTGGATATTTAATATATGTGTACTGGATATATTTAATATACGTGCACTGGATATATATGATATATGCGCACTGGATATTTAATATATATGTGCACTGGATATGTAATACATGTGCACTGGATATTTAATATATGTGCACTGGATATTTAATATATGTGCACTGGATATTTAGTATATGTGCACTGGATATATATATATATATATAACATATGTGCACTGGATATATATAATATATGTGCACTGGATATTTAATATATGTGCACTGGATATCTAATATATGTGCACTGGATATTTAATATATGTGCACTGGATATCTAATATATGTGCACTGGATATTTAATATATGTGCACTAGATATATATAATATATGTGCACTGGATATTTAATATATGTGCACTGGATATATTTAATATATGTGCACTGGATATCTAATATATGTGCACTGGATGTTTAATGTATGTGCACTGGATATAAATAATATATGTGCACTGGATCTATAACATATGTGCACTGGATATATATACTATATGTGCACTGGATATATTTAACATATGTGCACTGGATATATAATATATGTGCACTAGATATATATAATATATGTGCACTGGATATATATATATGTATATATATATAATATATGTGCACAGGATATTCATAATATATGTGCACTGGATATATTTAATATATGTGCACTGGATATTTAATATATGTGCACTGGATATATTTAATATATGTGCACTGTATATTTAATATATGTGCACTGGATATATTTAATATATGTGCACTGGATATCTAATATATGTGCACTGGATATTTAATATATGTGCACTGGATATCTAATATATGTGCACTGGATATTTAATATATGTGCACTGGATATCTAATATATGTGCACTGGATATTTAATATATGTGCACTGGATATATTTAATATATGTGCACTGTATATCTAATATATGTGCACTGGATATTTAATATATGTGCACTGGAAATATATAATATATGTGCACTGGATATATTTAATATATGTGCACTGGATATTTAATATATGTGCACTGGATATTTAATATATGTGCACTGGATATCTAATATATGTGCACTGGATATTTAATATATGTGCACTGGATATCTAATATATGTGCACTGGATATTTAATATATGTGCACTGGATATCTAGTATATGTGCACTGGATATTTAATATATCTGCACTGGATATCTAATATATGTGCACTGGATATTTAATATATGTGCACTAGATATATATAATATATGTGCACTGGATATCTAATATATGTGCACTGGATGTTTAATGTATGTGCACTGGATATAAATAATATATGTGCACTGGATCTATAACATATGTGCACTGGATATATATATATATACTATATGTGCACTGGATATATTTAACATATTTGCACTGGATATATTATATATGTGCACTGGATATTTAGTATATGTGCACTGGATATATATATAATATATGTGCACAGGATATATATAATATATGTGCACTGGATATATTTAATATATGTGCACTGGATATCTAATATATGTGCACTGGATATATATAATATATGCGCACTGGATATTTAATATATATGTGCACTGGATATGTAATACATGTGCACTGGATATTTAATATATGTGCACTGGATATTTAATTTATGTGCACTGGATATATTTATTATATGTGCACTGGATATTTAATATATGTGCACTGGATATCTAATATATGTGCACTGGATATTTAAAATATGTGCACTGGATATATATGATATATGTGCACTGGATATTTAATATATGTGCACTGGATATTTAATATATGTGCACTGGATATATATAGTATATGTGGACTGGATATATTTAATATATGTGGACTGGATATATTTAATATATGCGCACTGGATATTTAATATATGTGCAGTGGATAATTAATATAAGTGCACTGGAAATATTTAATATATGTGCACTGGAAATTTAATATATGTGCACTGGATATTTAATATATGTGCACTGGATATAAATAATATTTCTGCACTGGATATTTAATATATGAGCACTGGATATCTAATATATGTGCACTGGATATTTAATATATGTGCACCGGATATATTTAATATATGTGCACTGGATATCTTATAAATGTGCACTGGATATTTTATATATGTGCACTGGATATAAATAATAAATGTGCACTTGATCTATAATATATGTGCACTGGATAAATATAATATATGTGCACTGGATATATTTAATATATGTGCACTGGATATTAAATATATCTGCACTGGATATTTTATATATGTGCACTGGATATTTAGTATATGTGCACTGGATATATATATAATATATGTGCACTGGATATATATAATATATGTGCACTGGATATATTTAATATATGTGCACTAGATATATATAATATATGTGCACTGGATATTTAATATATGTGCACTGGATATATTTAATATATGTGCACTGGATATCTAATATATGTGCACTGGATATTTCATATATGTGCACTGGATATTTCATATACGTGCACTGGATATATATAATATTTGTGCACGGGATATTTAATATATGTGCACTGGTTATTTAATATATGTGCAATGGATATATTTAATATATGTGCACTGGATATCTAATATGTGTGCACTGGATATTTCATATATGTGCGCTCGATATTTCATATATGTGCACTGGATATAAATAATAAATGTGCACTGGATCTATAATATATGTGCACTGGATATATATAGTATATGTGGACTTGATATATTTAATATATGTGGACTGGATATATTTAATATATGCGCACTGGATATTTAATATGTGTGCACTGGATAATTAATATATGTGCACTGGTTATATATAATATATGTGCACTGGATATTTAATATAAGTGCACTGGAAATATTTAATATATGTGCACTGGAAATTTAATATATGTGCACTGGATATTTAATATATGAGCACGGGATATCTAATATATGTGCACTGGATATTTAATATATGTGCACCGGATATATTTAATATATGTGCACTGGATATCTTATAAATGTGCACTGGATATTTTATATTTGTGCACTGGATATAAATAATAAATGTGCACTTGATCTATAATATATGTGCACTGGATATATATAATATATGTGCACTGGATATAAATAATATTTGTGCACTGGATATTTAATATATGAGCACGGGATATCTAATATATGTGCACTGGATATTTAATATATGTGCACCGGATATATTTAATATATGTGCACTGGATATCTTATAAATGTGCACTGGATATTTTATATATGTGCACTGGATATAAATAATAAATGTGCACTTGATCTATAATATATGTGCACTGGATATATATAATATATGTGCACTGGATATATTTAATATATGTGCACTGGATATTAAATATATGTGCACTGGATATTTTATATATGTGCACTGGATATTTAGTATATGTGCACTGGATATATATATATATATATAATATATGTGCACTGGATATATATAATATATGTGCACTGGATATATTTAATATATGTGCACTAGATATATATAATATATGTGCACTGGATATTTCATATATTTGCACTGGATATTTCATATACGTGCACTGGATATATATAATATTTGTGCACGGGATATTTAATATATGTGCACTGGATATTTAATATATGTGCACTGGATATATTTAATATATGTGCACTGGATATCTAATATATGTGCACTGGATATTTCATATATGTGCGCTGGATATTTCATATATGTGCACTGGATATAAATAATAAATGTGCACTGGATCTATATTATATGTGCACTGGATATATTTAATATATGTGCACTGGATATATTTAATATATGTGCACTGGATATTTAATATATGTGCACTGGATATTTAATATATGTGCACTGGATATATATAATATATGTGCACTGGATATTTAATATATGTGCACTGGATATCTAATATATGTGCACTGGATATTTAATATATGTGCACTGGATATCTAATATATGAACACTGGATATTTAATATATGTGCACTGGATATCTAATATATGTGCACTGGATATTTAATATATGTGCAATAGATATATATACTATATGTGCACTGGATATTTAATATATGTGCACTGGATATATTTAATATATGTGCACTGTATATCTAATATATGTGCACTGGATATTTAATACATGTGCACTGGATATCTAATATATGTGCACTGGATATTTAATATATGTGCATTAGATATATATAATATATGTGCACTGGATATTTAATATATGTGCACTGGACATATTTAATATATTTGCACTGGATATCTAATATATGTGCACTGGATTTTTAATGTATGTGCACTGGATATAAATAATATATGTGCACTGGATCTATAACATATGTGCACTGGATATATATACTATATGTGCACTGGATATATTTAACATATGTGCACTGGATATATAATATATGTGCACTAGATATATATATATAATATATGTGCACTGGATATATATATAATATATGTGCACAGGATATATATAATATATGTGCACTGGATATATTTAATATATGTGCACTGGATATCTAATATATGTGCACTGGATATATATAATATATGCACACTGGATATGTAATATATATGTGCACTGGATATGTAATATATGTGCTCTGGAGATTTAATATATGTGCACTGGATATTTAATTTATGTGCACTGGATATATTTATTATACGTGCACTGGATATTTAATATATGTGCCCTGGATATCTAATATGTGTACACTGGTTATTTAATATATGTGCACTGGATATATATAATATATGTGCACTGGGTATTTAATATATGTGCACTGGATATTTAATATATGTGCACTGGATATATTTAATATATGTGCACTGGATATTTAATATATGTGCACTGGATATATTTAATATATGTTCACTGGATATTTTATAAATGTGCACTGGATATTTCATATATGTGCACTGGATATAAATAATAAATGTGCACTGGATCTATAATATATGTGCACTGGATATATATAATATATGTGCACTGGATATATTTAATATATGTGCACTGGATATCTAATATATGTGCACTGGATATTTAATATATGTGCACTGGATATACATAATATATGTGCACTGGATCTATAATATATGTGCATTGGATATATTTAATATATGTGCACTGGATATTTAATATATGTGCACTGGATATTTCATGTATGTGCACTGGATATATATAATATATGTGCACTGGATATTTAATATATGTGCACTGGATATAAATAATATATGTGCACTGAATATTTAATATACGTGCACTGGATATATATATATAATATATGTGCACTGGATATTTAATATATGTGCACTGGATATATATAATATTTCTGCACTGGATATTTAATATATGAGCACTAGATATAAATAATATATGAGCACTGGATATTTAATATATGTGCACTGTATATATATAATATATGTGCACTGGATTTCTAATATATGTGCACTGGATATTTAATATATGTGCACTGGATATCTAATATATGTGCACTGGATATTTAATATATGTGCACTGGATATATAGAATATATGTGCACTGGATATGTAATATATGTGCACTGGATATATTTAATATATGTGCATTGGATATCTAATATATGTGCACTGGATATTTAATGTATGTGCACTGGATATAAATAATATATGTGCACTGGATCTATAACATATGTGTACTGGAGATATATATACTATTTATGCACTGGATATATTTAACATATGTGCACTGGATATATAATATATGTGCACTGGACATTTAGCATATGTGCACTGGATATATATATAATATATGTGCACTGGATATATATAATATATTTCCACTGGATATATTTAATATATGTGCACTGGATATATTTAATATATGTGCACTGGATATCTAATATATGTGCACTGGATATTTAATATATGTGTACTGGATATATTTAATATACGTGCACTGGATATTTAATATATGTGCACTGGATATTTAATATATGTGCACTGGATATATATATAATATATGTGCACTGGATATATATAATATATTTCCACTGGATATATTTAATATATGTGCACTAGATATATAATATATGTGCACTGGATATTTAATATATGTGCACTGGATATTTAATATATGTGCACTGGATATATATAGTATATGTGGACTGGATATATTTAATATATGTGCACTGGATATCTAATATATGTGCACTGGATATTTAATATATGTGTACTGGATATATTTAATATACGTGCACTGGATATATATGATATATGCGCACTGGATATTTAATATATATGTGCACTGGATATGTAATACATGTGCACTGGATATTTAATATATGTGCACTGGATATTTAATATATGTGCACTGGATATTTAGTATATGTGCACTGGATATATATATATATATATAACATATGTGCACTGGATATATATAATATATGTGCACTGGATATTTAATATATGTGCACTGGATATCTAATATATGTGCACTGGATATTTAATATATGTGCACTGGATATCTAATATATGTGCACTGGATATTTAATATATGTGCACTAGATATATATAATATATGTGCACTGGATATTTAATATATGTGCACTGGATATATTTAATATATGTGCACTGGATATCTAATATATGTGCACTGGATGTTTAATGTATGTGCACTGGATATAAATAATATATGTGCACTGGATCTACAACATATGTGCACTGGATATATATACTATATGTGCACTGGATATATTTAACATATGTGCACTGGATATATAATATATGTGCACTAGATATATATAATATATGTGCACTGGATATATATATATGTATATATATATAATATATGTGCACAGGATATTCATAATATATGTGCACTGGATATATTTAATATATGTGCACTGGATATTTAATATATGTGCACTGGATATATTTAATATATGTGCACTGTATATTTAATATATGTGCACTGGATATATTTAATATATGTGCACTGGATATCTAATATATGTGCACTGGATATTTAATATATGTGCACTGGATATCTAATATATGTGCACTGGATATTTAATATATGTGCACTGGATATCTAATATATGTGCACTGGATATTTAATATATGTGCACTGGATATATTTAATATATGTGCACTGTATATCTAATATATGTGCACTGGATATTTAATATATGTGCACTGGATATCTAATATATGTGCACTTGATATTTAATATATGTGCACTGGATATCTAATATATGTGCACTGGATATTTAATATATGTGCACTGGATATCTAATATATGTGCACTGGATATTTAATATATGTGCACTGGATATATTTAATATATGTGCACTGTATATCTAATATATGTGCACTGGATATGTAATATATGTGCACTGGATATCGAATATATGTGCACTGGATATCTAATATATGTGCACTGGATATTTAATATATGTGTACTAGATATATATAATATATGTGCAATGGATATTTAATATATGTGCACTGGATATATATAATATATGTGCACTGGATATCTAATATATGTGCACTGGATATTTAATGTATGTGCACGGGATATAAATAATATATGTGCACTGGATCTATAACATATGTGCACTGGATATATATACTATATGTGCACTGGATTTATTTAACATATGTGCACTGGATATATAATATATGTGCACTGGATATTTAATATATGGGCACTAGATATATATAATATATGTGCACTGGAAATTTAATATATGTGCACTGGATATTTAATATATGTGCACTGGATATTTAGTATATGTGCACTGGATATATATATATATATATATATATATATATATATATAATATATGTGCACTGGTTATATATAATATATGTGCACTGGATATATTTAATATATGTGCACTAGATATATATAATATATGTGCACTGGATATTTAATATATGTGCACTGGATATATTTAATATATGTGCACTGTATATCTAATATATGTGCACTGGATATTTAATATATGTGCACTGGATATCTAATATATGTGCACTGGATATTTAATATATGTGCACTGGATATCTAATATATGTGCACTGGATATTTAATATATGTGCACTGGATATCTAATATATGTGCACTGGATATTTAATATATGTGCACTAGATATATCTAATATATGTGCACTGGATATCTAATATATGTGCACTGGATGTTTAATGTATGTGCACTGGATATAAATAATATATGTGCACTGGATCTATAACATATGTGCACTGGATATATATATACTATATGTGCACTGGATATATTTAACATATTTCACTGGATATATTATATATGTGCACTGGATATTTAGTATATGTGCACTGGATATATATATATAATATATGTGCACAGGATATATATAATATATGTGCACTGGATATATTTAATATATGTGCACTGGATATCTAATATATGTGCACTGAATATATATAATATATGCGCACTGGATATTTAATATATATGTGCACTGGATATGTAATACATGTGCAGTGGATATTTAATATATGTGCACTGGATATTTTATTTATGTGCACTGGATATATTTATTATATGTGCACTGGATATTTAATATATGTGCACTGGATATCTAATATATGTGCACTGGATATTTAAAATATGTGCACTGGATATATATGATATATGTGCACTGGATATTTAATATATGTGCACTGGATATTTAATATATGTGCACTGGATATATATAGTATATGTGGACTGGATATATTTAATATATGTGGACTGGATATATTTAATATATGCGCACTGGATATTTAATATATGTGCACTGGATAATTAATATATGTGCACTGGTTATATATAATATATGTGTACTGGATATTTAATATAAGTGCACTGGAAATATTTAATATATGTGCACTGGAAATTTAATATATGTGCACTGGATATTTAATATATGTGCACTGGATATAAATAATATTTGTGCACTGGATATTTAATATATGTGCACTGGATATAAATAATATTTCTGCACTGGATATTTAATATATGAGCACTGGATATCTAATATATGTGCACTGGATATTTAATATATGTGCACTGGATATCTAATATATGTGCACTGGATATTTAAAATATGTGCACTGGATATATATGATATATGTGCACTGGATATTTAATATATGTGCACTGGATATTTAATATATGTGCACTGGATATATATAGTATATGTGGACTGGATATATTTAATATATGTGGACTGGATATATTTAATATATGCGCACTGGATATTTAATATATGTGCACTAGATAATTAATATATGTGCACTGGTTATATATAATATATGTGTACTGGATATTTAATATAAGTGCACTGGAAATATTTAATATATGTGCACTGGAAATTTAATATATGTGCACTGGATATTTAATATATGTGCACTGGATATAAATAATATTTGTGCACTGGATATTTAATATATGTGCACTGGATATAAATAATATTTCTGCACTGGATATTTAATATATGAGCACTGGATATCTAATATATGTGCACTGGATATTTAATATATGTGCACCGGATATATTTAATATATGTGCACTGGATATCTTATAAATGTGCACTGGATATTTTATATATGTGCACTGGATATAAATAATAAATGTGCACTTGATCTATAATATATGTGCACTATATAAATATAATATATGTGCACTGGATATATTTAATATATGTGCACTGGATATTAAATATATGTGCACTGGATATTTTATATATGTGCACTGGATATTTAGTATATGTGCACTGGATATATATATATATATAATATATGTGCACTGGATATATATAATATATGTGCACTGGATATATTTAATATATGTGCACTAGATATATATAATATATGTGCACTGGATATTTAATATATGTGCACTGGATATATTTAATATATGTGCACTGGATATCTAATATATGTGCACTGGATATTTCATATATGTGCACTGGATATTTCATATACGTGCACTGGATATATATAATATTTGTGCACGGGATATTTAATATATGTGCACTGGATATTTAATATATGTGCAATGGATATCTAATATATGTGCACTGGATATTTAATATATGTGCACTGGATATATTTAATATATGAGCACTGGATATCTAATATATGTGCACTGGATATTTCATATATGTGCAGTGGATATTTCATATATGTGCACTGGATATATATAATATTTGTGCACTGGATATTTAATATATGTGCACTGGATATTTAATATATGTGCACTGGATATATTTAATATATGTGCACTGGATATCTAATATATGTGCACTGGATATTTCATATATGTGCACCGGATATAAATAATAAATGTGCACTGGATCTATAATATATGTGCACTGGATATTTAATATATGTGCACTGGATATCTAATATATGTGCCCTGGATATTTCATATATGTGCACTGGATATTTCATATATGTGCACTGGATATTTAATATATGTGCACTGGATATATTTAATATATGTGCACTGGATATCTAATATATGTGCACTGGATATTTCATATATGTGCAATGGATATTTCATATATGTGCACCGGATATAAATAATAAATGTGCACTGGATCTATAATATATTTGAACTGGATATATATAATATATGTGCACTGGATATATTTAATAAATGTGCACTGGATATTTAATATATGTGCACTGGATATTTAATATATGTGCACTGGATATATATAATATATGTGCACTGGATATTTAATATATGTGCACTGGATATTTAATATATGTGCACTGGATATCTAATATATGTGCACTGGATATTTAATATATGTGCACTGGATATCTAATATATGTGCACTGGATATTTAATATATGTGCACTAGATATATATAATATATGTGCACTGGATATTTAATATATGTGCACTAGATATATTTAATATATGTGCACTGGATATCTAATATATGTGCACTGGATATTTAATATATGTGCACTAGATATATATAATATATGTGCACTGGATATTTAATATATGTGCACTGGATATATTTAATATATGTGCACTGGATATCTAATATATGTGCACTGGATGTTTAATGTATGTGCACTGGATATAAATAATATATGTGCACTGGATCTATAACATATGTGCACTGGATATATATACTATATGTGCACTGGATATATTTAACATATGTGCACTGGATATATAATATATGTGCACTAGATATATATAATATATGTGCACTGGATATATATATATGTATATATATATAATATATGTGCACAGGATATTCATAATATATGTGCACTGGATATATTTAATATATGTGCACTGGATATTTAATATATGTGCACTGGATATATTTAATATATGTGCACTGGATATTTAATGTATGTGCACTGGATATAAATAATATATGTGCACTGGATCTATAACATATGTGCACTGGTTATATATATACTATATGTGCACTGGATATATTTAACATATGTGCACTGGATATATAATATATGTGCACAAGATATATATAATATATGTGCACTGAATATATATATATATATAATATATGTGCACAGGATATATATAATATATGTGCACTGGATATATATAATATATGCACACTGGATATGTAATATATATGTGCACTGGATATGTAATATATGTGCTCTGGATATTTAATATATATGCACTGGATATTTAATTTATGTGCACTGGATATATTTATTATACGTGCACTGGATATTTAATATATGTGCCCTGGATATCTAATATGTGTGCACTGGATATTTAATATATGTGCACTGGATATATATAATATATGTGCACTGGGTATTTAATATATGTGCACTGGATATTTATTATATGTGCACTGGATATATTTAATATATGTGCACTGGATATCTAATATATGTGCACTGGATATTTCATATATGTGCACTGGATATATATAGTATATGTGGACTGGATATATTTAATATATGTGGACTGGATATATTTAATGTATGTGCACTGGATATTTAATATATGTGCACTGGATATCTAATATATGTGCACTGGATATTTAATATATGTGCACTGGATATCTAATATATGTGCACTGGATCTATAATATATGTGCACTATATATATTTATTATATGTGCACTGGATATTTAATATATGTGCACTGGACATTTAATGTATGTGCACTGGATATATATAATATATGTGCACTGTATATTTAATATATGTGCACTGGATATAAATAATATATGTGCAATGAATATTTAATATATGTGCACTGGATATATATATATAATATATGTGCACTGGATATTTAATATATGTGCACTATATATAAATAATATATGAGCACTGGATATTTAATATATGTGCACTGTATATTTAATGTATGTGCACTGGATATAAATAATATAATTGCACTGTATCTATAACATATGTGCACTGGATATATATACTATACCTGCACTGGATATATTTAATTTATGTGCACTGGATATTTAATATATGTGCACTGGATATCTAAAATATGTGCACTGGTTATTTAATATATGTGCACTGGATATATAGAATATATGTGCACTGGATATATAATATATGTGCGCTGGATATTTAATATATGTGCACTGGATATTTAATATATGTGCACTGGATATATATAGTATATGTGGACTGGATATATTTAATATATGTGGACTGGATATATTTAATATATGCGCACTGGATATTTAATATATGTGCACTGGATATGTAATATATGTGCACTGGATATTTAATATATGTGCACTGGATATATATAATATATGTGCACTGGATATTTAATATATGTGCACTGGATATATTTCATATATGTGCACTGGATATCTAATATATGTGCACTGGATATCTAATATATGTGCACTGGATATTTAATATCTGTGTACTGGATATATAATATATGTGCACTGATATTTAATATATGTGCACTGGATATATATAATATATGTGCACTGGATATTTAATATATGTGCACTGAATATAAATAATATATGTGCACTGAATATTTAATATATGTGCACTGGATATATTTAATATATGTGCACTGGATATCTAATATATGTGCACTGGATATTTAATATATGTGCACTGGATATATATGTGCACTGGATCTATAATATATGTGCACTGGATATATATAATATATGTGCACTGGATATTTAATATATGTGCACTGTATATAAATAATATATGTGCACTGGATCTATAATATATGTGCAATGGATTTATATAATATATGTGCACTGGATATATTTAATATATGTGCACTGGATATATAATATATGTGCACTGGATATTATACATATCTGCACTGGATATATTTAATATATTTGCATTGGATATTTAATATATGTGCACTGGATATACATAATAAATGTGCACTGGATCTATAATATATTTGCACTGGATATATATAATATATGTGCACTGGATATATATCTATAATATATGTGCACTGGATATTTAATATATGTTCACTGGATATGTATAATATATGTGCACTGGATCTATAATATATGTGCACTGGATATTTATAATATATGTGCACTGGATAAATTTAATATATATGCACTTTATATCTAATATATGTGCACTGGATATTTAATATATGTGCACTGGATATATATATAATATATGTGCACTGGATATTTAATATATGTGCACTGGATATAAATAATATATATGCACAGGATCTATAATATATGTGCACTTTATATCTAATATATGTGCACTGGATATTTAATATATGTGCACTGGATATATATATAATATATGTGCACTGGATATTTAATATATGTGCACTGTAGATAAATAATATATATGCACAGGATCTATAATATATGTGCACTGGATTTATATAATATTTGTGCACTGGATATATTTAATATATGTGCACTGGGTATATTTAATATATGTGCACTGGATATATAATGTATGTGCACTGAATATTTATAATATATGTGCACTGGATATTTAATATATGTGCACTGGATATATATAATATATGTGCACTGGATATTTAAAATATGTGCACTGGATATATATAATATATGTGCACTGGATATTTAATATATGTGCACTAGATATAAATATTATATGAGTACTGGATATTTAATATATGTGCACTGTATATATATAATATATGTGCACTGGATATTTAATGTATGTGCACTGGATATTTAATATATGTGCACTGGATATCTAATATATGTGCACTGGATATTTCATATATGTGCACTGGATATTTCATATACGTGCACTGGATATATATAATATTTGTGCACTGGATATTTAATATATGTGCACTGGATATTTAATATAGGTGCACTGGATATATTTAATATATGTGCACTGGATAACTAATATATGTGCACTGGATATTTCATATATGTGCGCTGGATATTTCATATATGTGCACTGGATATAAATAATAAATGTGCACTGGATCTATAATATATATGTGCACTGGATATATATAATATATGTGCACTGGATATATTTAATATATGTGCACTGGATATTTAATATATGTGCACTGGATATTTAATATATGTGCACTGGATATTTAATATATGTGCACTGGATATAAATAATATTTGTGCACTGGATATTTAATATATGAGCACTGGATATCTAATATATGTGCACTGGACATTTAATATATGTGCACTGGATATATTTAATATATGTGCACTGGATATCTTATAAATGTGCACTGGATATTTCATATATGTGCACTGGATATAAATAATAAATGTGCACTTGATCTATAATATATGTGCACTGGATATATATAATATATGTGCACTGGATATATTTAATATGTGTGCACTGGATATTTAATATATGTGCACTGGATATTTAACATATGTGCACTGGATATATATAATATATGTGCACTGGATATATTTAATATATGTGAACTAGACATATATAATATATGTGCACTGGATATTTAATATATGTGCACTGGATATATTTAATATATGAGCACTGGATATCTAATATATGTGCACTGGATATTTCATATATGTGCAGTGGATATTTCATATATGTGCACTGGATATATATAATATTTGTGCACTGGATATTTAATATATGTGCACTGGATATTTAATATATGTGCACTGGATATATTTAATATATGTGCACTGGATATCTAATATATGTGCACTGGATATTTCATATATGTGCACCAGATATAAATAATAAATGTGCACTGGATCTATAATATATGTGCACTGGATATTTAATATATGTGCACTGGATATCTAATATATGTGCACTGGATATTTCATATATGTGCACTGGATATTTCATATATGTGCACTGGATATTTAATATATGTGCACTGGATATATTTAATATATGTGCACTGGATATCTAATATATGTGCACTGGATATTTCATATATGTGCACTGGATATTTCATATATGTGCACCGGATATAAATAATAAATGTGCACTGGATCTATAATATATGTGCACTGGATATATATAATATATGTGCACTGGATATATTTAATATATGTGCACTGGATATTTAATATATGTGCACTGGATATCTAATATATGTGCACTGGATATTTAATATATGTGCACTAGATATCTAATATATGTGCACTGGATATTTAATATATGTGCACTGGATATCTAATATATGTGCACTGGATATTTAATATATGTGCACTAGATATATATAATATATGTGCACTGGATATTTAATATATGTGCACTGGATATATTTAATATATGTGCACTGTATATCTAATATATGTGCACTGGATATTTAATATATGTGCACTGGATATCTAATATATGTGCACTGGATATTTAATATATGTGCACTGTATTTATATAATATATGTGCACTGGATATTTAATGTATGTGCACTGGATATAAATAATATATGTGCACTGGATCTATAACATATGTGCACTGGATATATATATATATATATACTATATCTACACTGGATATATTTAACATATGTGCACTGGATATATAATATATGTGCACTAGATATATATAATATATGTGCACTGGATATATATATATATAATATATGTGCACAGGATATATATAATATATGTGCACTGGATATATATAATATATGCACACTGGATATGTAATATATATGTGCACTGGATATGTAATATATGTGCTCTGGATATTTAATATATGTGCACTGGATATTTAATTTATGTGCACTGGATATATTTATTATACGTGCACTGGATATTTAATATATGTGCCCTGGATATCTAATATGTGTGCACTGGATATTTAATATATGTGCACAGGATATATATAATATATGTGCACTGGGTATTTAATATATGTGCACTGGATATTTAATATATGTGCACTGGATATATTTAATATATGTGCACTGGATATCTAATATATGTGCACTGGATATTTAATATATGTGCACTGGATATATATAGTATATGTGGACTGGATATATTTAATATATGTGGACTGGATATATTTAATATATGTGCACTGGATACTTAATATATGTGCACTGGATATCTAATATATGTGCACTGGATATTTAATATATGTGCACTGGATATCTAATATATGTGCACTGGATATTTAATATATGTGCACTGGATATACATAATATATGTGCACTGGATCTATAATATATGTGCACTGGATATATTTAATATATGTGCACTGGATATTTAATATATGTGCACTGGATATTTAATGTATGTGCACTGGATATATATAATATATGTGCACTGGATATTTAATATATGTGCACTGGATATAAATAATATATGTGCACTGAATATTTAATATATGTGCACTGGATATATATATATATAATATATGTGCACTGGATATTTAATATATGTGCACTGCATATATATAATATTTGTGCACTGGATATTTAATATATGTGCACTAGATATAAATAATATATGAGCACTGGATATTTAATATATGTGCACTGTATATATATATAATATATGTGCACTGTATATTTAATGTATGTGCACTGGATATAAATAATATAAGTGCACTGTATCTATAATATATGTGCACTGGATATATATATTATACGTGCACTGGATATATTTAATTTATGTGCACTGGATATTTAATATATGTGCACTGGACATCTAATATATGTGCACTGGATATTTAATATATGTGCACTGGATATCTAAAATATGTGCACTGGATATTAGAGATGAGCGAACAGTGTTCTATCGAACTCATGTTCGATCGGATATTAGGCTGTTCGGCATGTTCGAATCGAATCGAACACCGCGTGGTAAAGTGCGCCATTACTCGATTCCCCTCCCACCTTCCCTGGCGCCTTTTTTGCTCCAATAACAGCGCTGGGTAGGTGGGACAGGAACTACGACACCGGTGACGTTGAAAAAAGTAGGCAAAACCCATTGGCTGCCGAAAACATGTGACCTCTAATTTAAAAGAACAGCGACGCCCAGCTTCGCGTCATTCTGAGCTTGCAATTCACCGAGGACGGAGGTTTCCGTCCAGCTAGCTAGGGCTTAGATTCTGGGTAGGCAGGGACAGGCTAGGATAGGAAGGAGAAGACAACCAACAGCTCTTGTAAGAGCTAAATTCCAGGGAGAAGCTTGTCAGTGTAACGTGGCACTGACGGGCTCAATCGCCGCAACCCAGCTTTCCCAGGATCCTGAATGGAATACACTGTCAGTGTATTCCCGTATACCCGATATATACCCCGATACCCGTTCCAACGGTGTGCCCCCCCACCTTCACCCCAGAAATACCCTGCAAGTCCCCTAGCAATAGAATTGGGGCTATATACACCCACAATTTTTACTACTGGTATACAGTGCCATTGTCTGACTGGGAATTCAAAGAATATATTGGGAATACAAATACCCTCATTTCTTGCTACTGCCATATAGTGCCAGTTTCTGACTGGTAATTCAAAGAATATATTGGGGTTACGTGCACCCACAATTTTTACTACTGGTATACAGTGCCATTGTCTGACTGGGAATTCAAAGAATATATTGGGAATACAAATACCCTCATTTCTTGCTACTGCCATATAGTGCCAGTGTCTGACTGGGAATTCAAAGAATATATTGGGGTTACGTGCACCCACAATTTTTACTACTGGTATACAGTGCCATTGTCTGACTGGGAATTCAAAGAGTATATTGGGAATACAAATACCCTCATTTCTTGCTACTGCCATATAGTGCCAGTTTCTGACTGGGAATTCAAAGAATATATTGGGGTTACGTGCACCCACAATTTTTACTACTGGTATACAGTGCCATTGTCTGACTGGGAATTCAAAGAATATATTGGGGTTATAAATACCCTCATTTCTTGCTACTGCCATATAGTGCCAGTTTCTGACTGGTAATTCAAAGAATATATTGGGGTTACGTGCACCCACAATTTTTACTACTGGTATACAGTGCCATTGTCTGACTGGGAATTCAAAGAGTATATTGGGAATACAAATACCCTCATTTCTTGCTACTGCCATATAGTGCCAGTGTCTGACTGGGAATTCAAAGAATATATTGGGGTTACGTGCACCCACAATTTTTACTACTGGTATACAGTGCCATTGTCTGACTGGGAATTCAAAGAGTATATTGGGAATACAAATACCCTCATTTCTTGCTACTGCCATATAGTGCCAGTTTCTGACTGGGAATTCAAAGAATATATTGGGGTTACGTGCACCCACAATTTTTACTACTGGTATACAGTGCCATTGTCTGACTGGGAATTCAAAGAGTATATTGGGAATACAAATACCCTCATTTCTTGCTACTGCCATATAGTGCCAGTTTCTGACTGGGAATTCAAAGAATATATTGGGGTTACGTGCACCCACAATTTTTACTACTGGTATACAGTGCCATTGTCTGACTGGGAATTCAAAGAGTATATTGGGAATACAAATACCCTCATTTCTTGCTACTGCCATATAGTGCCAGTTTCTGACTGGGAATTCAAAGAATATATTGGGGTTACGTGCACCCACAATTTTTACTACTGGTATACAGTGCCATTGTCTGACTGGGAATTCAAAGAGTATATTGGGAATACAAATACCCTCATTTCTTGCTACTGCCATATAGTGCCAGTTTCTGACTGGGAATTCAAAGAATATATTGGGGTTACGTGCACCCACAATTTTTACTACTGGTATACAGTGCCATTGTCTGACTGGGAATTCAAAGAGTATATTGGGAATACAAATACCCTCATTTCTTGCTACTGCCATATAGTGCCAGTTTCTGACTGGGAATTCAAAGAATATATTGGGGTTACGTGCACCCACAATTTTTACTACTGGTATACAGTGCCATTGTCTGACTGGGAATTCAAAGAATATATTGGGGTTATAAATACCCTCATTTCTTGCTACTGCCATATAGTGCCAGTTTCTGACTGGGAATTCAAAGAATATATTGGGGTTACGTGCACCCACAATTTTTACTACTGGTATACAGTGCCATTGTCTGACTGGGAATTCAAAGAGTATATTGGGAATACAAATACCCTCATTTCTTGCTACTGCCATATAGTGCCAGTTTCTGACTGGGAATTCAAAGAATATATTGGGGTTACGTGCACCCACAATTTTTACTACTGGTATACAGTGCCATTGTCTGACTGGGAATTCAAAGAATATATTGGGGTTATAAATACCCTCATTTCTTGCTACTGCCATATAGTGCCAGTTTCTGACTGGTAATTCAAAGAATATATTGGGGTTACGTGCACCCACAATTTTTACTACTGGTATACAGTGCCATTGTCTGACTGGGAATTCAAAGAATATATTGGGGTTATAAATACCCTCATTTCTTGCTACTGCCATATAGTGCCAGTTTCTGACTGGTAATTCAAAGAATATATTGGGGTTACGTGCACCCACAATTTTTACTACTGGTATACAGTGCCATTGTCTGACTGGGAATTCAAAGAGTATATTGGGAATACAAATACCCTCATTTCTTGCTACTGCCATATAGTGCCAGTTTCTGACTGGGAATTCAAAGAATATATTGGGGTTACGTGCACCCACAATTTTTACTACTGGTATACAGTGCCATTGTCTGACTGGGAATTCAAAGAATATATTGGGGTTATAAATACCCTCATTTCTTGCTACTGCCATATAGTGCCAGTTTCTGACTGGTAATTCAAAGAATATATTGGGGTTACGTGCACCCACAATTTTTACTACTGGTATACAGTGCCATTGTCTGACTGGGAATTCAAAGAGTATATTGGGAATACAAATACCCTCATTTCTTGCTACTGCCATATAGTGCCAGTGTCTGACTGGGAATTCAAAGAATATATTGGGGTTACGTGCACCCACAATTTTTACTACTGGTATACAGTGCCATTGTCTGACTGGGAATTCAAAGAGTATATTGGGAATACAAATACCCTCATTTCTTGCTACTGCCATATAGTGCCAGTTTCTGACTGGTAATTCAAAGAATATATTGGGGTTACGTGCACCCACAATTTTTACTACTGGTATACAGTGCCATTGTCTGACTGGGAATTCAAAGAGTATATTGGGAATACAAATACCCTCATTTCTTGCTACTGCCATATAGTGCCAGTGTCTGACTGGGAATTCAAAGAATATATTGGGGTTACGTGCACCCACAATTTTTACTACTGGTATACAGTGCCAATTTCTAACTAGGAATTCAAAATGCGCAAGGCTCCCGGAAAGGGACGTGGACGAGGCCGTGGGCGAGGTCGGGGGAATGGTTCTGGGGAGCAAGGTAGCAGTGAAGCCACAGGGCGTCCCGTGCCTACTCCTGTGGGGCAGCAAGCATTGCGCCACTCCACAGTGCCAGGGTTGCTTGCCACATTAACTAAACTGCAGGGTACAAACCTTAGTAGGCCCGAGAACCAGGAACAGGTCTTGCAATGGCTGTCAGAGAACGCTTACAGCACATTGTCCAGCAGCCAGTCAGACTCTGCCTCCTCTCCTCCTATTACCCAACAGTCTTGTCTTCCTTCCTCCCAAAATTCCGAAGCTTTACAGAACAATAACCCAAACTGTCCCTGCTCCCCAGAGCTGTTCTCCGCTCCTTTCATTGTCCCTCAACCTGCCTCTCCACGTCACGATTCCACGAACCTAACAGAGGAGCATCTGTATCCAGATGCTCAAACACTAGAGTCTCCTCCATCTCCGTTCGATTTGGTGGTGGATGACCAGCAACCCACCCTCATCGACGATGATGTGACGCAGTTGCCGTCAGGGCATCCAGTTGACCGGCGCATTGTGCGGGAGGAGGAGATGAGACAGGAGTTGGAAGAGGAAGTGGTGGATGATGAGGACACTGACCCGACCTGGACAGGGGGGATGTCAAGCGGGGAAAGTAGTGTGGATGTTGAGGCAGGTGCAGCACCAAAAAGGGTAGCTAGAGGCAGAGGCAGAGGTCAGCAGCTTAGGCGAAGCCAGGCCACACCCGGAATCTCCCAAGATGTTCCAGTTCGTACCCAGCCCCGAAAAACTCCCACCTCGAGGGCACGTTTCTCGAAGGTGTGGAGTTTTTTCAAGGAATGCGCCGAGGACAGATATAGTGTTGTCTGCACAATTTGCCTCTCGAAATTGATTAGGGGCTCTGAGAAGAGCAACCTGTCCACCACTTCAATGCGCCGTCATTTGGAATCCAAGCACTGGAATCAGTGGCAGGCAGCAACGGCAGGACAAAGGCCGACTGCCGTTCACGCCACTGCCACTGCCTCTGCCTCTGCCTCTGCCACTGCCACTGCTGACTGTGCTGGCGATGCACTCCAGAGGACGAGCCAGGACACCACTTCATCTGCCTCCGCCACTTTGTTGACTTCTACCTCATCCTCCCCTGGTCCTGTCTTATCTCCTTCTCCTGCACCATCAAAGGCACCATCAGGCGTTTCTTTACAACAACCCACCATCTCTCAGACATTGGAGCGGCGGCAGAAATACACTGCTAACCACCCACACGCGCAAGCCTTGAACGCCAACATCGCTAAACTGCTGGCCCAGGAGATGTTGGCGTTCCGGCTTGTTGAAACTCCCGCCTTCCTGGACCTGATGGCAACTGCGGCACCTCGCTATGCCGTCCCTAGCCGTCACTACTTCTCCCGGTGTGCCGTCCCCGCCTTGCACCAGCACGTGTCACTCAACATCAGGCGGGCCCTTAGTTCCGCGCTTTGCACAAAGGTCCACTTGACCACCGACGCGTGGACAAGTGCATGCGGACAGGGACGCTACATTTCACTGACGGCACACTGGGTGAATGTAGTTGAGGCTGGGACTGCTTCCCAAACTGGCCCGGTGTACCTCGTCTCCCCGCCTAACATTCCTGGCAGGGACACGAGAAGAACACCCCCCTCCTCCTCCTCCTCCTCTACCGCCTCCTCCTCCGCCACCGCCTCCTCCTCCGCCACCGCCTCCTCCTCCGCTGTTAGATTGACCCCAGCTACGAGTTGGAAACGTTGCAGCACTGGCGTTGGTAGACGTCAGCAGGCTGTGCTGAAGCTGATCAGCTTGGGGGACAGACAGCACACTGCCTCCGAGGTGAGGGATGCCCTCCTCGATGAGACGGCAATATGGTTTGAGCCGCTGCACCTGGGCCCAGGCATGGTCGTTTGTGATAACGGCCGGAACCTGGTAGCAGCTCTGGAGCTTGCCGGACTCCAACATGTTCCATGCCTGGCCCACGTCTTCAACCTAGTGGTGCAACGTTTCCTAAAGAGCTACCCCAATGTTCCAGAGCTACTGGTGAAAGTGCGGCGCATGTGCGCCCACTTTCGCAAGTCGACAGTAGCCGCTGCTAGCTTAAAATCTCTCCAGCAACGCCTGCATGTGCCACAACACCGGCTTTTGTGCGACGTCCCCACACGCTGGAACTCAACGTTTCAGATGTTGAATAGAGTGGTTGAGCAGCAGAGACCTTTGATGGAATACCAGCTACAAAACCCTAGGGTGCCACAAAGTCAGCTGCCTCAGTTTCACATCCATGAGTGGCCATGGATGAGAGACCTTTGTGACATCCTACGGGTCTTTGAGGAGTCCACAAGGAGGGTGAGCTCTGAGGATGCGATGGTGAGCCTTACAATCCCGCTCTTGTGTGTTCTGAGAGAATCCCTGATTGACATCAGGGATAACTCAGATCACACAGAGGAGTTAGGGATAGCATCCGATCCGTCACAGCTGGAGAGTAGGTCCACACATCTGTCCGCTTCACTGCGTTTAATGGAGGAGGAGGAGGAGGAGGAGGAGGAAGAAGAGTTGTCCGATGATGTGATGGTGATACAGGAGGCTTCCGGGCAACTTCGAATCGTCCCATTGTTGCAGCGCGGATGGGTAGACATGGAGGATGAGGAGGAAATGGAGATTGAACTTTCCGGTGGGGCCAGAGGAGTCATGCCAACTAACACTGTGGCAGACATGGCTGAGTTCATGTTGGGGTGCTTTACAACCGACAAGCGTATTGTCAAAATCATGGAGGACAACCAGTACTGGATCTTTGCTATCCTTGACCCCCGGTATAAAAACAACATCTCGTCTTTTATTCCGGTAGAGGGGAGGGCCAATCGCATCAATGCTTGCCACAGGCAATTGGTGCAGAATATGATGGAGATGTTTCCAGCATGTGACGTTGGCGGCAGGGAGGGCAGTTCCTCCAGTAGGCAACCAAGTTCTCACCGGTCCACACAAACGAGGGGCACACTGTCTAAGGTCTGGGACACCTTGATGGCACCCCCTCGCCAAAGTGCCGCCACGGAGGGTCCTAGTGTCACCAGGCGTGAGAAGTATAGGCGCATGTTGCGGGAATACCTTTCCGACCACAGCCCTGTCCTCTCCGACCCCTCTGCGCCCTACACGTATTGGGTGTCGAAGTTGGACCTGTGGCTTGAACTTGCCCTATATGCCTTGGAGGTGCTGTCCTGTCCTGCCGCCAGCGTCCTATCTGAGAGGGTGTTCAGTGCAGCCGGTGGCATCATCACTGACAAGCGCACCCGTCTGTCAGCTGAGAGTGCCGACCGGCTCACTTTGATAAAAATGAACCACCACTGGGTAGAGCCGTCATTTTTGTGCCCACCTGTGTAAAGCACCCCAACATGAAACTCCATGTCTGTACTCAACCTCTCCAATTCCTCCGCATCCTCATACTCATCCACCATAAGCGTTGCACAATTCTGCTAATACTAGGCTCCCTCCACCCTGATTTCCCCCAACTCTGCTGGTTAGAGGCTCCCTCCACCATGAATTTGCCCAAACTGGGCTGTTTAGAGGCTCCCTCCACCATGAATTGGTCCAAACTGGGTTTTTTAGAGGCTCCCTCCACCATGAATTTGCCCAAACTGGGCTGTTTAGAGGCTCCCTCCACCATGAATTGGTCCAAACTGGGGTGGTTAGAGGCTCCCTCCACCATGAATTTCCCAAAACTTGGCTGTTTAGAGGCTCCCTCCACCATGAATTTGCCCAAACTGGGCTGTTTAGAGGCTCCCTCCACCATTAATTGGTCCAAACTGGGCTGGTTAGAGGCTCCCTCCACCATGAATTTGCCCAAACTGGGGTGGTTAGAGGCTCCCTCCACCATTAATTGGTCCAAACTGGGCTGGTTAGAGGCTCCCTCCACCATGAATTTGCCCAAACTGGGCTGTTTAGAGGCTCCCTCCACCATGAATTGGTCCAAACTGGGCTGGTTAGAGGCTCCCTCCACCATGAATTTCCCAAAACTTGGCTGTTTAGAGGCTCCCTCCACCATTAATTGGTCCAAACTGGGCTGGTTAGAGGCTCCCTCCACCATTAATTGGTCCAAACTGGGCTGGTTAGAGGCTCCCTCCACCATGAATTGGTCCAAACTGGGCTGGTTAGAGGCTCCCTCCACCATGAATTTCCCAAAACTTGGCTGTTTAGAGGCTCCCTCCACCATGAATTGGTCCAAACTGGGCTGGTTAGAGGCTCCCTCCACCATGAATTGGTCCAAACTGGGGTGGTTAGAGGCTCCCTCCACCATTAATTGGTCCAAACTGGGCTGGTTAGAGGCTCCCTCCACCATTAATTGGTCCAAACTGGGCTGGTTAGAGGCTCCCTCCACCATGAATTTGCCCAAACTGGGGTGGTTAGAGGCTCCCTCCACCATTAATTGGTCCAAACTGGGCTGGTTAGAGGCTCCCTCCACAATTAATTGGTCCAAACTGGGCTAATTAGAGGCTCCCTCCACCATGAATTGGTCCAAACTGGGTTTTTTAGAGGCTCCCTCCACCATGAATTTGCCCAAACTGGGCTGTTTAGAGGCTCCCTCCACCATGAATTGGTCCAAACTGGGCTGGTTAGAGGCTCCCTCCACCATGAATTTCCCAAAACTTGGCTGTTTAGAGGCTCCCTCCACCATGAATTTGCCCAAACTGGGCTGTTTAGAGGCTCCCTCCACCATTAATTGGTCCAAACTGGGCTGGTTAGAGGCTCCCTCCACCATGAATTTGCCCAAACTGGGGTGGTTAGAGGCTCCCTCCACCATTAATTGGTCCAAACTGGGCTGGTTAGAGGCTCCCTCCACCATGAATTTCCCAAAACTTGGCTGTTTAGAGGCTCCCTCCACCATTAATTGGTCCAAACTGGGCTGGTTAGAGGCTCCCTCCACCATGAATTTGCCCAAACTGGGCTGTTTAGAGGCTCCCTCCACCATGAATTGGTCCAAACTGGGGTGGTTAGAGGCTCCCTCCACCATGAATTGGTCCAAACTGGGGTGGTTAGAGGCTCCCTCCACCATTAATTGGTCCAAACTGGGCTGGTTAGAGGCTCCCTCCACAATTAATTGGTCCAAACTGGGCTAATTAGAGGCTCCCTCCACCATGAATTGGTCCAAACTGGGTTTTTTAGAGGCTCCCTCCACCATTAATTGGTCCAAACTGGGCTGGTTAGAGGCTCCCTCCACAATTAATTGGTCCAAACTGGGCTAATTAGAGGCTCCCTCCACCATGAATTGGTCCAAACTGGGTTTTTTAGAGGCTCCCTCCACCATGAATTTGCCCAAACTGGGCTGTTTAGAGGCTCCCTCCACCATGAATTGGTCCAAACTGGGCTGGTTAGAGGCTCCCTCCACCATGAATTGGTCCAAACTGGGGTGGTTAGAGGCTCCCTCCACCATTAATTGGTCCAAACTGGGCTGGTTAGAGGCTCCCTCCACCATTAATTGGTCCAAACTGGGCTGGTTAGAGGCTCCCTCCACCATGAATTTGCCCAAACTGGGGTGGTTAGAGGCTCCCTCCACCATTAATTGGTCCAAACTGGGCTGGTTAGAGGCTCCCTCCACAATTAATTGGTCCAAACTGGGCTAATTAGAGGCTCCCTCCACCATGAATTGGTCCAAACTGGGTTTTTTAGAGGCTCCCTCCACCATGAATTTGCCCAAACTGGGCTGTTTAGAGGCTCCCTCCACCATGAATTGGTCCAAACTGGGCTGGTTAGAGGCTCCCTCCACCATGAATTTCCCAAAACTTGGCTGTTTAGAGGCTCCCTCCACCATGAATTTGCCCAAACTGGGCTGTTTAGAGGCTCCCTCCACCATTAATTGGTCCAAACTGGGCTGGTTAGAGGCTCCCTCCACCATGAATTTGCCCAAACTGGGGTGGTTAGAGGCTCCCTCCACCATTAATTGGTCCAAACTGGGCTGGTTAGAGGCTCCCTCCACCATGAATTTCCCAAAACTTGGCTGTTTAGAGGCTCCCTCCACCATTAATTGGTCCAAACTGGGCTGGTTAGAGGCTCCCTCCACCATGAATTTGCCCAAACTGGGCTGTTTAGAGGCTCCCTCCACCATTAATTGGTCCAAACTGGGCTGGTTAGAGGCTCCCTCCACCATGAATTTGCCCAAACTGGGCTGTTTAGAGGCTCCCTCCACCATGAATTGGTCCAAACTGGGGTGGTTAGAGGCTCCCTCCACCATGAATTGGTCCAAACTGGGGTGGTTAGAGGCTCCCTCCACCATTAATTGGTCCAAACTGGGCTGGTTAGAGGCTCCCTCCACAATTAATTGGTCCAAACTGGGCTAATTAGAGGCTCCCTCCACCATGAATTGGTCCAAACTGGGTTTTTTAGAGGCTCCCTCCACCATTAATTGGTCCAAACTGGGCTGGTTAGAGGCTCCCTCCACAATTAATTGGTCCAAACTGGGCTAATTAGAGGCTCCCTCCACCATGAATTGGTCCAAACTGGGTTTTTTAGAGGCTCCCTCCACCATGAATTTGCCCAAACTGGGCTGTTTAGAGGCTCCCTCCACCATGAATTGGTCCAAACTGGGCTGGTTAGAGGCTCCCTCCACCATGAATTGGTCCAAACTGGGGTGGTTAGAGGCTCCCTCCACCATTAATTGGTCCAAACTGGGCTGGTTAGAGGCTCCCTCCACCATTAATTGGTCCAAACTGGGCTGGTTAGAGGCTCCCTCCACCATGAATTTGCCCAAACTGGGGTGGTTAGAGGCTCCCTCCACCATTAATTGGTCCAAACTGGGCTGGTTAGAGGCTCCCTCCACAATTAATTGGTCCAAACTGGGCTAATTAGAGGCTCCCTCCACCATGAATTGGTCCAAACTGGGTTTTTTAGAGGCTCCCTCCACCATGAATTTGCCCAAACTGGGCTGTTTAGAGGCTCCCTCCACCATGAATTGGTCCAAACTGGGCTGGTTAGAGGCTCCCTCCACCATGAATTTCCCAAAACTTGGCTGTTTAGAGGCTCCCTCCACCATGAATTTGCCCAAACTGGGCTGTTTAGAGGCTCCCTCCACCATTAATTGGTCCAAACTGGGCTGGTTAGAGGCTCCCTCCACCATGAATTTGCCCAAACTGGGGTGGTTAGAGGCTCCCTCCACCATTAATTGGTCCAAACTGGGCTGGTTAGAGGCTCCCTCCACCATGAATTTCCCAAAACTTGGCTGTTTAGAGGCTCCCTCCACCATTAATTGGTCCAAACTGGGCTGGTTAGAGGCTCCCTCCACCATGAATTTGCCCAAACTGGGCTGTTTAGAGGCTCCCTCCACCATTAATTGGTCCAAACTGGGCTGGTTAGAGGCTCCCTCCACCATGAATTTGCCCAAACTGGGCTGTTTAGAGGCTCCCTCCACCATGAATTGGTCCAAACTGGGGTGGTTAGAGGCTCCCTCCACCATGAATTGGTCCAAACTGGGGTGGTTAGAGGCTCCCTCCACCATTAATTGGTCCAAACTGGGCTGGTTAGAGGCTCCCTCCACAATTAATTGGTCCAAACTGGGCTAATTAGAGGCTCCCTCCACCATGAATTGGTCCAAACTGGGTTTTTTAGAGGCTCCCTCCACCATTAATTGGTCCAAACTGGGCTGGTTAGAGGCTCCCTCCACAATTAATTGGTCCAAACTGGGCTAATTAGAGGCTCCCTCCACCATGAATTGGTCCAAACTGGGTTTTTTAGAGGCTCCCTCCACCATGAATTTGCCCAAACTGGGCTGTTTAGAGGCTCCCTCCACCATGAATTGGTCCAAACTGGGCTGGTTAGAGGCTCCCTCCACCATGAATTTCCCAAAACTTGGCTGTTTAGAGGCTCCCTCCACCATTAATTGGTCCAAACTGGGCTGGTTAGAGGCTCCCTCCACCATTAATTGGTCCAAACTGGGCTGGTTAGAGGCTCCCTCCACCATTAATTGGTCCAAACTGGGCTGGTTAGAGGCTCCCTCCACCATGAATTTCCCAAAACTTGGCTGTTTAGAGGCTCCCTCCACCATTAATTGGTCCAAACTGGGCTGGTTAGAGGCTCCCTCCACCATGAATTTGCCCAAACTGGGCTGTTTAGAGGCTCCCTCCACCATGAATTGGTCCAAACTGGGCTGGTTAGAGGCTCCCTCCACCATGAATTTCCCAAAACTTGGCTGTTTAGAGGCTCCCTCCACCATGAATTGGTCCAAACTGGGCTGGTTAGAGGCTCCCTCCACCATGAATTGGTCCAAACTGGGGTGGTTAGAGGCTCCCTCCACCATTAATTGGTCCAAACTGGGCTGGTTAGAGGCTCCCTCCACAATTAATTGGTCCAAACTGGGCTAATTAGAGGCTCCCTCCACCATGAATTGGTCCAAACTGGGTTTTTTAGAGGCTCCCTCCACCATGAATTTGCCCAAACTGGGCTGTTTAGAGGCTCCCTCCACCATGAATTGGTCCAAACTGGGCTGGTTAGAGGCTCCCTCCACCATTAATTGGTCCAAACTGGGCTGGTTAGAGGCTCCCTCCACCATTAATTGGTCCAAACTGGGCTGGTTAGAGGCTCCCTCCACCATTAATTGGTCCAAACTGGGCTGGTTAGAGGCTCCCTCCACCATTAATTGGTCCAAACTGGGCTGGTTAGAGGCTCCCTCCACCATTAATTGGTCCAAACTGGGCTGGTTAGAGGCTCCCTCCACCATGAATTTGCCCAAACTGGGCTGTTTAGAGGCTCCCTCCACCATGAATTGGTCCAAACTGGGCTGGTTAGAGGCTCCCTCCACCATGAATTTCCCAAAACTTGGCTGTTTAGAGGCTCCCTCCACCATTAATTGGTCCAAACTGGGCTGGTTAGAGGCTCCCTCCACCATGAATTGGTCCAAACTGGGGTTTTTAGAGGCTCCCTCCACCATGAATTGGTCCAAACTGGGGTTTTTAGAGTCTCCCTCCACCATGAATTGGTCCAAACTGGGGTTTTTAGAGTCTCCCTCCACCATGAATTGGTCCAAACTGGGGTTTTTAGAGGCTCCCTCCACCATGAATTTGCCCAAACTCTGCTGGTTAGAGGCTCAATCCACCCTGATTTTCAAAACAAATGTTGGTGCCAACCTCAACTTACTACAAGGGCCAAATTCACTGCTGGTGACAAGCTCTCCTCACTGCAAGTGCCAAATACACATGTTTCAAGGTGTTTTCCTACTGTCAGAGAGGTGGTATTGAGTGTGTAAAGTGTGTAGTTGTTAGGCTGTGATGTTGGGGTAATAGAGGGTCTTTGGTGTGTTAGATGCCCCCAGACATGCTTCCCCTGCTGTCCCAGTGTCATTCCAGAGGTGTTGGCATCATTTCCTGGGGTGTCATAGTGGACTTGGTGACCCTCCAGACACGGATTTGGGTTTCCCCCTTAACGAGTATCTGTTCCCCATAGACTACAATGGGGTTCGAAACCCGTTCGAACACACGAACATTGAGCGGCTGTTCGAATCGAATTTCGAACCTCGAACATTTTAGTGTTCGCTCATCTCTACTGGATATTTAATATATGTGCACTGGATATATAGAATATATGTGCACTGGATATATAATATACGTGCACTGGATATTTAATATATGTGCACTGGATATATTTAATATATGTGCACTGGATATCTAATATATGTGCACTGGATATTTAATGTATATGCACTGGATATAAATAATATATGTGCACTGGATCTATAACATATGTGTACTGGAGATATATATACCATTTATGCACTGGATATATTTAACATATGTGCACTGGATATATAAAATATGTGCACTGGACATTTAGCATATGTGCACTGGGTATATATATAATATATGTGCACTGGATATATATAATATATTTCCACTGGATATATTTAATATATGTGCACTGGATATCTAGTATATGTGCACTGGATATTTAATATATGTGTACTGGATATATTTAATATACGTGCACTGGATATTTAATATATGTGCACTGGATATATATGATATATGTGCACTGGATATTTAATATATGTGCACTAGATATATAATATATGTGCACTGGATATTTAATATATGTGCACTGGATATTTAATATATGTGCACTGGATATATATAGTATATGTGGACTGGATATATTTAATATATGTGGACTGGATATATTTAATATATGCGCACTGGATATTTAACATATGTGCACTGGATATATATATATATATATATATATATATATATATATATATATATATATATATATATTATATGCGCACTGGATATGTAATATATGTGCACTGGATATTTAATATATGTGCACTGGATATATATAATATATGTGCACTGGATATTTAATATATGTGCTCTGGATATATTTCATATATGTGCACTGGATATCTAATATATGTGCACTGGATATTTAATATATGTGCACTGTATATACATAATATATGTGCACTGGATCTATAATATATGTGCACTGGATATATTTAATATATGTGCACTGGATATTTAATATATGTGCACTGGATATTTAATGTATGTGCACTGAATATATATAATATATGTGCACTGGATATTTAATATATGTGTACCGGATATATATAATATATGTGCACTGGATATTTAATATATGTGCACTGGATATAAATAATATAAGTTCACTGTATCTATAACATATGTGCACTGGATATATATACTATATGTGCACTGGATATATTTAATTTATGTGCACTGGATATTTAATATATGTGCACTGGATATCTAATATATGTGCACTGGATATTTAATATCTGTGTACTGGATATATAATATATGTGCACTGATATTTAATATATGTGCACTGGATATATATAATATATGTGCACTGGATATTTAATATATGTGCACTGAATATAAATAATATATGTGCACTGAATATTTAACATATGTGCACTGGATATATTTAATATATGTGCACTGGATATCTAATATATGTGCACTGGATATTTAATATATGAGCACTGGATATCTAATATATGTGCACTGGATATTTAATATATGTGCACTGGATATATTTAATATATGTGCACTGGATATCTTATAAATGTGCACTGGATATTTCATATATGTGCACTGGATATAAATAATAAATGTGCACTTGATCTATAATATATGTGCACTGGATATATATAATATATGTGCACTGGATATATTTAATATGTGTGCACTGGATATTTAATATATGTGCACTGGATATTTAATATATGTGCACTGGATATTTAGTATATGTGCACTGGATATATATATATATATATATATATAACATATGTGCACTGGATATATATAATATATGTGCACTGGATATATTTAATATATGTGAACTAGATATATATAATATATGTGCACTGGATATTTAATATATGTGCACTGGATATATTTAATATATGAGCACTGGATATCTAATATATGTGCACTGGATATTTCATATATGTGCAGTGGATATTTCATATATGTGCACTGGATATATATAATATTTGTGCACTGGATATTTAATATATGTGCACTGGATATTTAATATATGTGCACTGGATATATTTAATATATGTGCACTGGATATCTAATATATGTGCACTGGATATTTCATATATGTGCACCGGATATAAATAATAAATGTGCACTGGATCTATAATATATGTGCACTGGATATTTAATATATGTGCACTGGATATCTAATATATGTGCACTGGATATTTCATATATGTGCACTGGATATTTCATATATGTGCACTGGATATTTAATATATGTGCACTGGATATATTTAATATATGTGCACTGGATATCTAATATATGTGCACTGGATATTTCATATATGTGCACTGGATATTTCATATATGTGCACCGGATATAAATAATAAATGTGCACTGGATCTATAATATATTTGAACTGGATATATATAATATATGTGCACTGGATATATTTAATAAATGTGCACTGGATATTTAATATATGTGCACTGGATATTTAATATATGTGCACTGGATATATATAATATATGTGCACTGGATATTTAATATATGTGCACTGGATATTTAATATATGTGCACTGGATATCTAATATATGTGCACTGGATATTTAATATATGTGCACTGGATATCTAATATATGTGCACTGGATATTTAATATATGTGCACTAGATATATATAATATATGTGCACTGGATATTTAATATATGTGCACTGGATATATTTAATATATGTGCACTGGATATCTAATATATGTGCACTGGATATATAATATATGTGCACTAGATATATATAATATATGTGCACTGGATATATATATATATATGTATATATATATAATATATGTGCACAGGATATTCATAATATATGTGCACTGGATATATTTAATATATGTGCACTGGATATTTAATATATGTGCACTGGATATATTTAATATATGTGCACTGTATATTTAATATATGTGCACTGGATATATTTAATATATGTGCACTGGATATCTAATATATGTGCACTGGATATTTAATATATGTGCACTGGATATCTAATATATGTGCACTGGATATTTAATATATGTGCACTGGATATCTAATATATGTGCACTGGATATTTAATATATGTGCACTGGATATATTTAATATATGTGCACTGTATATCTAATATATGTGCACTGGATATTTAATATATGTGCACTGGATATCTAATATATGTGCACTTGATATTTAATATATGTGCACTGGATATCTAATATATGTGCACTGGATATTTAATATATGTGCACTGGATATCTAATATATGTGCACTGGATATTTAATATATGTGCACTGGATATCTAATATATGTGCACTGGATATTTAATATATGTGCACTGGATATATTTAATATATGTGCACTGTATATCTAATATATGTGCACTGGATATGTAATATATGTGCACTGGATATCGAATATATGTGCACTGGATATCTAATATATGTGCACTGGATATTTAATATATGTGTACTAGATATATATAATATATGTGCAATGGATATTTAATATATGTGCACTGGATATATATAATATATGTGCACTGGATATCTAATATATGTGCACTGGATATTTAATGTATGTGCACGGGATATAAATAATATATGTGCACTGGATCTATAACATATGTGCACTGGATATATATACTATATGTGCACTGGATTTATTTAACATATGTGCACTGGATATATAATATATGGGCACTAGATATATATAATATATGTGCACTGGAAATTTAATATATGTGCACTGGATATTTAATATATGTGCACTGGATATTTAGTATATGTGCACTGGATATATATATATATATATATATATATATATATAATATATGTGCACTGGTTATATATAATATATGTGCACTGGATATATTTAATATATGTGCACTAGATATATATAATATATGTGCACTGGATATTTAATATATGTGCACTGGATATATTTAATATATGTGCACTGTATATCTAATATATGTGCACTGGATATTTAATATATGTGCACTGGATATCTAATATATGTGCACTGGATATTTAATATATGTGCACTGGATATCTAATATATGTGCACTGGATATTTAATATATGTGCACTGGATATCTAATATATGTGCACTGGATATTTAATATATGTGCACTAGATATATATAATATATGTGCACTGGATATCTAATATATGTGCACTGGATGTTTAATGTATGTGCACTGGATATAAATAATATATGTGCACTGGATCTATAACATATGTGCACTGGATATATATATATACTATATGTGCACTGGATATATTTAACATATTTCACTGGATATATTATATATGTGCACTGGATATTTAGTATATGTGCACTGGATATATATATATAATATATGTGCACAGGATATATATAATATATGTGCACTGGATATATTTAATATATGTGCACTGGATATCTAATATATGTGCACTGAATATATATAATATATGCGCACTGGATATTTAATATATATGTGCACTGGATATGTAATACATGTGCAGTGGATATTTAATATATGTGCACTGGATATTTTATTTATGTGCACTGGATATATTTATTATATGTGCACTGGATATTTAATATATGTGCACTGGATATCTAATATATGTGCACTGGATATTTAAAATATGTGCACTGGATATATATGATATATGTGCACTGGATATTTAATATATGTGCACTGGATATTTAATATATGTGCACTGGATATATATAGTATATGTGGACTGGATATATTTAATATATGTGGACTGGATATATTTAATATATGCGCACTGGATATTTAATATATGTGCACTGGATAATTAATATATGTGCACTGGTTATATATAATATATGTGTACTGGATATTTAATATAAGTGCACTGGAAATATTTAATATATGTGCACTGGAAATTTAATATATGTGCACTGGATATTTAATATATGTGCACTGGATATAAATAATATTTGTGCACTGGATATTTAATATATGTGCACTGGATATAAATAATATTTCTGCACTGGATATTTAATATATGAGCACTGGATATCTAATATATGTGCACTGGATATTTAACATATGTGCACCGGATATATTTAATATATGTGCACTGGATATCTTATAAATGTGCACTGGATATTTTATATATGTGCACTGGATATAAATAATAAACGTGCACTTGATCTATAATATATGTGCACTATATAAATATAATATATGTGCACTGGATATATTTAATATATGTGCACTGGATATTAAATATATGTGCACTGGATATTTTATATATGTGCACTGGATATTTAGTATATGTGCACTGGATATATATATATATAATATATGTGCACTGGATATATATAATATATGTGCACTGGATATATTTAATATATGTGCACTAGATATATATAATATATGTGCACTGGATATTTAATATATGTGCACTGGATATATTTAATATATGTGCACTGGATATCTAATATATGTGCACTGGATATTTCATATATGTGCACTGGATATTTCATATACGTGCACTGGATATATATAATATTTGTGCACGGGATATTTAATATATGTGCACTGGATATTTAATATATGTGCAATGGATATCTAATATATGTGCACTGGATATTTAATATATGTGCACTGGATATATTTAATATATGAGCACTGGATATCTAATATATGTGCACTGGATATTTCATATATGTGCAGTGGATATTTCATATATGTGCACTGGATATATATAATATTTGTGCACTGGATATTTAATATATGTGCACTGGATATTTAATATATGTGCACTGGATATATTTAATATATGTGCACTGGATATCTAATATATGTGCACTGGATATTTCATATATGTGCACCGGATATAAATAATAAATGTGCACTGGATCTATAATATATGTGCACTGGATATTTAATATATGTGCACTGGATATCTAATATATGTGCCCTGGATATTTCATATATGTGCACTGGATATTTCATATATGTGCACTGGATATTTAATATATGTGCACTGGATATATTTAATATATGTGCACTGGATATCTAATATATGTGCACTGGATATTTCATATATGTGCAATGGATATTTCATATATGTGCACCGGATATAAATAATAAATGTGCACTGGATCTATAATATATTTGAAATGGATATATATAATATATGTGCACTGGATATATTTAATAAATGTGCACTGGATATTTAATATATGTGCACTGGATATTTAATATATGTGCACTGGATATATATAATATATGTGCACTGGATATTTAATATATGTGCACTGGATATTTAATATATGTGCACTGGATATCTAATATATGTGCACTGGATATTTAATATATGTGCACTGGATATCTAATATATGTGCACTGGATATTTAATATATGTGCACTAGATATATATAATATATGTGCACTGGATATTTAATATATGTGCACTAGATATATTTAATATATGTGCACTGGATATCTAATATATGTGCACTGGATATTTAATATATGTGCACTAGATATATATAATATATGTGCACTGGATATTTAATATATGTGCACTGGATATATTTAATATATGTGCACTGGATATCTAATATATGTGCACTGGATGTTTAATGTATGTGCACTGGATATAAATAATATATGTGCACTGGATCTATAACATATGTGCACTGGATATATATACTATATGTGCACTGGATATATTTAACATATGTGCACTGGATATATAATATATGTGCACTAGATATATATAATATATGTGCACTGGATATATATATGTATATATATATAATATATGTGCACAGGATATTCATAATATATGTGCACTGGATATATTTAATATATGTGCACTGGATATTTAATATATGTGCACTGGATATATTTATTATATGTGCACTGTATATTTAATATATGTGCACTGGATATATTTAATATATGTGCACTGGATATCTAATATATGTGCACTGGATATTTAATATATGTGCACTGGATATCTAATATATGTGCACTGGATATTTAATATATGTGCACTGGATATCTAATATATGTGCACTGGATATTTAATATATGTGCACTGGATATATTTAATATATGTGCACTGTATATCTAATATATGTGCACTGGATATTTAATATATGTGCACTGGATATTTAATATATGTGCACTGGATATATTTAATATATGTGCACTGGATATCTAATATATGTGCACTGGATATTTCATATATGTGCAATGGATATTTCATATATGTGCACCGGATATAAATAATAAATGTGCACTGGATCTATAATATATTTGAAATGGATATATATAATATATGTGCACTGGATATATTTAATAAATGTGCACTGGATATTTAATATATGTGCACTGGATATTTAATATATGTGCACTGGATATATATAATATATGTGCACTGGATATTTAATATATGTGCACTGGATATTTAATATATGTGCACTGGATATCTAATATATGTGCACTGGATATTTAATATATGTGCACTGGATATCTAATATATGTGCACTGGATATTTAATATATGTGCACTAGATATATATAATATATGTGCACTGGATATTTAATATATGTGCACTAGATATATTTAATATATGTGCACTGGATATCTAATATATGTGCACTGGATATTTAATATATGTGCACTAGATATATATAATATATGTGCACTGGATATTTAATATATGTGCACTGGATATATTTAATATATGTGCACTGGATATCTAATATATGTGCACTGGATGTTTAATGTATGTGCACTGGATATAAATAATATATGTGCACTGGATCTATAACATATGTGCACTGGATATATATACTATATGTGCACTGGATATATTTAACATATGTGCACTGGATATATAATATATGTGCACTAGATATATATAATATATGTGCACTGGATATATATATATGTATATATATATAATATATGTGCACAGGATATTCATAATATATGTGCACTGGATATATTTAATATTTGTGCACTGGATATTTAATATATGTGCACTGGATATATTTATTATATGTGCACTGTATATTTAATATATGTGCACTGGATATATTTAATATATGTGCACTGGATATCTAATATATGTGCACTGGATATTTAATATATGTGCACTGGATATCTAATATATGTGCACTGGATATTTAATATATGTGCACTGGATATCTAATATATGTGCACTGGATATTTAATATATGTGCACTGGATATATTTAATATATGTGCACTGTATATCTAATATATGTGCACTGGATATTTAATATATGTGCACTGGATATCTAATATATGTGCACTTGATATTTAATATATGTGCACTGGATATCTAATATATGTGCACTGGATATTTAATATATGTGCACTGGATATCTAATATATGTGCACTGGATATTTAATATATGTGCACTGGATATATTTAATATATGTGCACTGTATATCTAATATATGTGCACTGGATATGTAATATATGTGCACTGGATATCGAATATATGTGCACTGGATATCTAATATATGTGCACTGGATATTTAATATATGTGTACTAGATATATATAATATATGTGCAATGGATATTTAATATATGTGCACTGGATATATATAATATATGTGCACTGGATATCTAATATATGTGCACTGGATATTTAATGTATGTGCACGGGATATAAATAATATATGTGCACTGGATCTATAACATATGTGCACTGGATATATATACTATATGTGCACTGGATTTATTTAACATATGTGCACTGGATATATAATATATGTGCACTGGATATTTAATATATGGGCACTAGATATATATAATATATGTGCACTGGAAATTTAATATATGTGCACTGGATATTTAATATATGTGCACTGGATATTTAGTATATGTGCACTGGATATATATATATATATATATATATATATATATATATATATATATAATATATGTGCACTGGTTATATATAATATATGTGCACTGGATATATTTAATATATGTGCACTAGATATATATAATATATGTGCACTGGATATTTAATATATGTGCACTGGATATATTTAATATATGTGCACTGTATATCTAATATATGTGCACTGGATATTTAATATATGTGCACTGGATATCTAATATATGTGCACTGGATATTTAATATATGTGCACTGGATATCTAATATATGTGCACTGGATATTTAATATATGTGCACTGGATATCTAATATATGTGCACTGGATATTTAATATATGTGCACTAGATATATATAATATATGTGCACTGGATATCTAATATATGTGCACTGGATGTTTAATGTATGTGCACTGGATATAAATAATATATGTGCACTGGATCTATAACATATGTGCACTGGATATATATATATATACTATATGTGCACTGGATATATTTAACATATTTCACTGGATATATTATATATGTGCACTGGATATTTAGTATATGTGCACTGGATATATATATATAATATATGTGCACAGGATATATATAATATATGTGCACTGGATATATTTAATATATGTGCACTGGATATCTAATATATGTGCACTGAATATATATAATATATGCGCACTGGATATTTAATATATATGTGCACTGGATATGTAATACATGTGCAGTGGATATTTAATATATGTGCACTGGATATTTTATTTATGTGCACTGGATATATTTATTATATGTGCACTGGATATTTAATATATGTGCACTGGATATCTAATATATGTGCACTGGATATTTAAAATATGTGCACTGGATATATATGATATATGTGCACTGGATATTTAATATATGTGCACTGGATATTTAATATATGTGCACTGGATATATATAGTATATGTGGACTGGATATATTTAATATATGTGGACTGGATATATTTAATATATGCGCACTGGATATTTAATATATGTGCACTGGATAATTAATATATGTGCACTGGTTATATATAATATATGTGTACTGGATATTTAATATAAGTGCACTGGAAATATTTAATATATGTGCACTGGAAATTTAATATATGTGCACTGGATATTTAATATATGTGCACCGGATATAAATGATATTTGTGCACTGGATATTTAATATATGTGCACTGGATATAAATAATATTTCTGCACTGGATATTTAATATATGAGCACTGGATATCTAATATATGTGCACTGGATATTTAATATATGTGCACCGGATATATTTAATATATGTGCACTGGATATCTTATAAATGTGCACTGGATATTTTATATATGTGCACTGGATATAAATAATAAATGTGCACTTGATCTATAATATATGTGCACTATATAAATATAATATATGTGCACTGGATATATTTAATATATGTGCACTGGATATTAAATAAATGTGCACTGGATATTTTATATATGTGCACTGGATATTTAGTATATGTGCACTGGATATATATATATATATAATATATGTGCACTGGATATATATAATATATGTGCACTGGATATATTTAATATATGTGCACTAGATATATATAATATATGTGCACTGGATATTTAATATATGTGCACTGGATATATTTAATATATGTGCACTGGATATCTAATATATGTGCACTGGATATTTCATATATGTGCACTGGATATTTCATATACGTGCACTGGATATATATAATATTTGTGCACGGGATATTTAATATATGTGCACTGGATATTTAATATATGTGCAATGGATATCTAATATATGTGCACTGGATATTTAATATATGTGCACTGGATATTTCATATACGTGCACTGGATATATATAATATTTGTGCACGGGATATTTAATATATGTGCACTGGATATTTAATATATGTGCAATGGATATATTTAATATATGTGCACTGGATATCTAATATATGTGCACTGGATATTTCATATATGTGCGCTGGATATTTCGTATATGTGCACTGGATATAAATAATAAATGTGCACTGGATCTATAATATATGTGCACTGGATATATATAGTGTATTTGGACTGGATATATTTAATATATGTGGACTGGATATATTTAATATATGCGCACTGGATATTTAATATATGTGCACTGGATAATTAATATATGTGTACTGGTTATATATAATATATGTGCACTGGATATTTAATATAAGTGCACTGGAAATATTTAATATATGTGCACTGGAAATTTAATATATGTGCACTGGATATTTAATATATGTGCACTGGATATAAATAATATTTGTGCACTGGATATTTAATATATGAGCACTGGATATCTAATATATGTGCACTGGATATTTAATATATGTGCACCGGAAATATTTAATATATGTGCACTGGATATCTTATAAATGTGCACTGGATATTTTATATATGTGCACTCGATATAAATAATAAATGTGCACTTGATCTATAATATATGTGCACTGGATATATATAATATATGTGCACTGGATATATTTAATATATGTGCACTGGATATTAAATATATGTGCACTGGATATTTTATATATGTGCACTGGATATTTAGTATATGTGCACTGGATATATATAAATATATATATATATATATAATATATGTGCACTGGATATATATAATATATGTGCACTGGATATATTTAATATATGTGCACTAGATATATATAAAATATGTGCACTGGATATTTAATATATGTGCACTGGATATATTTAATATATGTGCACTGGATATCTAATATATGTGCACTGGATATTTCATATATGTGCACTGGATGTTTCATATACGTGCAGTGGATATATATAATATTTGTGCACGGGATATTTAATATATGTGCACTGGATATTTAATATATGTGCACTGGATATATTTAATATATGTGCACTGGATATCTAATATATGTGCACTGGATATTTCATATATGTGCGCTGGATATTTCATATATGTGCACTGGATATAAATAATAAATGTGCACTGGATCTATAATATATGTGCACTGGATATATATAATATATGTGCACTGGATATATTTAATATATGTGCACTGGATATTTAATATATGTTCACTGGATATTTAATATATGTGCACTGGATATATATAATATATGTGCACTGGATATTTAATATATGTGCACTGGATATCTAATATATGTGCACTGGATATTTAATATATGTGCACTGGATATCTAATATATGTGCACTGGATATTTAATATATGTGCACTGGATATCTAATATATGTGCACTGGATATTTAATATATGTGCACTGGATATATTTAATATATGTGCACTGGATATCTAATATATGTGCACTGGATTTTTAATGTATGTGCACTGGATATAAATAAAATATGTGCACTGGATCTATAACATATGTGCACTGGATATATATACTATATGTGCACTGGATATATTTAACATATGTGCACTGGATATATAATATATGTGCACTAGATATATATATAATATATGTGCACTGGATATATATATAATATATGTGCACAGGATATAAATAATATATGAGCACTGGATATTTAATATATGTGCACTGTATATATATAATATATATGCACTGGATATTTAATGTATGTGCACTGGATATAAATAATATAAGTGCACTGTATCTATAGCATATATGCACTCGATATATATACTATATGTGCACTGGATATATTTAATTTATGTGCACTGGACATTTAATATATGTGCACTGGATATCTAATATATGTGCACTGGATATTTAATATATGTGCACTGGATATCTAATATATGTGCACTGGATATTTAATATATGTGCACTGGATATCTAATATATGTGCACTGGATATTTAATATATGTGCACTAGATATATATAATATATGTGCACTGGATATTTAATATATGTGCACTAGATATATTTAATATATGTGCACTGGATATCTAATATATGTGCACTGGATATTTAATATATGTGCACTGGATATCTAATATATGTGCACTGGATATTTAATATATGTGCACTAGATATATATAATATATGTGCACTGGATATTTAATATATGTGCACTGGATATATTTAATATATGTGCACTGGATATCTAATATATGTGCACTGGATTTTTAATGTATGTGCACTGGATATAAATAAAATATGTGCACTGGATCTATAACATATGTGCACTGGATATATATATTATATGTGCACTGGATATATTTAACATATGTGCACTGGATATATAATATATGTGCACTAGATATATATATAATATATGTGCACTGGATATATATATAATATATGTGCACTGGATATCTAATATATGTGCACTGGAAATTTAATATATGTGCACTGGATATATATGTGCACTGGATCTATAATATATGTGCACTGGATATATATAATATATGTGCACTGGATATTAAATATATGTGCACTGTATATAAATAATATATGTGCACTGGATATATAATATATGTGCACTGGATATATATAATATATGTGCACTGGATATATTTAATATATGTGCACTGGATATATAATATATGTGCACTGGATATTATACATATCTGCACTGGATATATTTAATATATTTGCACTGGATATTTAATATATGTGCACTGGATATATATCTATAATATATGTGCACTGGATATACATAATAAATGTGCACTGGATCTATAATATATATGCACTGGATATTTATAATATATGTGCACTGGATAAATTTAATATATGTGCACTTTATATCTAATATATGTGCACTGGATATTTAATATATGTGCACTGGATATATATATAATATATGTGCACTGGATATTTAATATATGTGCACTGGATATAAATAATATATATGCACAGGATCTATAATATATGTGCACTGGATATTTATAATATATGTGCACTGGATATATTTAATATATGTGCACTTTATATCTAATATATGTGCACTGGATATTTAATATATGTGCACTGTATATATATATATATATATATATATATATATATATATATATATAATATATGTGCACTGGATATTTAATATATGTGCACTGGATATAAATAATATATATGCACAGGATCTATAATATATGTGCACTGGATTTATATAATATATGTGCACTGGATATATTTAATATATGTGCACTGGGTATATTTAATATATGTGCACTGGATATATAATGTATGTGCACTGAATATATATAATATATGTGCACTGGATATTTAATATATGTGCACTGGATATATATAATATATGTGCACTGGATATTTAATATATGTGCACTGGATATATATAATATATGTGCACTGGATATTTAATATATGTGCACTAGATATAAATAATATATGAGCACTGGATATTTAATATATGTGCACTGTATATATATAATATATATGCACTGGATATTTAATGTATGTGCACTGGATATAAATAATATAAGTGCACTGTATCTATAACATATGTGCACTGGATATATATACTATATGTGCACTGGATATATTTAATTTATGTGCACTGGACATTTAATATATGTGCACTGGATATCTAATATATGTGCACTGGATATTTAATATATGTGCACTGGATATCTAATATATGTGCACTGGATATTTAATATATGTGCACTGGATATCTAATATATGTGCACTGGATATTTAATATATGTGCACTAGATATATATATAATATATGTGCACTGGATATTTAATATATGTGCACTAGATATATTTAATATATGTGCACTGGATATCTAATATATGTGCACTGGATATTTAATATATGTGCACTGGATATCTAATATATGTGCACTGGATATTTAATATATGTGCACTAGATATATATAATATATGTGCACTGTATATTTAATATATGTGCACTGGATATATTTAATATATGTGCACTGGATATCTAATATATGTGCACTGGATGTTTAATGTATTTGCACTGGATATAAATAATATATGTGCACTGGATCTATAACATATGTGCACTGGATATATATACTATATGTGCACTGGATATATTTAACATATGTGCACTGGATATATAATATATGTGCACTAGATATATATATTATATGTGCACTGGATATATATATATAATATATGTGCACAGGATATTCATAATATATGTGCACTGGATATATTTAATATATGTGCACTGGATATCTAATATATGTGCACTGGATATATATAATATATGCACACTGGATATGTAATATATATGTGCACTGGATATGTAATATATGTGCTCTGGATATTTAATATATGTGCACTGGATATTTAATTTATGTGCACTGGATATATTTATTATACGTGCACTGGATATTTAATATATGTGCACTGGATATATTTAATATATGTGCACTGTATATCTAATACATGTGCACTGGATATTTATAATATATGTGCACTGGATAAATTTAATATATGTGCACTTTATATCTAATATATGTGCACTGGATATTTAATATATGTGCACTGGATATATATATAATATATGTGCACTGGATATTTAATATATGTGCACTGGATATAAATAATATATATGCACAGGATCTATAATATATGTGCACTGGATATTTATAATATATGTGCACTGGATATATTTAATATATGTGCACTTTATATCTAATATATGTGCACTGGATATTTAATATATGTGCACTGTATATATATATATATATATATATATATATATAATATATGTGCACTGGATATTTAATATATGTGCACTGGATATAAATAATATATATGCACAGGATCTATAATATATGTGCACTGGATTTTTATAATATATGTGCACTGGATATATTTAATATATGTGCACTGGGTATATTTAATATATGTGCACTGGATATATAATGTATGTGCACTGAATTTATATAATATATGTGCACTGGATATTTAATATATGTGCACTGGATATATATAATATATGTGCACTGGATATCTAATATATGTGCATTGGATGTTTAATGTATTTGCACTGGATATAAATAATATATGTGCACTGGATATAAATAATATATATGCACAGGATCTATAATATATGTGCACTGGATTTTTATAATATATGTGCACTGGATGTATTTAATATATGTGCACTGGGTATATTTAATATATGTGCACTGGATATATAATGTATGTGCACTGAATTTATATAATATATGTGCACTGGATATTTAATATATGTGCACTGGATATATTTAATATATGTGCACTGGATATCTAATATATGTGCATTGGATGTTTAATGTATTTGCACTGGATATAAATAATATATGTGCACTGGATCTATAACATATGTGCACTGGATATATATACTATATGTGCACTGGATATATTTAACATATGTGCACTGGATATATAATATATGTGCACTAGATATATATAATATATGTGCACTGGATATATATATATCATATATGTGCACAGGATATTCATAATATATGTGCACTGGATATATTTAATATATGTGCACTGGATATCTAATATATGTGCACTGGATATATATAATATATGCACACTGGATATGTAATATATATGTGCACTGGATATGTAATATATGTGCTCTGGATATTTAATATATGTGCACTGGATATTTAATTTATGTGCACTGGATATATTTATTATACGTGCACTGGATATTTAATATATGTGCACTGGATATATTTAATATATGTGCACTGTATATCTAATACATGTGCACTGGATATTTAATATATGTGCACTGGATATCTAATATATGTGCACTGGATATTTAATATATGTGCACTGGATATCTAATATATGTGCACTGGATATCTAATACATGTGCACTGGATATCTAATATATGTGCACTGGATATTTAATATATGTGCACTGGATATATTTAATATATGTGCACTGTATATCTAATATATGTGCACTGGATATTTAATATATGTGCACTGGATATCTAATATATGTGCACTGGATATTTAATATATGTGCACTGGATAACTAATATATGTGCACTGGATATTTAATATATGTGCACTGGATATATTTGATATATGTGCACTGTATATCTAATATATGTGCACTGGATATGTAATATATGTGCACTGGATATCTAATATATGTGCACTGGATATTTAATATATGTGCACTGGATATCTAATATATGTGCACTGGATATTTAATATATGTGCACTAGATATATATAATATATGTGCACTGGATATTTAATATATGTGCACTAGATATATTTAATATATGTGCACTGGATATCTAATATATGTGCACTGGATATTTAATATATGTGCACTGGACATCTAATATATGTGCACTGGATATTTAATATATGTGCACTAGATATATATAATATATGTGCACTGGATATTTAATATATGTGCACTGGATATATTTAATATATGTGCACTGGATATCTAATATATGTGCACTGGATGTTTAATGTATGTGCACTGGATATAAATAATATATGTGCACTGGATATCTAATATATGTGCACTGGATGTTTAATGTATGTGCACTGGATATAAATAATATATGTGCACTGGATCTATAACATATGTGCACTGGATATATATACTATATGTGCACTGGATATATATATATGTATATATATATATTATATGTGCACAGGATATTCATAATATATGTGCACTGGATATATTTAATATATGTGCACTGGATATTTAATATATGTGCACTGGATATATTTAATATATGTGCACTGTATATTTAATATATGTGCACTGGATATATTTAATATATGTGCACTGGATATCTAATATATGTGCACTGGATATTTAATATATGTGCACTGGATATCTAATATATGTGCACTGGATATTTAATATATGTGCACTGGATATCTAATATATGTGCACTGGATATTTAATATATGTGCACTGGATATATTTAATATATGTGCACTGTATATCTAATATATGTGCACTGGATATTTAATATATGTGCACTGGATATCTAATATATGTGCACTTGATATTTAATATATGTGCACTGGATATAAATAATATTTCTGCACTGGATATTTAATATATGAGCACTGGATATCTAATATATGTGCACTGGATATTTAATATATGTGCACCGGATATATTTAATATATGTGCACTGGATATCTTATAAATGTGCACTGGATATTTTATATATGTGCACTGGATATAAATAATAAATGTGCACTTGATCTATAATATATGTGCACTATATAAATATAATATATGTGCACTGGATATATTTAATATATGTGCACTGGATATTAAATATATGTGCACTGGATATTTTATATATGTGCACTGGATATTTAGTATATGTGCACTGGATATATATAATATATGTGCACTGGATATTTAATATATGTGCACTGGATATTTAATATATGTGCACTGGATATTTAATATATGTGCACTGGATATATTTAATATATGTGCACTGGATATCTAATATATGTGCACTGGATATTTCATATATGTGCACTGGATATTTCATATACGTGCACTGGATATATATAATATTTGTGCACGGGATATTTAATATATGTGCACTGGATATTTAATATATGTGCAATGGATATCTAATATATGTGCACTGGATATTTAATATATGTGCACTGGATATTTCATATACGTGCACTGGATATATATAATATTTGTGCACGGGATATTTAATATATGTGCACTGGATATTTAATATATGTGCAATGGATATATTTAATATATGTGCACTGGATATCTAATATATGTGCACTGGATATTTCATATATGTGCGCTGGATATTTCATATATGTGCACTGGATATAAATAATAAATGTGCACTGGATCTATAATATATGTGCACTGGATATATATAGTATATGTGGACTGGATATATTTAATATATGTGGACTGGATATATTTAATATATGCGCACTGGATATTTAATATATGTGCACTGGATAATTAATATATGTGTACTGGTTATATATAATATATGTGCACTGGATATTTAATATAAGTGCACTGGAAATATTTAATATATGTGCACTGGAAATTTAATATATGTGCACTGGATATTTAATATATGTGCACTGGATATAAATAATATTTGTGCACTGGATATTTAATATATGAGCACTGGATATCTAATATATGTGCACTGGATATTTAATATATGTGCACCGGATATATTTAATATATGTGCACTGGATATCTTATAAATGTGCACTGGATATTTTATATATGTGCACTGGATATAAATAATAAATGTGCACTTGATCTATAATATATGTGCACTGGATATATATAATATATGTGCACTGGATATATTTAATATATGTGCACTGGATATTAAATATATGTGCACTGGATATTTTATATATGTGCACTGGATATTTAGTATATGTGCACTGGATATATATATATATATATATATATATAATATATGTGCACTGGATATATATAATATATGTGCACTGGATATATTTAATATATGTGCATTAGATATATATAATATATGTGCACTGGATATTTAATATATGTGCACTGGATATATTTAATATATGTGCACTGGATATCTAATATATGTGCACTGGATATTTCATATATGTGCACTGGATGTTTCATATACGTGCAGTGGATATATATAATATTTGTGCACGGGATATTTAATATATGTGCACTGGATATTTAATATATTCGCACTGGATATATATCTATAATATATGTGCACTGGATATACATAATAAATGTGCACTGGATCTATAATATATATGCACTGGATATTTATAATATATGTGCACTGGATAAATTTAATATATGTGCACTTTATATCTAATATATGTGCACTGGATATTTAATATATGTGCACTGGATATATATATAATATATGTGCACTGGATATTTAATATATGTGCACTGGATATAAATAATATATATGCACAGGATCTATAATATATGTGCACTGGATATTTATAATATATGTGCACTGGATATATTTAATAAATGTGCACTTTATATCTAATATATGTGCACTAGATATTTAATATATGTGCACTGTATATATATATATATATATATATATATATATTATATGTGCACTGGATATTTAATATATGTGCACTGGATATAAATAATATATATGCACAGGATCTATAATATATGTGCACTGGATTTTTATAATATATGTGCACTGGATATATTTAATATATGTGCACTGGGTATATTTAATATATGTGCACTGGATATATAATGTATGTGCACTGAATATATATAATATATGTGCACTGGATATTTAATATATGTGCACTGGATATATATAATATATGTGCACTGGATATTTAATATATGTGCACTGGATATATATAATATATGTGCACTGGATATTTAATATATGTGCACTAGATATAAATGATATATGAGCACTGGATATTTAATATATGTGCACTGTATATATATAATATATATGCACTGGATATTTAATGTATGTGCACTGGATATAAATAATATAAGTGCACTGTATCTATAACATATGTGCACTGGATATATATACTATATGTGCACTGGATATATTTAATTTATGTGCACTGGACATTTAATATATGTGCACTGGATATCTAATATATGTGCACTGGATATTTAATATATGTGCACTGGATATCTAATATATGTGCACTGGATATTTAATATATGTGCACTAGATATATATAATATATGTGCACTGGATATTTAATATATGTGCACTAGATATATTTAATATATGTGCACTGGATATCTAATATATGTGCACTGGATATTTAATATATGTGCACTGGATATCTAATATATGTGCACTGGATATTTAATATATGTGCACTAGATATATATAATATATGTGCACTGGATATTTAATATATGTGCACTGGATATATTTAATATATGTGCACTGTATATCTAATATATGTGCACTGGATATTTAATGTATGTGCACGGGATATAAATAATATATGTGCACTGGATCTATAACATATGTGCACTGGATATATATACTATATGTGCACTGGATTTATTTAACATATGTGCACTGGATATATAATATATGTGCACTGGATATTTAATATATGGGCACTAGATATATATAATATATGTGCACTGGAAATTTAATATATGTGCACTGGATATTTAATATATGTGCACTGGATATTTAGTATATGTGCACTGGATATATATATATATATATATATATATATATATATATAATATATGTGCACTGGTTATATATAATATATGTGCACTGGATATATTTAATATATGTGCACTAGATATATATAATATATGTGCACTGGATATTTAATATATGTGCACTGGATATATTTAATATATGTGCACTGTATATCTAATATATGTGCACTGGATATTTAATATATGTGCACTGGATATCTAATATATGTGCACTGGATATTTAATATATGTGCACTGGATATCTAATATATGTGCACTGGATATTTAATATATGTGCACTGGATATCTAATATATGTGCACTGGATATATATAGTATATGTGGACTGGATATATTTAATATATGTGGACTGGATATATTTAATATATGCGCACTGGATATTTAATATATGTGCACTGGATAATTAATATATGTGCACTGGTTATATATAATATATGTGTACTGGATATTTAATATAAGTGCACTGGAAATATTTAATATATATGCACTGGAAATTTAATATATGTGCACTGGATATTTAATATATGTGCACTGGATATAAATAATATTTCTGCACTGGATATTTAATATATGAGCACTGGATATCTAATATATGTGCACTGGATATTTAATATATGTGCACCGGATATATTTAATATATGTGCACTGGATATCTTATAAATGTGCACTGGATATTTTATATATGTGCACTGGATATAAATAATAAATGTGCACTTGATCTATAATATATGTGCACTATATAAATATAATATATGTGCACTGGATATATTTAATATATGTGCACTGGATATTAAATATATGTGCACTGGATATTTTATATATGTGCACTGGATATTTAGTATATGTGCACTGGATATATATATATATATATAATATATGTGCACTGGATATATATAATATATGTGCACTGGATATATTTAATATATGTGCACTGGATATCTAATATATGTGCACTGAATATATATAATATATGCGCACTGGATATTTAATATATATGTGCACTGGATATGTAATACATGTGCAGTGGATATTTAATATATGTGCACTGGATATTTTATTTATGTGCACTGGATATATTTATTATATGTGCACTGGATATCTAATATATGTGCACTGGATATTTAAAATATGTGCACTGGATATATATAATATATGTGCACTGGATATTTAATATATGTGCACTGGATATTTAATATATGTGCACTGGATATATATAGTATATGTGGACTGGATATATTTAATATATGTGGACTGGATATATTTAATATATGCGCACTGGATATTTAATATATGTGCACTGGATAATTAATATATGTGCACTGGTTATATATAATATATGTGTACTGGATATTTAATATAAGTGCACTGGAAATATTTAATATATGTGCACTGGAAATTTAATATATGTGCACTGGATATTTAATATATGTGCACTGGATATAAATAATATTTCTGCACTGGATATTTAATATATGAGCACTGGATATCTAATATATGTGCACTGGATATTTAATATATGTGCACCGGATATATTTAATATATGTGCACTGGATATCTTATAAATGTGCACTGGATATTTTATATATGTGCACTGGATATAAATAATAAATGTGCACTTGATCTATAATATATGTGCACTATATAAATATAATATATGTGCACTGGATATATTTAATATATGTGCACTGGATATATTTAATATATGTGCACTAGATATATATAATATATGTGCACTGGATATTTAATATATGTGCACTGGATATATTTAATATATGTGCACTGGATATCTAATATATGTGCACTGGATATTTCATATATGTGCACTGGATATTTAGTATATGTGCACTGAATATATATATATAATATATGTGCACTGGATATATATAATATATGTGCACTGGATATATTTAATATATGTGCACTAGATATATATAATATATGTGCACTGGATATTTAATATATGTGCACTGGATATATTTAATATATGTGCACTGGATATCTAATATATGTGCACTGGATATTTCATATATGTGCACTGGATATTTCATATACGTGCACTGGATATATATAATATTTGTGCACGGGATATTTAATATATGTGCACTGGATATTTAATATATGTGCAATGGATATCTAATATATGTGCACTGGATATTTAATATATGTGCACTGGATATTTCATATACGTGCACTGGATATATATAATATTTGTGCACGTGATATTTAATATATGTGCACTGGATATTTAATATATGTGCAATGGATATATTTAATATATGTGCACTGGATATCTAATATATGTGCACTGGATATATTTAATATATGTGCACTGGATATCTAATATATGTGCACTGGAAATTTAATATATGTGCACTGGATATATATGTGCACTGGATCTATAATATATGTGCACTGGATATATATAATATATGTGCACTGGATATTAAATATATGTGCACTGTATATAAATAAAATATGTGCACTGGATATATAATATATGTGCACTGGATATATATAATATATGTGCACTGGATATATTTATTATATGTGCACTGGATATATAATATATGTGCACTGGATAATATACATATCTGCACTGGATATATTTAATATATTTGCACTGGATATTTAATATATGTGCACTGGATATACATAATAAATGTGCACTGGATCTATAATATATGTGCACTGGATATATATAATATATGTGCACTGGATATATATCTATAATATATGTGCACTGGATATACATAATAAATGTGCACTGGATTTATAATATATATGCACTGGATATTTATAATATATGTGCACTGGATAAATTTAATATATGTGCACTTTATATCTAATATATGTGCACTAGATATTTAATATATGTGCACTGTATATATATATATATATATATATATATATTATATGTGCACTGGATATTTAATATATGTGCACTGGATATAAATAATATATATGCACAGGATCTATAATATATGTGCACTGGATTTTTATAATATATGTGCACTGGATATATTTAATATATGTGCACTGGGTATATTTAATATATGTGCACTGGATATATAATGTATGTGCACTGAATATATATAATATATGTGCACTGGATATTTAATATATGTGCACTGGATATATATAATATATGTGCACTGGATATTTAATATATGTGCACTGGATATATATAATATATGTGCACTGGATATTTAATATATGTGCACTAGATATAAATGATATATGAGCACTGGATATTTAATATATGTGCACTGTATATATATAATATATATGCACTGGATATTTAATGTATGTGCACTGGATATAAATAATATAAGTGCACTGTATCTATAACATATGTGCACTGGATATATATACTATATGTGCACTGGATATATTTAATTTATGTGCACTGGACATTTAATATATGTGCACTGGATATCTAATATATGTGCACTGGATATTTAATATATGTGCACTGGATATCTAATATATGTGCACTGGATATTTAATATATGTGCACTAGATATATATAATATATGTGCACTGGATATTTAATATATGTGCACTAGATATATTTAATATATGTGCACTGGATATCTAATATATGTGCACTGGATATTTAATATATGTGCACTGGATATCTAATATATGTGCACTGGATATTTAATATATGTGCACTAGATATATATAATATATGTGCACTGGATATTTAATATATGTGCACTGGATATATTTAATATATGTGCACTGTATATCTAATATATGTGCACTGGATATTTAATGTATGTGCACGGGATATAAATAATATATGTGCACTGGATCTATAACATATGTGCACTGGATATATATACTATATGTGCACTGGATTTATTTAACATATGTGCACTGGATATATAATATATGTGCACTGGATATTTAATATATGGGCACTAGATATATATAATATATGTGCACTGGAAATTTAATATATGTGCACTGGATATTTAATATATGTGCACTGGATATTTAGTATATGTGCACTGGATATATATATATATATATATATATATATATATAATATATGTGCACTGGTTATATATAATATATGTGCACTGGATATATTTAATATATGTGCACTAGATATATATAATATATGTGCACTGGATATTTAATATATGTGCACTGGATATATTTAATATATGTGCACTGTATATCTAATATATGTGCACTGGATATTTAATATATGTGCACTGGATATCTAATATATGTGCACTGGATATTTAATATATGTGCACTGGATATCTAATATATGTGCACTGGATATTTAATATATGTGCACTGGATATCTAATATATGTGCACTGGATATATATAGTATATGTGGACTGGATATATTTAATATATGTGGACTGGATATATTTAATATATGCGCACTGGATATTTAATATATGTGCACTGGATAATTAATATATGTGCACTGGTTATATATAATATATGTGTACTGGATATTTAATATACGTGCACTGGAAATATTTAATATATATGCACTGGAAATTTAATATATGTGCACTGGATATTTAATATATGTGCACTGGATATAAATAATATTTCTGCACTGGATATTTAATATATGAGCACTGGATATCTAATATATGTGCACTGGATATTTAATATATGTGCACCGGATATATTTAATATATGTGCACTGGATATCTTATAAATGTGCACTGGATATTTTATATATGTGCACTGGATATAAATAATAAATGTGCACTTGATCTATAATATATGTGCACTATATAAATATAATATATGTGCACTGGATATATTTAATATATGTGCACTGGATATTAAATATATGTGCACTGGATATTTTATATATGTGCACTGGATATTTAGTATATGTGCACTGGATATATATATATATATAATATATGTGCACTGGATATATATAATATATGTGCACTGGATATATTTAATATATGTGCACTGGATATCTAATATATGTGCACTGAATATATATAATATATGCGCACTGGATATTTAATATATATGTGCACTGGATATGTAATACATGTGCAGTGGATATTTAATATATGTGCACTGGATATTTTATTTATGTGCACTGGATATATTTATTATATGTGCACTGGATATTTAATATATGTGCACTGGATATCTAATATATGTGCACTGGATATTTAAAATATGTGCACTGGATATATATAATATATGTGCACTGGATATTTAATATATGTGCACTGGATATTTAATATATGTGCACTGGATATATATAGTATATGTGGACTGGATATATTTAATATATGTGGACTGGATATATTTAATATATGCGCACTGGATATTTAATATATGTGCACTGGATAATTAATATATGTGCACTGGTTATATATAATATATGTGTACTGGATATTTAATATAAGTGCACTGGAAATATTTAATATATGTGCACTGGAAATTTAATATATGTGCACTGGATATTTAATATATGTGCACTGGATATAAATAATATTTCTGCACTGGATATTTAATATATGAGCACTGGATATCTAATATATGTGCACTGGATATTTAATATATGTGCACCGGATATATTTAATATATGTGCACTGGATATCTTATAAATGTGCACTGGATATTTTATATATGTGCACTGGATATAAATAATAAATGTGCACTTGATCTATAATATATGTGCACTATATAAATATAATATATGTGCACTGGATATATTTAATATATGTGCACTGGATATATTTAATATATGTGCACTAGATATATATAATATATGTGCACTGGATATTTAATATATGTGCACTGGATATATTTAATATATGTGCACTGGATATCTAATATATGTGCACTGGATATTTCATATATGTGCACTGGATATTTAGTATATGTGCACTGAATATATATATATAATATATGTGCACTGGATATATATAATATATGTGCACTGGATATATTTAATATATGTGCACTAGATATATATAATATATGTGCACTGGATATTTAATATATGTGCACTGGATATATTTAATATATGTGCACTGGATATCTAATATATGTGCACTGGATATTTCATATATGTGCACTGGATATTTCATATACGTGCACTGGATATATATAATATTTGTGCACGGGATATTTAATATATGTGCACTGGATATTTAATATATGTGCAATGGATATCTAATATATGTGCACTGGATATTTAATATATGTGCACTGGATATTTCATATACGTGCACTGGATATATATAATATTTGTGCACGTGATATTTAATATATGTGCACTGGATATTTAATATATGTGCAATGGATATATTTAATATATGTGCACTGGATATCTAATATATGTGCACTGGATATATTTAATATATGTGCACTGGATATCTAATATATGTGCACTGGAAATTTAATATATGTGCACTGGATATATATGTGCACTGGATCTATAATATATGTGCACTGGATATATATAATATATGTGCACTGGATATTAAATATATGTGCACTGTATATAAATAAAATATGTGCACTGGATATATAATATATGTGCACTGGATATATATAATATATGTGCACTGGATATATTTATTATATGTGCACTGGATATATAATATATGTGCACTGGATAATATACATATCTGCACTGGATATATTTAATATATTTGCACTGGATATTTAATATATGTGCACTGGATATACATAATAAATGTGCACTGGATCTATAATATATGTGCACTGGATATATATAATATATGTGCACTGGATATATATCTATAATATATGTGCACTGGATATACATAATAAATGTGCACTGGATTTATAATATATATGCACTGGATATTTATAATATATGTGCACTGGATAAATTTAATATATGTGCACTTTATATCTAATATATGTGCACTGGATATTTAATATATGTGCACTGGATATATATATAATATATGTGCACTGGATATTTAATATATGTGCACTGGATATAAATAATATATATGCACAGGATCTATAATATATGTGCACTGGATATTTATAATATATGTGCACTGGATATATTTAATATATGTGCACTTTATATCTAATATATGTGCACTGGATATTTAATATATGTGCACTGTATATATATATATATATATAATATATGTGCACTGGATATTTAATATATGTGCACTGGATATAAATAATATATATGCACAGGATCTATAATATATGTGCACTGGATTTTTATAATATATGTGCACTGGATATATTTAATATATGTGCACTGAATATATATAATATATGTGCACTGGATATTTAATATATGTGCACTGGATATATATAATATATGTGCACTGGATATTTAATATATGTGCACTGGATATATATAATATATGTGCACTGGATATTTAATATATGTGCACTAGATATAAATGATATATGAGCACTGGATATTTAATATATGTGCACTGTATATATATAATATATATGCACTGGATATTTAATGTATGTGCACTGGATATAAATAATATAAGTGCACTGTATCTATAACATATGTGCACTGGATATATATACTATATGTGCACTGGATATATTTAATTTATGTGCACTGGACATTTAATATATGTGCACTGGATATCTAATATATGTGCACTGGATATTTAATATATGTGCACTGGATATCTAATATATGTGCACTGGATATTTAATATATGTGCACTGGATATCTAATATATGTGCACTGGATATTTAATATATGTGCACTAGATATATATAATATATGTGCACTGGATATTTAATATATGTGCACTAGATATATTTAATATATGTGCACTGGATATCTAATATATGTGCACTGGATATTTAATATATGTGCACTGGATATCTAATATATGTGCACTGGATATTTAATATATGTGCACTAGATATATATAATATATGTGCACTGGATATTTAATATATGTGCACTGGATATATTTAATATATGTGCACTGGATATCTAATATATGTGCACTGGATGTTTAATGTATTTGCACTGGATATAAATAATATATGTGCACTGGATCTATAACATATGTGCACTGGATATATATATACTATATGTGCACTGGATATATAATATATGTGCACTAGATATATATAATATATGTGCACTGGATATATATATATAATATATGTGCACAGGATATTCATAATATATGTGCACTGGATATATTTAATATATGTGCACTGGATATCTAATATATGTGCACTGGATATATATAATATATGCACACTGGATATGTAATATATATGTGCACTGGATATGTAATATATGTGCTCTGGATATTTAATATATGTGCACTGGATATTTAATTTATGTGCACTGGATATATTTATTATACGTGCACTGGATATTTAATATATGTGCACTGGATATATTTAATATATGTGCACTGTATATCTAATACATGTGCACTGGATATTTAATATATGTGCACTGGATATCTAATATATGTGCACTGGATATTTAATATATGTGCACTGGATATCTAATATATGTGCACTGGATATCTAATACATGTGCACTGGATATCTAATATATGTGCACTGGATATTTAATATATGTGCACTGGATATATTTAATATATGTGCACTGTATATCTAATATATGTGCACTGGATATTTAATATATGTGCACTGGATATCTAATATATGTGCACTGGATATTTAATATATGTGCACTGGATATCTAATATATGTGCACTGGATATTTAATATATGTGCACTGGATATATTTAATATATGTGCACTGTATATCTAATATATGTGCACTGGATATGTAATATATGTGCACTGGATATCTAATATATGTGCACTGGATATTTAATATATGTGCACTGGATATCTAATATATGTGCACTGGATATTTAATATATGTGCACTAGATATATATAATATATGTGCACTGGATATTTAATATATGTGCACTAGATATATTTAATATATGTGCACTGGATATCTAATATATGTGCACTGGATATTTAATATATGTGCACTGGACATCTAATATATGTGCACTGGATATTTAATATATGTGCACTAGATATATATAATATATGTGCACTGGATATTTAATATATGTGCACTGGATATATTTAATATATGTGCACTGGATATCTAATATATGTGCACTGGATGTTTAATGTATGTGCACTGGATATAAATAATATATGTGCACTGGATCTATAACATATGTGCACTGGATATATATACTATATGTTCACTGGATATATTTAACATATGTGCACTGGATATATAATATATGTGCACTAGATATATATAATATATGTGCACTGGATATATATATATGTATATATATATATAATATATGTGCACAGGATATTCATAATATATGTGCACTGGATATATTTAATATATGTGCACTGGATATTTAATATATGTGCACTGGATATATTTAATATATGTGCACTGTATATTTAATATATGTGCACTGGATATATTTAATATATGTGCACTGGATATCTAATATATGTGCACTGGATATTTAATATATGTGCACTGGATATCTAATATATGTGCACTGGATATTTAATATATGTGCACTGGATATCTAATATATGTGCACTGGATATTTAATATATGTGCACTGGATATATTTAATATATGTGCACTGTATATCTAATATATGTGCACTGGATATTTAATACATGTGCACTGGATATCTAATATATGTGCACTTGATATTTAATATATGTGCACTGGATATCTAATATATGTGCACTGGATATTTAATATATGTGCACTAGATATATATAATATATGTGCACTGGATATTTAATATATGTGCACTAGATATATTTAATATATGTGCACTGGATATCTAATATATGTGCACTGGATATTTAATATATGTGCACTGGATATCTAATATATGTGCACTGGATATTTAATATATGTGCACTAGATATATATAATATATGTGCACTGGATATTTAATATATGTGCACTGGATATATTTAATATATGTGCACTGGATATCTAATATATGTGCACTGGATATTTAATGTATTTGCACTGGATATAAATAATATATGTGCACTGGATCTATAACATATGTGCACTGGATATATATATACTATATGTGCACTGGATATATAATATATGTGCACTAGATATATATAATAAATGTGCACTGGATATATATATAATATATGTGCACAGGATATTCATAATATATGTGCACTGGATATATTTAATATATGTGCACTGGATATCTAATATATGTGCACTGGATATATATAATATATGCACACTGGATATGTAATATATATGTGCACTGGATATGTAATATATGTGCTCTGGATATTTAATATATGTGCACTGGATATTTAATTTATGTGCACTGGATATATTTATTATACGTGCACTGGATATTTAATATATGTGCACTGGATATATTTAATATATGTGCACTGTATATCTAATACATGTGCACTGGATATTTAATATATGTGCACTGGATATCTAATATATGTGCACTGCATATTTAATATATGTGCACTGGATATCTAATATATGTGCACTGGATATCTAATACATGTGCACTGGATATCTAATATATGTGCACTGGATATTTAATATATGTGCACTGGATATATTTAATATATGTGCACTGTATATCTAATATATGTGCACTGGATATTTAATATATGTGCACTGGATATCTAATATATGTGCACTGGATATTTAATATATGTGCACTGGATATCTAATATATGTGCACTGGATATTTAATATATGTGCACTGGATATATTTAATATATGTGCACTGTATATCTAATATATGTGCACTGGATATGTAATATATGTGCACTGGATATCTAATATATGTGCACTGGATATTTAATATATGTGCACTGGATATCTAATATATGTGCACTGGATATTTAATATATGTGCACTAGATATATATAATATATGTGCACTGGATATTTAATATATGTGCACTAGATATATTTAATATATGTGCACTGGATATCTAATATATGTGCACTGGATATTTAATATATGTGCACTGGACATCTAATATATGTGCACTGGATATTTAATATATGTGCACTAGATATATATAATATATGTGCACTGGATATTTAATATATGTGCACTGGATATATTTAATATATGTGCACTGGATATCTAATATATGTGCACTGGATGTTTAATGTATGTGCACTGGATATAAATAATATATGTGCACTGGATCTATAACATATGTGCACTGGATATATATACTATATGTTCACTGGATATATTTAACATATGTGCACTGGATATATAATATATGTGCACTAGATATATATAATATATGTGCACTGGATATATATATATGTATATATATATATAATATATGTGCACAGGATATTCATAATATATGTGCACTGGATATATTTAATATATGTGCACTGGATATTTAATATATGTGCACTGGATATATTTAATATATGTGCACTGTATATTTAATATATGTGCACTGGATATATTTAATATATGTGCACTGGATATCTAATATATGTGCACTGGATATTTAATATATGTGCACTGGATATCTAATATATGTGCACTGGATATTTAATATATGTGCACTGGATATCTAATATATGTGCACTGGATATTTAATATATGTGCACTGGATATATTTAATATATGTGCACTGTATATCTAATATATGTGCACTGGATATTTAATACATGTGCACTGGATATCTAATATATGTGCACTTGATATTTAATATATGTGCACTGGATATCTAATATATGTGCACTGGATATTTAATATATGTGCACTGGATATCTAATATATGTGCACTGGATATTTAATATATGTGCACTGGATATATTTAATATATGTGCACTGGATATATTTAATATATGTGCACTGTATATCTAATATATGTGCACTGGATATGTAATATATGTGCACTGGATATGTAATATATGTGCACTGGATATCTAATATATGTGCACTGGATATTTAATATATGTGTACTAGATATATATAATATATGTGCAATGGATATTTAATATATGTGCACTGGATATATATAATATATGTGCACTGGATATCTAATATATGTGCACTGGATATTTAATGTATGTGCACGGGATATAAATAATATATGTGCACTGGATCTATAACATATGTGCACTGGATATATATACTATATGTGCACTGGATTTATTTAACATATGTGCACTGGATATATAATATATGTGCACTGGATATTTAATATATGGGCACTAGATATATATAATATATGTGCACTGGAAATTTAATATATGTGCACTGGATATTTAATATATGTGCACTGGATATTTAGTATATGTGCACTGGATATATATATATATATATATATATATATAATATATGTGCACTGGTTATATATAATATATGTGCACTGGATATATTTAATATATGTGCACTAGATATATATAATATATGTGCACTGGATATTTAATATATGTGCACTGGATATATTTAATATATGTGCACTGGATATCTAATATATGTGCACTGGATATTTAATATATGTGCACTGGATATCTAATATATGTGCACTGGATATTTAATATATGTGCACTGGATATCTAATATATGTGCACTGGATATTTAATATATGTGCACTAGATATATATATAATATATGTGCACTGGATATCTAATATATGTGCACTGGATGTTTAATGTATGTGCACTGGATATAAATAATATATGTGCACTGGATCTATAACATATGTGCACTGGATATATATATATACTATATGTGCACTGGATATATTTAACATATTTCACTGGATATATTATATATGTGCACTGGATATTTAGTATATGTGCACTGGATATATATATATATAATATATGTGCACAGGATATATATAATATATGTGCACTGGATATATTTAATATATGTGCACTGGATATCTAATATATGTGCACTGAATATATATAATATATGCGCACTGGATATTTAATATATATGTGCACTGGATATGTAATACATGTGCAGTGGATATTTAATATATGTGCACTGGATATTTTATTTATGTGCACTGGATATATTTATTATATGTGCACTGGATATGTATAATATATGTGCACTGGATATCTAATATATGTGCACTGGATATTTAAAATATGTGCACTGGATATATATGATATATGTGCACTGGATATTTAATATATGTGCACTGGATATTTAATATATGTGCACTGGATATATATAGTATATGTGGACTGGATATATTTAATATATGTGGACTGGATATATTTAATATATGTGCACTGGATATTTAATATATGTGCACTGGATAATTAATATATGTGCACTGGTTATATATAATATATGTGTACTGGATATTTATTATAAGTGCACTGGAAATATTTAATATATGTGCACTGGAAATTTAATATATGTGCACTGGATATTTAATATATGTGCACTGGATATAAATAATATTTGTGCACTGGATATTTAATATATGTGCACTGGATATAAATAATATTTCTGCACTGGATATTTAATATATGAGCACTGGATATCTAATATATGTGCACTGGATATTTAATATATGTGCACCGGATATATTTAATATATGTGCACTGGATATCTTATAAATGTGCACTGGATATTTTATATATGTGCACTGGATATAAATAATAAATGTGCACTTGATCTATAATATATGTGCACTATATAAATATAATATATGTGCACTGGATATATTTAATATATGTGCACTGGATATTAAATATATGTGCACTGGATATTTTATATATGTGCACTGGATATTTAGTATATGTGCACTGGATATATATATATAATATATGTGCACTGGATATATATAATATATGTGCACTGGATATATTTAATATATGTGCACTAGATATATATAATATATGTGCACTGGATATTTAATATATGTGCACTGGATATATTTAATATATGTGCACCGGATATCTAATATATGTGCACTGGATATTTCATATATGTGCACTGGATATTTCATATACGTGCACTGGATATATATAATATTTGTGCACGGGATATTTAATATATGTGCACTGGATATTTAATATATGTGCAATGGATATCTAATATATGTGCACTGGATATTTAATATATGTGCACTGGATATTCCATATACGTGCACTGGATATATATAATATTTGTGCACGGGATATTTAATATATGTGCACTGGATATTTAATATATGTGCAATGGATATATTTAATATATGTGCACTGGATATCTAATATATGTGCACTGGATATTTCATATATGTGCGCTGGATATTTCGTATATGTGCACTGGATATAAATAATAAATGTGCACTGGATCTATAATATATGTGCACTGGATATATATAGTATATGTGGACTGGATATATTTAATATATGTGGACTGGATATATTTAATATATGCGCACTGGATATTTAATATATGTGCACTGGATAATTAATATATGTGTACTGGTTATATATAATATATGTGCACTGGATATTTAATATAAGTGCACTGGAAATATTTAATATATGTGCACTGGAAATTTAATATATGTGCACTGGATATTTAATATATGTGCACTGTATATCTAATATATGTGCACTGGATATTTAATATATGTGCACTGGATATCTAATATATGTGCACTTGATATTTAATATATGTGCACTGGATATAAATAATATTTCTGCACTGGATATTTAATATATGAGCACTGGATATCTAATATATGTGCACTGGATATTTAATATATGTGCACCGGATATATTTAATATATGTGCACTGGATATCTTATAAATGTGCACTGGATATTTTATATATGTGCACTGGATATAAATAATAAATGTGCACTTGATCTATAATATATGTGCACTATATAAATATAATATATGTGCACTGGATATATTTAATATATGTGCACTGGATATTAAATATATGTGCACTGGATATTTTATATATGTGCACTGGATATTTAGTATATGTGCACTGGATATATATAATATATGTGCACTGGATATTTAATATATGTGCACTGGATATTTAATATATGTGCACTGGATATTTAATATATGTGCACTGGATATATTTAATATATGTGCACTGGATATCTAATATATGTGCACTGGATATTTCATATATGTGCACTGGATATTTCATATACGTGCACTGGATATATATAATATTTGTGCACGGGATATTTAATATATGTGCACTGGATATTTAATATATGTGCAATGGATATCTAATATATGTGCACTGGATATTTAATATATGTGCACTGGATATTTCATATACGTGCACTGGATATATATAATATTTGTGCACGGGATATTTAATATATGTGAACTGGATATTTAATATATGTGCAATGGATATATTTAATATATGTGCACTGGATATCTAATATATGTGCACTGGATATTTCATATATGTGCGCTGGATATTTCATATATGTGCACTGGATATAAATAATAAATGTGCACTGGATCTATAATATATGTGCACTGGATATATATAGTATATGTGGACTGGATATATATAGTATATGTGGACTGGATATATTTAATATATGTGGACTGGATATATTTAATATATGCGCACTGGATATTTAATATATGTGCACTGGATATATATAATATATGTGCACTGGATATATTTAATATATGTGCACTGGATATTTAATATATGTGCACTGGATATAAATAATATATATGCACAGGATCTATAATATATGTGCACTGGATATTTATAATATATGTGCACTGGATATATTTAATAAATGTGCACTTTATATCTAATATATGTGCACTGGATATTTAATATATGTGCACTGGATATAAATAATATATATGCACAGGATCTATAATATATGTGCACTGGATTTTTATAATATATGTGCACTGGATATATTTAATATATGTGCACTGGGTATATTTAATATATGTGCACTGGATATATAATGTATGTGCACTGAATATATATAATATATGTGCACTGGATATTTAATATATGTGCACTGGATATATATAATATATGTGCACTGGATATTTAATATATGTGCACTGGATATATATAATATATGTGCACTGGATATTTAATATATGTGCACTAGATATAAATGATATATGAGCACTGGATATTTAATATATGTGCACTGTATATATATAATATATATGCACTGGATATTTAATGTATGTGCACTGGATATAAATAATATAAGTGCACTGTATCTATAACATATGTGCACTGGATATATATACTATATGTGCACTGGATATATTTAATTTATGTGCACTGGACATTTAATATATGTGCACTGGATATCTAATATATGTGCACTGGATATTTAATATATGTGCACTGGATATCTAATATATGTGCACTGGATATTTAATATATGTGCACTAGATATATATAATATATGTGCACTGGATATTTAATATATGTGCACTAGATATATTTAATATATGTGCACTGGATATCTAATATATGTGCACTGGATATTTAATATATGTGCACTGGATATCTAATATATGTGCACTGGATATTTAATATATGTGCACTAGATATATATAATATATGTGCACTGGATATTTAATATATGTGCACTGGATATATTTAATATATGTGCACTGTATATCTAATATATGTGCACTGGATATTTAATGTATGTGCACGGGATATAAATAATATATGTGCACTGGATCTATAACATATGTGCACTGGATATATATACTATATGTGCACTGGATTTATTTAACATATGTGCACTGGATATATAATATATGTGCACTGGATATTTAATATATGGGCACTAGATATATATAATATATGTGCACTGGAAATTTAATATATGTGCACTGGATATTTAATATATGTGCACTGGATATTTATTATATGTGCACTGGATATATATATATATATATATATATATATATATATATATAATATATGTGCACTGGTTATATATAATATATGTGCACTGGATATATTTAATATATGTGCACTAGATATATATAATATATGTGCACTGGATATTTAATATATGTGCACTGGATATATTTAATATATGTGCACTGTATATCTAATATATGTGCACTGGATATTTAATATATGTGCACTGGATATCTAATATATGTGCACTGGATATTTAATATATGTGCACTGGATATCTAATATATGTGCACTGGATATTTAATATATGTGCACTGGATATCTAATATATGTGCACTGGATATATATAGTATATGTGGACTGGATATATTTAATATATGTGGACTGGATATATTTAATATATGCGCACTGGATATTTAATATATGTGCACTGGATAATTAATATATGTGCACTGGTTATATATAATATATGTGTACTGGATATTTAATATAAGTGCACTGGAAATATTTAATATATATGCACTGGAAATTTAATATATGTGCACTGGATATTTAATATATGTGCACTGGATATAAATAATATTTCTGCACTGGATATTTAATATATGAGCACTGGATATCTAATATATGTGCACTGGATATTTAATATATGTGCACCGGATATATTTAATATATGTGCACTGGATATCTTATAAATGTGCACTGGATATTTTATATATGTGCACTGGATATAAATAATAAATGTGCACTTGATCTATAATATATGTGCACTATATAAATATAATATATGTGCACTGGATATATTTAATATATGTGCACTGGATATTAAATATATGTGCACTGGATATTTTATATATGTGCACTGGATATTTAGTATATGTGCACTGGATATATATATATATATAATATATGTGCACTGGATATATATAATATATGTGCACTGGATATATTTAATATATGTGCACTGGATATCTAATATATGTGCACTGAATATATATAATATATGCGCACTGGATATTTAATATATATGTGCACTGGATATGTAATACATGTGCAGTGGATATTTAATATATGTGCACTGGATATTTTATTTATGTGCACTGGATATATTTATTATATGTGCACTGGATATTTAATATATGTGCACTGGATATCTAATATATGTGCACTGGATATTTAAAATATGTGCACTGGATATATATAATATATGTGCACTGGATATTTAATATATGTGCACTGGATATTTAATATATGTGCACTGGATATATATAGTATATGTGGACTGGATATATTTAATATATGTGGACTGGATATATTTAATATATGCGCACTGGATATTTAATATATGTGCACTGGATAATTAATATATGTGCACTGGTTATATATAATATATGTGTACTGGATATTTAATATAAGTGCACTGGAAATATTTAATATATGTGCACTGGAAATTTAATATATGTGCACTGGATATTTAATATATGTGCACTGGATATAAATAATATTTCTGCACTGGATATTTAATATATGAGCACTGGATATCTAATATATGTGCACTGGATATTTAATATATGTGCACCGGATATATTTAATATATGTGCACTGGATATCTTATAAATGTGCACTGGATATTTTATATATGTGCACTGGATATAAATAATAAATGTGCACTTGATCTATAATATATGTGCACTATATAAATATAATATATGTGCACTGGATATATTTAATATATGTGCACTGGATATTAAATATATGTGCACTGGATATTTTATATATGTGCACTGGATATTTAGTATATGTGCACTGAATATATATATATAATATATGTGCACTGGATATATATAATATATGTGCACTGGATATATTTAATATATGTGCACTAGATATATATAATATATGTGCACTGGATATTTAATATATGTGCACTGGATATATTTAATATATGTGCACTGGATATCTAATATATGTGCACTGGATATTTCATATATGTGCACTGGATATTTCATATACGTGCACTGGATATATATAATATTTGTGCACGGGATATTTAATATATGTGCACTGGATATTTAATATATGTGCAATGGATATCTAATATATGTGCACTGGATATTTAATATATGTGCACTGGATATTTCATATACGTGCACTGGATATATATAATATTTGTGCACGTGATATTTAATATATGTGCACTGGATATTTAATATATGTGCAATGGATATATTTAATATATGTGCACTGGATATCTAATATATGTGCACTGGATATATTTAATATATGTGCACTGGATATCTAATATATGTGCACTGGAAATTTAATATATGTGCACTGGATATATATGTGCACTGGATCTATAATATATGTGCACTGGATATATATAATATATGTGCACTGGATATTAAATATATGTGCACTGTATATAAATAAAATATGTGCACTGGATATATAATATATGTGCACTGGATATATATAATATATGTGCACTGGATATATTTATTATATGTGCACTGGATATATAATATATGTGCACTGGATAATATACATATCTGCACTGGATATATTTAATATATTTGCACTGGATATTTAATATATGTGCACTGGATATACATAATAAATGTGCACTGGATCTATAATATATGTGCACTGGATATATATAATATATGTGCACTGGATATATATCTATAATATATGTGCACTGGATATACATAATAAATGTGCACTGGATCTATAATATATATGCACTGGATATTTATAATATATGTGCACTGGATAAATTTAATATATGTGCACTTTATATCTAATATATGTGCACTGGATATTTAATATATGTGCACTGGATATATATATAATATATGTGCACTGGATATTTAATATATGTGCACTGGATATAAATAATATATATGCACAGGATCTATAATATATGTGCACTGGATATTTATAATATATGTGCACTGGATATATTTAATATATGTGCACTTTATATCTAATATATGTGCACTGGATATTTAATATATGTGCACTGTATATATATATATATATATAATATATGTGCACTGGATATTTAATATATGTGCACTGGATATAAATAATATATATGCACAGGATCTATAATATATGTGCACTGGATTTTTATAATATATGTGCACTGGATATATTTAATATATGTGCACTGAATATATATAATATATGTGCACTGGATATTTAATATATGTGCACTGGATATATATAATATATGTGCACTGGATATTTAATATATGTGCACTGGATATATATAATATATGTGCACTGGATATTTAATATATGTGCACTAGATATAAATGATATATGAGCACTGGATATTTAATATATGTGCACTGTATATATATAATATATATGCACTGGATATTTAATGTATGTGCACTGGATATAAATAATATAAGTGCACTGTATCTATAACATATGTGCACTGGATATATATACTATATGTGCACTGGATATATTTAATTTATGTGCACTGGACATTTAATATATGTGCACTGGATATCTAATATATGTGCACTGGATATTTAATATATGTGCACTGGATATCTAATATATGTGCACTGGATATTTAATATATGTGCACTGGATATCTAATATATGTGCACTGGATATTTAATATATGTGCACTAGATATATATAATATATGTGCACTGGATATTTAATATATGTGCACTAGATATATTTAATATATGTGCACTGGATATCTAATATATGTGCACTGGATATTTAATATATGTGCACTGGATATCTAATATATGTGCACTGGATATTTAATATATGTGCACTAGATATATATAATATATGTGCACTGGATATTTAATATATGTGCACTGGATATATTTAATATATGTGCACTGGATATCTAATATATGTGCACTGGATGTTTAATGTATTTGCACTGGATATAAATAATATATGTGCACTGGATCTATAACATATGTGCACTGGATATATATATACTATATGTGCACTGGATATATAATATATGTGCACTAGATATATATAATATATGTGCACTGGATATATATATATAATATATGTGCACAGGATATTCATAATATATGTGCACTGGATATATTTAATATATGTGCACTGGATATCTAATATATGTGCACTGGATATATATAATATATGCACACTGGATATGTAATATATATGTGCACTGGATATGTAATATATGTGCTCTGGATATTTAATATATGTGCACTGGATATTTAATTTATGTGCACTGGATATATTTATTATACGTGCACTGGATATTTAATATATGTGCACTGGATATATTTAATATATGTGCACTGTATATCTAATACATGTGCACTGGATATTTAATATATGTGCACTGGATATCTAATATATGTGCACTGGATATTTAATATATGTGCACTGGATATCTAATATATGTGCACTGGATATCTAATACATGTGCACTGGATATCTAATATATGTGCACTGGATATTTAATATATGTGCACTGGATATATTTAATATATGTGCACTGTATATCTAATATATGTGCACTGGATATTTAATATATGTGCACTGGATATCTAATATATGTGCACTGGATATTTAATATATGTGCACTGGATATCTAATATATGTGCACTGGATATTTAATATATGTGCACTGGATATATTTAATATATGTGCACTGTATATCTAATATATGTGCACTGGATATGTAATATATGTGCACTGGATATCTAATATATGTGCACTGGATATTTAATATATGTGCACTGGATATCTAATATATGTGCACTGGATATTTAATATATGTGCACTAGATATATATAATATATGTGCACTGGATATTTAATATATGTGCACTAGATATATTTAATATATGTGCACTGGATATCTAATATATGTGCACTGGATATTTAATATATGTGCACTGGACATCTAATATATGTGCACTGGATATTTAATATATGTGCACTAGATATATATAATATATGTGCACTGGATATTTAATATATGTGCACTGGATATATTTAATATATGTGCACTGGATATCTAATATATGTGCACTGGATGTTTAATGTATGTGCACTGGATATAAATAATATATGTGCACTGGATCTATAACATATGTGCACTGGATATATATACTATATGTTCACTGGATATATTTAACATATGTGCACTGGATATATAATATATGTGCACTAGATATATATAATATATGTGCACTGGATATATATATATGTATATATATATATAATATATGTGCACAGGATATTCATAATATATGTGCACTGGATATATTTAATATATGTGCACTGGATATTTAATATATGTGCACTGGATATATTTAATATATGTGCACTGTATATTTAATATATGTGCACTGGATATATTTAATATATGTGCACTGGATATCTAATATATGTGCACTGGATATTTAATATATGTGCACTGGATATCTAATATATGTGCACTGGATATTTAATATATGTGCACTGGATATCTAATATATGTGCACTGGATATTTAATATATGTGCACTGGATATATTTAATATATGTGCACTGTATATCTAATATATGTGCACTGGATATTTAATACATGTGCACTGGATATCTAATATATGTGCACTTGATATTTAATATATGTGCACTGGATATCTAATATATGTGCACTGGATATTTAATATATGTGCACTGGATATCTAATATATGTGCACTGGATATTTAATATATGTGCACTGGATATATTTAATATATGTGCACTGTATATCTAATATATGTGCACTGGATATGTAATATATGTGCACTGGATATCGAATATATGTGCACTGGATATCTAATATATGTGCACTGGATATTTAATATATGTGTACTAGATATATATAATATATGTGCAATGGATATTTAATATATGTGCACTGGATATATATAATATATGTGCACTGGATATCTAATATATGTGCACTGGATATTTAATGTATGTGCACGGGATATAAATAATATATGTGCACTGGATCTATAACATATGTGCACTGGATATATATACTATATGTGCACTGGATTTATTTAACATATGTGCACTGGATATATAATATATGTGCACTGGATATTTAATATATGGGCACTAGATATATATAATATATGTGCACTGGAAATTTAATATATGTGCACTGGATATTTAATATATGTGCACTGGATATTTAGTATATGTGCACTGGATATATATATATATATATATATATATATATATATATATATATAATATATGTGCACTGGTTATATATAATATATGTGCACTGGATATATTTAATATATGTGCACTAGATATATATAATATATGTGCACTGGATATTTAATATATGTGCACTGGATATATTTAATATATGTGCACTGTATATCTAATATATGTGCACTGGATATTTAATATATGTGCACTGGATATCTAATATATGTGCACTGGATATTTAATATATGTGCACTGGATATCTAATATATGTGCACTGGATATTTAATATATGTGCACTGGATATCTAATATATGTGCACTGGATATTTAATATATGTGCACTAGATATATATATAATATATGTGCACTGGATATCTAATATATGTGCACTGGATGTTTAATGTATGTGCACTGGATATAAATAATATATGTGCACTGGATCTATAACATATGTGCACTGGATATATATATATACTATATGTGCACTGGATATATTTAACATATTTCACTGGATATATTATATATGTGCACTGGATATTTAGTATATGTGCACTGGATATATATATATATAATATATGTGCACAGGATATATATAATATATGTGCACTGGATATATTTAATATATGTGCACTGGATATCTAATATATGTGCACTGAATATATATAATATATGCGCACTGGATATTTAATATATATGTGCACTGGATATGTAATACATGTGCAGTGGATATTTAATATATGTGCACTGGATATTTTATTTATGTGCACTGGATATATTTATTATATGTGCACTGGATATGTATAATATATGTGCACTGGATATCTAATATATGTGCACTGGATATTTAAAATATGTGCACTGGATATATATGATATATGTGCACTGGATATTTAATATATGTGCACTGGATATTTAATATATGTGCACTGGATATATATAGTATATGTGGACTGGATATATTTAATATATGTGGACTGGATATATTTAATATATGTGCACTGGATATTTAATATATGTGCACTGGATAATTAATATATGTGCACTGGTTATATATAATATATGTGTACTGGATATTTATTATAAGTGCACTGGAAATATTTAATATATGTGCACTGGAAATTTAATATATGTGCACTGGATATTTAATATATGTGCACTGGATATAAATAATATTTGTGCACTGGATATTTAATATATGTGCACTGGATATAAATAATATTTCTGCACTGGATATTTAATATATGAGCACTGGATATCTAATATATGTGCACTGGATATTTAATATATGTGCACCGGATATATTTAATATATGTGCACTGGATATCTTATAAATGTGCACTGGATATTTTATATATGTGCACTGGATATAAATAATAAATGTGCACTTGATCTATAATATATGTGCACTATATAAATATAATATATGTGCACTGGATATATTTAATATATGTGCACTGGATATTAAATATATGTGCACTGGATATTTTATATATGTGCACTGGATATTTAGTATATGTGCACTGGATATATATATATAATATATGTGCACTGGATATATATAATATATGTGCACTGGATATATTTAATATATGTGCACTAGATATATATAATATATGTGCACTGGATATTTAATATATGTGCACTGGATATATTTAATATATGTGCACCGGATATCTAATATATGTGCACTGGATATTTCATATATGTGCACTGGATATTTCATATACGTGCACTGGATATATATAATATTTGTGCACGGGATATTTAATATATGTGCACTGGATATTTAATATATGTGCAATGGATATCTAATATATGTGCACTGGATATTTAATATATGTGCACTGGATATTCCATATACGTGCACTGGATATATATAATATTTGTGCACGGGATATTTAATATATGTGCACTGGATATTTAATATATGTGCAATGGATATATTTAATATATGTGCACTGGATATCTAATATATGTGCACTGGATATTTCATATATGTGCGCTGGATATTTCGTATATGTGCACTGGATATAAATAATAAATGTGCACTGGATCTATAATATATGTGCACTGGATATATATAGTATATGTGGACTGGATATATTTAATATATGTGGACTGGATATATTTAATATATGCGCACTGGATATTTAATATATGTGCACTGGATAATTAATATATGTGTACTGGTTATATATAATATATGTGCACTGGATATTTAATATAAGTGCACTGGAAATATTTAATATATGTGCACTGGAAATTTAATATATGTGCACTGGATATTTAATATATTTGCACTGGATATAAATAATATTTGTGCACTGGATATTTAATATATGAGCACTGGATATCTAATATAGGTGCACTGGATATTTAATATATGTGCACCGGAAATATTTAATATATGTGCACTGGATATCTTATAAATGTGCACTGGATATTTTATACATGTGCACTGGATATAAATAATAAATGTGCACTTGATCTATAATATATGTGCACTGGATATATATAATATATGTGCACTGGATATATTTAATATATGTGCACTGGATATTAAATATATGTGCACTGGATATTTTATATATGTGCACTGGATATTTAGTATATGTGCACTGGATATATATATATATAATATATGTGCACTGGATATATATAATATATGTGCACTGGATATATTTAATATATGTGCACTAGATATATATAATATATGTGCACTGGATATTTAATATATGTGCACTGGATATATTTAATATATTTGCACTGGATATCTAATATATGTGCACTGGATATTTCATATATGTGCACTGGATGTTTCATATACGTGCAGTGGATATATATAATATTTGTGCACGGGATATTTAATATATGTGCACTGGATATTTAATATATGTGCACTGGATATATTTAATATATGTGCACTGGATATCTAATATATGTGCACTGGATATTTCATATATGTGCGCTGGATATTTCATATATGTGCACTGGATATAAATAATAAATGTGCACTGGATCTATAATATATGTGCACTGGATATATATAATATATGTGCACTGGATATATTTAATATATGTGCACTGGATATTTAATATATGTTCACTGGATATTTAATATATGTGCACTGGATATATATAATATATGTGCACTGGATATTTAATATATGTGCACTGGATATCTAATATATGTGCACTGGATATTTAATATATGTGCACTGGATATCTAATATATGTGCACTGGATATTTAATATATGTGCACTGGATATCTAATATATGTGCACTGGATATTTAATATATGTGCACTAGATATATATAATATATGTGCACTGGATATTTAATATATGTGCACTGGATATATTTAATATATGTGCACTGGATATCTAATATATGTGCACTGGATTTTTAATGTATGTGCACTGGATATAAATAAAATATGTGCACTGGATCTATAACATATGTGCACTGGATATATATACTATATGTGCACTGGATATATTTAACATATGTGCACTGGATATATAATATATGTGCACTAGATATATATATAATATATGTGCACTGGATATATATATAATATATGTGCTCAGGATATATATAATATATGTGCACTGGATATATTTAATATATGTTCACTGGATATCTAATATATGTGCACTGGAAATTTAATATATGTGCACTGGATATATATGTGCACTGGATCTATAATATATGTGCACTGGATATATATAATATATGTGCACTGGATATTAAATATATGTGCACTGTATATAAATAATATATGTGCACTGGATATATAATATATGTGCACTGGATATATATAATATATGTGCACTGGATATATTTAATATATGTGCACTGGATATATAATATATGTGCACTGGATATTATACATATCTGCACTGGATATATTTAATATATTTGCACTGGATATTTAATATATGTGCACTGGATATATATCTATAATATATGTGCACTGGATATACATAATAAATGTGCATTGGATCTATAATATATATGCACTGGATATTTATAATATATGTGCACTGGATAAATTTAATATATGTGCACTTTATATCTAATATATGTGCACTGGATATTTAATATATGTGCACTGGATATATATATATAATATATGTGCACTGGATATTTAATATATGTGCGCTGGATATAAATAATATATATGCACAGGATCTATAATATATGTGCACTGGATATTTATAATATATGTGCACTGGATATATTTAATATATGTGCACTTTATATCTAATATATGTGCACTGGATATTTAATATATGTGCACTATATATATATATATATATATATATATATATATATATATATATAATATATGTGCACTGGATATTTAATATTTGTGCACTGGATATAAATAATATATATGCACAGGATCTATAATATATGTGCACTGGATTTATATAATATATGTGCACTGGATATATTTAATATATGTGCACTGGGTATATTTAATATATGTGCACTGGATATATAATGTATGTGCACTGAATATATATAATATATGTGCACTGGATATTTAATATATGTGCACTGGATATATATAATATATGTGCACTGGATATTTAATATATGTGCACTGGATATATATAATATATGTGCACTGGATATTTAATATATGTGCACTAGATATAAATAATATATGAGCACTGGATATTTAATATATGTGCACTGGATATATATAATATATGTGCACTGGATATTTAATGTATGTGCACTGGATATAAATAATATAAGTGCACTGTATCTATAACATATGTGCACTGGATATATATACTATATGTGCACTGGATATATTTAATTTATGTGCACTGGACATTTAATATATGTGCACTGGATATTTAATATATGTGCACTGGATATAAATAATATATATGCACAGGATCTATAATATATGTGCACTGGATATTTATAATATATGTGCACTGGATATATTTAATAAATGTGCACTTTATATCTAATATATGTGCACTGGATATTTAATATATGTGCACTGGATATAAATAATATATATGCACAGGATCTATAATATATGTGCACTGGATTTTTATAATATATGTGCACTGGATATATTTAATATATGTGCACTGGGTATATTTAATATATGTGCACTGGATATATAATGTATGTGCACTGAATATATATAATATATGTGCACTGGATATTTAATATATGTGCACTGGATATATATAATATATGTGCACTGGATATTTAATATATGTGCACTGGATATATATAATATATGTGCACTGGATATTTAATATATGTGCACTAGATATAAATGATATATGAGCACTGGATATTTAATATATGTGCACTGTATATATATAATATATATGCACTGGATATTTAATGTATGTGCACTGGATATAAATAATATAAGTGCACTGTATCTATAACATATGTGCACTGGATATATATACTATATGTGCACTGGATATATTTAATTTATGTGCACTGGACATTTAATATATGTGCACTGGATATCTAATATATGTGCACTGGATATTTAATATATGTGCACTGGATATCTAATATATGTGCACTGGATATTTAATATATGTGCACTAGATATATATAATATATGTGCACTGGATATTTAATATATGTGCACTAGATATATTTAATATATGTGCACTGGATATCTAATATATGTGCACTGGATATTTAATATATGTGCACTGGATATCTAATATATGTGCACTGGATATTTAATATATGTGCACTAGATATATATAATATATGTGCACTGGATATTTAATATATGTGCACTGGATATATTTAATATATGTGCACTGTATATCTAATATATGTGCACTGGATATTTAATGTATGTGCACGGGATATAAATAATATATGTGCACTGGATCTATAACATATGTGCACTGGATATATATACTATATGTGCACTGGATTTATTTAACATATGTGCACTGGATATATAATATATGTGCACTGGATATTTAATATATGGGCACTAGATATATATAATATATGTGCACTGGAAATTTAATATATGTGCACTGGATATTTAATATATGTGCACTGGATATTTATTATATGTGCACTGGATATATATATATATATATATATATATATATATATATATAATATATGTGCACTGGTTATATATAATATATGTGCACTGGATATATTTAATATATGTGCACTAGATATATATAATATATGTGCACTGGATATTTAATATATGTGCACTGGATATATTTAATATATGTGCACTGTATATCTAATATATGTGCACTGGATATTTAATATATGTGCACTGGATATCTAATATATGTGCACTGGATATTTAATATATGTGCACTGGATATCTAATATATGTGCACTGGATATTTAATATATGTGCACTGGATATCTAATATATGTGCACTGGATATATATAGTATATGTGGACTGGATATATTTAATATATGTGGACTGGATATATTTAATATATGCGCACTGGATATTTAATATATGTGCACTGGATAATTAATATATGTGCACTGGTTATATATAATATATGTGTACTGGATATTTAATATAAGTGCACTGGAAATATTTAATATATATGCACTGGAAATTTAATATATGTGCACTGGATATTTAATATATGTGCACTGGATATAAATAATATTTCTGCACTGGATATTTAATATATGAGCACTGGATATCTAATATATGTGCACTGGATATTTAATATATGTGCACCGGATATATTTAATATATGTGCACTGGATATCTTATAAATGTGCACTGGATATTTTATATATGTGCACTGGATATAAATAATAAATGTGCACTTGATCTATAATATATGTGCACTATATAAATATAATATATGTGCACTGGATATATTTAATATATGTGCACTGGATATTAAATATATGTGCACTGGATATTTTATATATGTGCACTGGATATTTAGTATATGTGCACTGGATATATATATATATATAATATATGTGCACTGGATATATATAATATATGTGCACTGGATATATTTAATATATGTGCACTGGATATCTAATATATGTGCACTGAATATATATAATATATGCGCACTGGATATTTAATATATATGTGCACTGGATATGTAATACATGTGCAGTGGATATTTAATATATGTGCACTGGATATTTTATTTATGTGCACTGGATATATTTATTATATGTGCACTGGATATTTAATATATGTGCACTGGATATCTAATATATGTGCACTGGATATTTAAAATATGTGCACTGGATATATATAATATATGTGCACTGGATATTTAATATATGTGCACTGGATATTTAATATATGTGCACTGGATATATATAGTATATGTGGACTGGATATATTTAATATATGTGGACTGGATATATTTAATATATGCGCACTGGATATTTAATATATGTGCACTGGATAATTAATATATGTGCACTGGTTATATATAATATATGTGTACTGGATATTTAATATAAGTGCACTGGAAATATTTAATATATGTGCACTGGAAATTTAATATATGTGCACTGGATATTTAATATATGTGCACTGGATATAAATAATATTTCTGCACTGGATATTTAATATATGAGCACTGGATATCTAATATATGTGCACTGGATATTTAATATATGTGCACCGGATATATTTAATATATGTGCACTGGATATCTTATAAATGTGCACTGGATATTTTATATATGTGCACTGGATATAAATAATAAATGTGCACTTGATCTATAATATATGTGCACTATATAAATATAATATATGTGCACTGGATATATTTAATATATGTGCACTGGATATTAAATATATGTGCACTGGATATTTTATATATGTGCACTGGATATTTAGTATATGTGCACTGAATATATATATATAATATATGTGCACTGGATATATATAATATATGTGCACTGGATATATTTAATATATGTGCACTAGATATATATAATATATGTGCACTGGATATTTAATATATGTGCACTGGATATATTTAATATATGTGCACTGGATATCTAATATATGTGCACTGGATATTTCATATATGTGCACTGGATATTTCATATACGTGCACTGGATATATATAATATTTGTGCACGGGATATTTAATATATGTGCACTGGATATTTAATATATGTGCAATGGATATCTAATATATGTGCACTGGATATTTAATATATGTGCACTGGATATTTCATATACGTGCACTGGATATATATAATATTTGTGCACGTGATATTTAATATATGTGCACTGGATATTTAATATATGTGCAATGGATATATTTAATATATGTGCACTGGATATCTAATATATGTGCACTGGATATATTTAATATATGTGCACTGGATATCTAATATATGTGCACTGGAAATTTAATATATGTGCACTGGATATATATGTGCACTGGATCTATAATATATGTGCACTGGATATATATAATATATGTGCACTGGATATTAAATATATGTGCACTGTATATAAATAAAATATGTGCACTGGATATATAATATATGTGCACTGGATATATATAATATATGTGCACTGGATATATTTATTATATGTGCACTGGATATATAATATATGTGCACTGGATAATATACATATCTGCACTGGATATATTTAATATATTTGCACTGGATATTTAATATATGTGCACTGGATATACATAATAAATGTGCACTGGATCTATAATATATGTGCACTGGATATATATAATATATGTGCACTGGATATATATCTATAATATATGTGCACTGGATATACATAATAAATGTGCACTGGATCTATAATATATATGCACTGGATATTTATAATATATGTGCACTGGATAAATTTAATATATGTGCACTTTATATCTAATATATGTGCACTGGATATTTAATATATGTGCACTGGATATATATATAATATATGTGCACTGGATATTTAATATATGTGCACTGGATATAAATAATATATATGCACAGGATCTATAATATATGTGCACTGGATATTTATAATATATGTGCACTGGATATATTTAATATATGTGCACTTTATATCTAATATATGTGCACTGGATATTTAATATATGTGCACTGTATATATATATATATATATAATATATGTGCACTGGATATTTAATATATGTGCACTGGATATAAATAATATATATGCACAGGATCTATAATATATGTGCACTGGATTTTTATAATATATGTGCACTGGATATATTTAATATATGTGCACTGAATATATATAATATATGTGCACTGGATATTTAATATATGTGCACTGGATATATATAATATATGTGCACTGGATATTTAATATATGTGCACTGGATATATATAATATATGTGCACTGGATATTTAATATATGTGCACTAGATATAAATGATATATGAGCACTGGATATTTAATATATGTGCACTGTATATATATAATATATATGCACTGGATATTTAATGTATGTGCACTGGATATAAATAATATAAGTGCACTGTATCTATAACATATGTGCACTGGATATATATACTATATGTGCACTGGATATATTTAATTTATGTGCACTGGACATTTAATATATGTGCACTGGATATCTAATATATGTGCACTGGATATTTAATATATGTGCACTGGATATCTAATATATGTGCACTGGATATTTAATATATGTGCACTGGATATCTAATATATGTGCACTGGATATTTAATATATGTGCACTAGATATATATAATATATGTGCACTGGATATTTAATATATGTGCACTAGATATATTTAATATATGTGCACTGGATATCTAATATATGTGCACTGGATATTTAATATATGTGCACTGGATATCTAATATATGTGCACTGGATATTTAATATATGTGCACTAGATATATATAATATATGTGCACTGGATATTTAATATATGTGCACTGGATATATTTAATATATGTGCACTGGATATCTAATATATGTGCACTGGATGTTTAATGTATTTGCACTGGATATAAATAATATATGTGCACTGGATCTATAACATATGTGCACTGGATATATATATACTATATGTGCACTGGATATATAATATATGTGCACTAGATATATATAATATATGTGCACTGGATATATATATATAATATATGTGCACAGGATATTCATAATATATGTGCACTGGATATATTTAATATATGTGCACTGGATATCTAATATATGTGCACTGGATATATATAATATATGCACACTGGATATGTAATATATATGTGCACTGGATATGTAATATATGTGCTCTGGATATTTAATATATGTGCACTGGATATTTAATTTATGTGCACTGGATATATTTATTATACGTGCACTGGATATTTAATATATGTGCACTGGATATATTTAATATATGTGCACTGTATATCTAATACATGTGCACTGGATATTTAATATATGTGCACTGGATATCTAATATATGTGCACTGGATATTTAATATATGTGCACTGGATATCTAATATATGTGCACTGGATATCTAATACATGTGCACTGGATATCTAATATATGTGCACTGGATATTTAATATATGTGCACTGGATATATTTAATATATGTGCACTGTATATCTAATATATGTGCACTGGATATTTAATATATGTGCACTGGATATCTAATATATGTGCACTGGATATTTAATATATGTGCACTGGATATCTAATATATGTGCACTGGATATTTAATATATGTGCACTGGATATATTTAATATATGTGCACTGTATATCTAATATATGTGCACTGGATATGTAATATATGTGCACTGGATATCTAATATATGTGCACTGGATATTTAATATATGTGCACTGGATATCTAATATATGTGCACTGGATATTTAATATATGTGCACTAGATATATATAATATATGTGCACTGGATATTTAATATATGTGCACTAGATATATTTAATATATGTGCACTGGATATCTAATATATGTGCACTGGATATTTAATATATGTGCACTGGACATCTAATATATGTGCACTGGATATTTAATATATGTGCACTAGATATATATAATATATGTGCACTGGATATTTAATATATGTGCACTGGATATATTTAATATATGTGCACTGGATATCTAATATATGTGCACTGGATGTTTAATGTATGTGCACTGGATATAAATAATATATGTGCACTGGATCTATAACATATGTGCACTGGATATATATACTATATGTTCACTGGATATATTTAACATATGTGCACTGGATATATAATATATGTGCACTAGATATATATAATATATGTGCACTGGATATATATATATGTATATATATATATAATATATGTGCACAGGATATTCATAATATATGTGCACTGGATATATTTAATATATGTGCACTGGATATTTAATATATGTGCACTGGATATATTTAATATATGTGCACTGTATATTTAATATATGTGCACTGGATATATTTAATATATGTGCACTGGATATCTAATATATGTGCACTGGATATTTAATATATGTGCACTGGATATCTAATATATGTGCACTGGATATTTAATATATGTGCACTGGATATCTAATATATGTGCACTGGATATTTAATATATGTGCACTGGATATATTTAATATATGTGCACTGTATATCTAATATATGTGCACTGGATATTTAATACATGTGCACTGGATATCTAATATATGTGCACTTGATATTTAATATATGTGCACTGGATATCTAATATATGTGCACTGGATATTTAATATATGTGCACTGGATATCTAATATATGTGCACTGGATATTTAATATATGTGCACTGGATATATTTAATATATGTGCACTGTATATCTAATATATGTGCACTGGATATGTAATATATGTGCACTGGATATCGAATATATGTGCACTGGATATCTAATATATGTGCACTGGATATTTAATATATGTGTACTAGATATATATAATATATGTGCAATGGATATTTAATATATGTGCACTGGATATATATAATATATGTGCACTGGATATCTAATATATGTGCACTGGATATTTAATGTATGTGCACGGGATATAAATAATATATGTGCACTGGATCTATAACATATGTGCACTGGATATATATACTATATGTGCACTGGATTTATTTAACATATGTGCACTGGATATATAATATATGTGCACTGGATATTTAATATATGGGCACTAGATATATATAATATATGTGCACTGGAAATTTAATATATGTGCACTGGATATTTAATATATGTGCACTGGATATTTAGTATATGTGCACTGGATATATATATATATATATATATATATATATATATATATATAATATATGTGCACTGGTTATATATAATATATGTGCACTGGATATATTTAATATATGTGCACTAGATATATATAATATATGTGCACTGGATATTTAATATATGTGCACTGGATATATTTAATATATGTGCACTGTATATCTAATATATGTGCACTGGATATTTAATATATGTGCACTGGATATCTAATATATGTGCACTGGATATTTAATATATGTGCACTGGATATCTAATATATGTGCACTGGATATTTAATATATGTGCACTGGATATCTAATATATGTGCACTGGATATTTAATATATGTGCACTAGATATATATATAATATATGTGCACTGGATATCTAATATATGTGCACTGGATGTTTAATGTATGTGCACTGGATATAAATAATATATGTGCACTGGATCTATAACATATGTGCACTGGATATATATATATACTATATGTGCACTGGATATATTTAACATATTTCACTGGATATATTATATATGTGCACTGGATATTTAGTATATGTGCACTGGATATATATATATATAATATATGTGCACAGGATATATATAATATATGTGCACTGGATATATTTAATATATGTGCACTGGATATCTAATATATGTGCACTGAATATATATAATATATGCGCACTGGATATTTAATATATATGTGCACTGGATATGTAATACATGTGCAGTGGATATTTAATATATGTGCACTGGATATTTTATTTATGTGCACTGGATATATTTATTATATGTGCACTGGATATGTATAATATATGTGCACTGGATATCTAATATATGTGCACTGGATATTTAAAATATGTGCACTGGATATATATGATATATGTGCACTGGATATTTAATATATGTGCACTGGATATTTAATATATGTGCACTGGATATATATAGTATATGTGGACTGGATATATTTAATATATGTGGACTGGATATATTTAATATATGTGCACTGGATATTTAATATATGTGCACTGGATAATTAATATATGTGCACTGGTTATATATAATATATGTGTACTGGATATTTATTATAAGTGCACTGGAAATATTTAATATATGTGCACTGGAAATTTAATATATGTGCACTGGATATTTAATATATGTGCACTGGATATAAATAATATTTGTGCACTGGATATTTAATATATGTGCACTGGATATAAATAATATTTCTGCACTGGATATTTAATATATGAGCACTGGATATCTAATATATGTGCACTGGATATTTAATATATGTGCACCGGATATATTTAATATATGTGCACTGGATATCTTATAAATGTGCACTGGATATTTTATATATGTGCACTGGATATAAATAATAAATGTGCACTTGATCTATAATATATGTGCACTATATAAATATAATATATGTGCACTGGATATATTTAATATATGTGCACTGGATATTAAATATATGTGCACTGGATATTTTATATATGTGCACTGGATATTTAGTATATGTGCACTGGATATATATATATAATATATGTGCACTGGATATATATAATATATGTGCACTGGATATATTTAATATATGTGCACTAGATATATATAATATATGTGCACTGGATATTTAATATATGTGCACTGGATATATTTAATATATGTGCACCGGATATCTAATATATGTGCACTGGATATTTCATATATGTGCACTGGATATTTCATATACGTGCACTGGATATATATAATATTTGTGCACGGGATATTTAATATATGTGCACTGGATATTTAATATATGTGCAATGGATATCTAATATATGTGCACTGGATATTTAATATATGTGCACTGGATATTCCATATACGTGCACTGGATATATATAATATTTGTGCACGGGATATTTAATATATGTGCACTGGATATTTAATATATGTGCAATGGATATATTTAATATATGTGCACTGGATATCTAATATATGTGCACTGGATATTTCATATATGTGCGCTGGATATTTCGTATATGTGCACTGGATATAAATAATAAATGTGCACTGGATCTATAATATATGTGCACTGGATATATATAGTATATGTGGACTGGATATATTTAATATATGTGGACTGGATATATTTAATATATGCGCACTGGATATTTAATATATGTGCACTGGATAATTAATATATGTGTACTGGTTATATATAATATATGTGCACTGGATATTTAATATAAGTGCACTGGAAATATTTAATATATGTGCACTGGAAATTTAATATATGTGCACTGGATATTTAATATATTTGCACTGGATATAAATAATATTTGTGCACTGGATATTTAATATATGAGCACTGGATATCTAATATAGGTGCACTGGATATTTAATATATGTGCACCGGAAATATTTAATATATGTGCACTGGATATCTTATAAATGTGCACTGGATATTTTATACATGTGCACTGGATATAAATAATAAATGTGCACTTGATCTATAATATATGTGCACTGGATATATATAATATATGTGCACTGGATATATTTAATATATGTGCACTGGATATTAAATATATGTGCACTGGATATTTTATATATGTGCACTGGATATTTAGTATATGTGCACTGGATATATATATATATAATATATGTGCACTGGATATATATAATATATGTGCACTGGATATATTTAATATATGTGCACTAGATATATATAATATATGTGCACTGGATATTTAATATATGTGCACTGGATATATTTAATATATTTGCACTGGATATCTAATATATGTGCACTGGATATTTCATATATGTGCACTGGATGTTTCATATACGTGCAGTGGATATATATAATATTTGTGCACGGGATATTTAATATATGTGCACTGGATATTTAATATATGTGCACTGGATATATTTAATATATGTGCACTGGATATCTAATATATGTGCACTGGATATTTCATATATGTGCGCTGGATATTTCATATATGTGCACTGGATATAAATAATAAATGTGCACTGGATCTATAATATATGTGCACTGGATATATATAATATATGTGCACTGGATATATTTAATATATGTGCACTGGATATTTAATATATGTTCACTGGATATTTAATATATGTGCACTGGATATATATAATATATGTGCACTGGATATTTAATATATGTGCACTGGATATCTAATATATGTGCACTGGATATTTAATATATGTGCACTGGATATCTAATATATGTGCACTGGATATTTAATATATGTGCACTGGATATCTAATATATGTGCACTGGATATTTAATATATGTGCACTAGATATATATAATATATGTGCACTGGATATTTAATATATGTGCACTGGATATATTTAATATATGTGCACTGGATATCTAATATATGTGCACTGGATTTTTAATGTATGTGCACTGGATATAAATAAAATATGTGCACTGGATCTATAACATATGTGCACTGGATATATATACTATATGTGCACTGGATATATTTAACATATGTGCACTGGATATATAATATATGTGCACTAGATATATATATAATATATGTGCACTGGATATATATATAATATATGTGCTCAGGATATATATAATATATGTGCACTGGATATATTTAATATATGTTCACTGGATATCTAATATATGTGCACTGGAAATTTAATATATGTGCACTGGATATATATGTGCACTGGATCTATAATATATGTGCACTGGATATATATAATATATGTGCACTGGATATTAAATATATGTGCACTGTATATAAATAATATATGTGCACTGGATATATAATATATGTGCACTGGATATATATAATATATGTGCACTGGATATATTTAATATATGTGCACTGGATATATAATATATGTGCACTGGATATTATACATATCTGCACTGGATATATTTAATATATTTGCACTGGATATTTAATATATGTGCACTGGATATATATCTATAATATATGTGCACTGGATATACATAATAAATGTGCATTGGATCTATAATATATATGCACTGGATATTTATAATATATGTGCACTGGATAAATTTAATATATGTGCACTTTATATCTAATATATGTGCACTGGATATTTAATATATGTGCACTGGATATATATATATAATATATGTGCACTGGATATTTAATATATGTGCGCTGGATATAAATAATATATATGCACAGGATCTATAATATATGTGCACTGGATATTTATAATATATGTGCACTGGATATATTTAATATATGTGCACTTTATATCTAATATATGTGCACTGGATATTTAATATATGTGCACTATATATATATATATATATATATATATATATATATATATATATATAATATATGTGCACTGGATATTTAATATTTGTGCACTGGATATAAATAATATATATGCACAGGATCTATAATATATGTGCACTGGATTTATATAATATATGTGCACTGGATATATTTAATATATGTGCACTGGGTATATTTAATATATGTGCACTGGATATATAATGTATGTGCACTGAATATATATAATATATGTGCACTGGATATTTAATATATGTGCACTGGATATATATAATATATGTGCACTGGATATTTAATATATGTGCACTGGATATATATAATATATGTGCACTGGATATTTAATATATGTGCACTAGATATAAATAATATATGAGCACTGGATATTTAATATATGTGCACTGGATATATATAATATATGTGCACTGGATATTTAATGTATGTGCACTGGATATAAATAATATAAGTGCACTGTATCTATAACATATGTGCACTGGATATATATACTATATGTGCACTGGATATATTTAATTTATGTGCACTGGACATTTAATATATGTGCACTGGATATCTAATATATGTGCACTGGATATTTAATATATGTGCACTGGATATCTAATATATGTGCACTGGATATTTAATATATGTGCACTGGATATCTAATATATGTGCACTGGATATTTAATATATGTGCACTAGATATATATAATATATGTGCACTGGATATTTAATATATGTGCACTAGATATATTTAATATATGTGCACTGGATATCTAATATATGTGCACTGGATATTTAATATATGTGCACTGGATATCTAATATATGTGCACTGGATATTTAATATATGTGCACTGGATATCTAATATATGTGCACTGGATATTTAATATATGTGCACTAGATATATATAATATATGTGCACTGGATATTTAATATATGTGCACTAGATATATTTAATATATGTGCACTGGATATCTAATATATGTGCACTGGATATTTAATATATGTGCACTGGATATCTAATATATGTGCACTGGATATTTAATATATGTGCACTAGATATATATAATATATGTGCACTGGATATTTAATATATGTGCACTGGATATATTTAATATATGTGCACTGGATATCTAATATATGTGCACTGGATGTTTAATGTATTTGCACTGGATATAAATAATATATGTGCACTGGATCTATAACATATGTGCACTGGATATATATACTATATGTGCACTGGATATATTTAACATATGTGCACTGGATATATAATATATGTGCACTAGATATATATAATATATGTGCACTGGATATATATATATAATATATGTGCACAGGATATTCATAATATATGTGCACTGGATATATTTAATATATGTGCACTGGATATCTAATATATGTGCACTGGATATATATAATATATGCACACTGGATATGTAATATATATGTGCACTGGATATGTAATATATGTGCTCTGGATATTTAATATATGTGCACTGGATATTTAATTTATGTGCACTGGATATATTTATTATACGTGCACTGGATATTTAATATATGTGCACTGGATATATTTAATATATGTGCACTGTATATCTAATACATGTGCACTGGATATTTAATATATGTGCACTGGATATCTAATATATGTGCACTGGATATTTAATATATGTGCACTGGATATCTAATATATGTGCACTGGATATCTAATACATGTGCACTGGATATCTAATATATGTGCACTGGATATTTAATATATGTGCACTGGATATATTTAATATATGTGCACTGTATATCTAATATATGTGCACTGGATATTTAATATATGTGCACTGGATATCTAATATATGTGCACTGGATATTTAATATATGTGCACTGGATATCTAATATATGTGCACTGGATATTTAATATATGTGCACTAGATATATATAATATATGTGCACTGGATATCTAATATATGTGCACTGGATGTTTAATGTATGTGCCCTGGATATAAATAATATATGTGCACTGGATCTATAACATATGTGCACTGGATATATATATATACTATATGTGCACTGGATATATTTAACATATTTCACTGGATATATTATATATGTGCACTGGATATTTAGTATATGTGCACTGGATATATATATATAATATATGTGCACAGGATATATATAATATATGTGCACTGGATATATTTAATATATGTGCACTGGATATCTAATATATGTGCACTGAATATATATAATATATGCGCACTGGATATTTAATATATATGTGCACTGGATATGTAATACATGTGCAGTGGATATTTAATATATGTGCACTGGATATTTTATTTATGTGCACTGGATATATTTATTATATGTGCACTGGATATTTAATATATGTGCACTGGATATCTAATATATGTGCACTGGATATTTAAAATATGTGCACTGGATATATATGATATATGTGCACTGGATATTTAATATATGTGCACTGGATATTTAATATATGTGCACTGGATATATATAGTATATGTGGACTGGATATATTTAATATATGTGGACTGGATATTATTAATATATGCGCACTGGATATTTAATATATGTGCACTGGATAATTAATATATGTGCACTGGTTATATATAATATATGTGCACTGGATATTTAATATAAGTGCACTGGAAATATTTAATATATGTGCACTGGAAATTTAATATATGTGCACTGGATATTTAATATATGTGCACTGGATATAAATAATATTTGTGCACTGGATATTTAATATATGTGCACTGGATATAAATAATATTTCTGCACTGGATATTTAATATATGAGCACTGGATATCTAATATATGTGCACTGGATATTTAATATATGTGCACCGGATATATTTAATATATGTGCACTGGATATCTTATAAATGTGCACTGGATATTTTATATATGTGCACTGGATATAAATAATAAATGTGCACTTGATCTATAATATATGTACACTATATAAATATAATATATGTGCACTGGATATATTTAATATATGTGCACTGGATATTAAATATATGTGCACTGGATATTTTATATATGTGCACTGGATATTTAGTATATGTGCACTGGATATATATATATAATATATGTGCACTGGATATATATAATATATGTGCACTGGATATATTTAATATATGTGCACTAGATATATATAATATATGTGCACTGGATATTTAATATATGTGCACTGGATATATTTAATATATGTGCACTGGATATCTAATATACGTGCACTGGATATTTCATATATGTGCACTGGATATTTCATATACGTGCACTGGATATATATAATATTTGTGCACGGGATATTTAATATATGTGCACTGGATATTTAATATATGTGCAATGGATATCTAATATATTTGCACTGGATATTTAATATATGTGCACTGGATATTTCATATACGTGCACTGGATATATATAATATTTGTGCACGGGATATTTAATATATGTGCACTGGATATTTAATATATGTGCAATGGATATATTTAATATATGTGCACTGGATATCTAATATATGTGCACTGGATATTTCATATATGTGCGCTGGATATTTCATATATGTGCACTGGATATAAATAATAAATGTGCACTGGATCTATAATATATGTGCACTGGATATATATAGTATATGTGGACTGGATATATTTAATATATGTGGACTGGATATATTTAATATATGCGCACTGGATATTTAATATATGTGCACTGGATAATTAATATATGTGTACTGGTTATATATAATATATGTGCACTGGATATTTAATATAAGTGCACTGGAAATATTTAATATATGTGCACTGGAAATTTAATATATGTGCACTGGATATTTAATATATGTGCACTGGATATAAATAATATTTGTGCACTGGATATTTAATATATGAGCACTGGATATCTAATATATGTGCACTGGATATTTAATATATGTACACCGGATATATTTAATATATGTGCACTGGATATCTTATAAATGTGCACTGGATATTTTATATATGTGCACTGGATATAAATAATAAATGTGCACTTGATCTATAATATATGTGCACTGGATATATATAATATATGTGCACTGGATATATTTAATATATGTGCACTGGATATTAAATATATGTGCACTGGATATTTTATATATGTGCACTGGATATATATATATATATATAATATATGTGCACTGGATATATATAATATATGTGCACTGGATATATTTAATATATGTGCACTAGATATATATAATATATGTGCACTGGATATTTAATATATGTGCACTGGATATATATAATATATGTGCACTGGATATATTTAATATATGTGCACTAGATATATATAATATATGTGCACTGGATATTTAATATATGTGCACTGGATATATTTAATATATGTGCACTGGATATCTAATATATGTGCACTGGATATTTCATATATGTGCACTGGATGTTTCATATACGTGCAGTGGATATATATAATATTTGTGCACGGGATATTTAATATATGTGCACTGGATATTTAATATATGTGCACTGGATATATTTAATATATGTGCACTGGATATCTAATATATGTGCACTGGATATTTCATATATGTGTGCTTGATATTTCATATATGTGCACTGGATATAAATAATAAATGTGCACTGGATCTATAATATATGTGCACTGGATATATATAATATATGTGCACTGGATATATTTAATATATGTGCACTGGATATTTAATATATGTTCACTGGATATTTAATATATGTGCACTGGATATATATAATATATGTGCACTGGATATCTAATATATGTGCACTGGATATTTAATATATGTGCACTGGATATCTAATATATGTGCACTGGATATTTAATATATGTGCACTGGATATCTAATATATGTGCACTGGATATTTAATATATGTGCACTAGATATATATAATATATGTGCACTGGATATTTAATATATGTGCACTGGATATATTTAATATATGTGCACTGGATATCTAATATATGTGCACTGGATTTTTAATGTATGTGCACTGGATATAAATAAAATATGTGCACTGGATCTATAACATATGTGCACTGGATATATATACTATATGTGCACTGGATATATTTAACATATGTGCACTGGATATATAATATATGTGCACTAGATATATATATATAATATATGTGCACTGGATATATATATAATATATGTGCACAGGATATATATAATATATGTGCACTGGATATATTTAATATATGTGCACTGGATATCTAATATATGTGCACTGGAAATTTAATATATGTGCACTGGATATATATGTGCACTGGATCTATAATATATGTGCACTGGATATATATAATATATGTGCACTGGATATTAAATATATGTGCACTGTATATAAATAAAATATGTGCACTGGATATATAATATATGTGCACTGGATATATATAATATATGTGCACTGGATATATTTATTATATGTGCACTGGATATATAATATATGTGCACTGGATATTATACATATCTGCACTGGATATATTTAATATATTTGCACTGGATATTTAATATATGTGCACTGGATATACATAATAAATGTGCACTGGATCTATAATATATGTGCACTGGATATATATAATATATGTGCACTGGATATATATCTATAATATATGTGCACTGGATATACATAATAAATGTGCACTGGATCTATAATATATATGCACTGGATATTTATAATATATGTCCACTGGATAAATTTAATATATGTGCACTTTATATCTAATATATGTGCACTGGATATTTAATATATGTGCACTGGATATATATATAATATATGTGCACTGGATATTTAATATATGTGCACTGGATATAAATAATATATATGCACAGGATCTATAATATATGTGCACTGGATATTTATAATATATGTGCACTGGATATATTTAATATATGTGCACTTTATATCTAATATATGTGCACTGGATATTTAATATATGTGCACTGTATATATATATATATATATATATATATATATATATATTATATGTGCACTGGATATTTAATATATGTGCACTGGATATAAATAATATATATGCACAGGATCTATTATATATGAGCACTGTATTTTTATAATATATGTGCACTGGATATATTTAATATATGTGCACTGGGTATATTTAATATATGTGCACTGGATATGTAATGTATGTGCACTGAATATATATAATATATGTGCACTGGATATTTAATATATGTGCACTGGATATATATAATATATGTGCACTGGATATTTAATATATGTGCACTGGATATATATAATATATGTGCACTGGATATTTAATATATGTGCACTAGATATAAATGATATATGAGCACTGGATATTTAATATATGTGCACTGTATATATATATAATATATATGCACTGGATATTTAATGTATGTGCACTGGATATAAATAATATAAGTGCACTGTATCTATAACATATGTGCACTGGATATATATACTATATGTGCACTGGATATATTTAATTTATGTGCACTGGACATTTAATATATGTGCACTGGATATCTAATATATGTGCACTGGATATTTAATATATGTGCACTGGATATCTAATATATGTGCACTGGATATTTAATATATGTGCACTGGATATCTAATATATGTGCACTGGATATTTAAAATATGTGCACTAGATATATATAATATATGAGCACTGGATATTTAATATATGTGCACTAGATATATTTAATATATGTGCACTGGATATCTAATATATGTGCACTGGATATTTAATATATGTGCACTGGATATCTAATATATGTGCACTGGATATTTAATATATGTGCACTAGATATATATAATATATGTGCACTGGATATTTAATATATGTGCACTGGATATATTTAATATATGTGCACTGGATATCTAATATATGTGCACTGGATGTTTAATGTATTTGCACTGGATATAAATAATATATGTGCACTGGATCTATAACATATGTGCACTGGATATATATACTATATGTGCACTGGATATATTTAACATATGTGCACTGGATATATAATATATGTGCACTAGATATATATAATATATGTGCACTGGATATATATATATAATATATGTGCACAGGATATTCATAATATATGTGCACTGGATATATTTAATATACGTGCACTGGATATCTAATATATGTGCACTGGATATATATAATATATGCACACTGGATATGTAATATATATGTGCACTGGATATGTAATATATGTGCTCTGGATATTTAATATATGTGCACTGGATATTTAATATATGTGCACTGGATATATTTATTATACGTGCACTGGATATTTAATATATGTGCACTGGATATATTTAATATATGTGCACTGTATATCTAATACATGTGCACTGGATATTTAATATATGTGCACTGGATATCTAATATATGTGCACTGGATATTTAATATATGTGCACTGGATATCTAATATATGTGCACTGGATATCTAATACATGTGCACTGGATATCTAATATATGTGCACTGGATATTTAATATATGTGCACTGGATATATTTAATATATGTGCACTGTATATCTAATATATGTGCACTGGATATTTAATATATGTGCACTGGATATCTAATATATGTGCACTGGATATTTAATATATGTGCACTGGATATCTAATATATGTGCACTGGATATTTAATATATGTGCACTGGATATCTAATATATGTGCACTGGATATCTAATACATGTGCACTGGATATCTAATATATGTGCACTGGATATCTAATATATGTGCAGTGGATATCGAATATATGTGCACTGGATATCTAATATATGTGCACTTGATATTTAATATATGTGTACTAGATATATATAATATATGTGCAATGGATATTTAATATATGTGCACTGGATATATATAATATATATGCACTGGATATCTAATATATGTGCACTGGATATTTAATGTATGTGCACTGGATATAAATAATATATGTGCACTGGATCTATAACATATGTGCACTGGATATATATACTATATGTGCGCTGGATATATTTAACATATGTGCACTGGATATATAATATATGTGCACTGGATAATTAATATATGTGCACTAGATATATATAATATATGTGCACTGGAAATTTAATATATGTGCACTGGATATTTAATATATGTGCACTGAATATTTAGTATATGTGCACTGGATATATATAATATATGTGCAATGGAAATTTAATATATGTGCACTGGATATTTAGTATATGTGCACTGGATATTTAGTATATGTGCACTGGATATATATATATATATATATATATATATATACATATATATATATATATATATATATATATATTATATGTGCACTGGATATATATAATATATGTGCACTGGATATATTTAATATATGTGCACTAGATATATATAATATATCTGCACTGGATATTTAATATATGTGCACTGGATATATTTAATATATGTGCACTGTATATCTAATATATGTGCACTGGATATTTAATATGTGTGCACTGGATATCTAATATATGTGCACTGGATATTTAATATATGTGCACTGGATATCTAATATATGTGCACTGGATATTTAATATATCTGCACTGGATATCTAATATATGTGCACTGGATATTTAATATATGTGCACTAGATATATATAATATATGTGCACTGGATATCTAATATATGTGCACTGGATGTTTAATGTATGTGCACTGGATATAAATAATATATGTGCACTGGATCTATAACATATGTGCACTGGATATATATATATATACTATATGTGCACTGGATATATTTAACATATTTGCACTGGATATATTATATATGTGCACTGGATATTTAGTATATGTGCACTGGATATATATATATAATATGTGCACAGGATATATATAATATATGTGCACTGGATATATTTAATATATGTGCACTGGATATCTAATATATGTGCACTGGATATTTAATATATGTGCACTGGATATTTAATTTATGTGCACTGGATATTTAAAATATGTGCACTGGATATATATGATATATGTGCACTGGATATTTAATATATGTGCACTGGATATTTAATATATGTGCACTGGATATATATAGTATATGTGGACTGGATATATTTAATATATGTGCACTGGATATCTTATAAATGTGCACTGGATATTTTATATATGTGCACTGGATATAAATAATAAATGTGCACTTGATCTATAATATATGTGCACTGGATAAATATAATATATGTGCACTGGATATATTTAATATATGTGCACTGGATATTAAATATATGTGCACTGGATAAATATAATATATGTGCACTGGATATATTTAATATATGTGCACTGGATATTAAATATATGTGCACTGGATATTTTATATATGTGCACTGGATATTTAGTATATGTGCACTGGATATATATAAAATATATGTGCACTGGATATATATAATATATGTGCACTGGATATATTTAATATATGTGCACTAGATATATATAATATATGTGCACTGGATATTTAATATATGTGCACTGGATATATTTAATATATGTGCACTGGATATCTAATATATGTGCACTGGATATTTCATATATGTGCACTGGATATTTCATATACGTGCACTGGATATATATAATATTTGTGCACGGGATATTTAATATATGTGCACTGGTTATTTAATATATGTGCAATGGATATATTTAATATATGTGCACTGGATATCTAATATGTGTGCACTGGATATTTCATATATGTGCGCTGGATATTTCATATATGTGCACTGGATATAAATAATAAATGTGCACTGGATCTATAATATATGTGCACTGGATATATATAGTATATGTGGACTGGATATATTTAATATATGTGGACTGGATATATTTAATATATGCGCACTGGATATTTAATATGTGTGCACTGGATAATTAATATATGTGCACTGGTTATATATAATATATGTGCACTGGATATTTAATATAAGTGCACTGGAAATATTTAATATATGTGCACTGGAAATTTAATATATGTGCACTGGATATTTAATATATGAGCACGGGATATCTAATATATGTGCACTGGATATTTAATATATGTGCACCGGATATATTTAATATATGTGCACTGGATATCTTATAAATGTGCACTGGATATTTTATATATGTGCACTGGATATAAATTATAAATGTGCACTTGATCTATAATATATGTGCACTGGATATATATAATATATGTGCACTGGATATAAATAATATTTGTGCACTGGATATTTAATATATGAGCACGGGATATCTAATATATGTGCACTGGATATTTAATATATGTGCACCGGATATATTTAATATATGTGCACTTGATATCTTATAAATGTGCACTGGATATTTTATATATGTGCACTGGATATAAATAATAAATGTGCACTTTATCTATAATATATGTGCACTGGATATATATAATATATGTGCACTGGATATATTTAATATATGTGCACTGGATATTAAATATATGTGCACTGGATATTTTATATATGTGCACTGGATATTTAGTATATGTGCACTGGATATATATATAATATATGTGCACTGGATATATATAATATATGTGCACTGGATATATTTAATATATGTGCACTAGATATATATAATATATGTGCACTGGATATTTAATATATGTGCACTGGATATATTTAATATATGTGCACTGGATATCTAATATATGTGCACTGGATGTTTCATATATGTGCACTGGATATTTCATATATGTGCACTGGATATATATAATATTTGTGCACGGGATATTTAATATATGTGCACTGGATATTTAATATATGTGCACTGGATATATTTAATATATGTGCACTGGATATCTAATATATGTGCACTGGATATTTCATATATGTGCGCTGGATATTTCATATATGTGCACTGGATATAAATAATAAATGTGCACTGGATCTATAATATATGTGCACTGGATATATTTAATATATGTGCACTGGATATATTTAATATATGTGCACTGGATATTTAATATATGTGCACTGGATATTTAATATATGTGCACTGGATATATATAATATATGTGCACTGGATATTTAATATATGTGCACTGGATATCTAATATATGTGCACTGGATATTTAATATATGTGCACTGTATATCTAATATATGTGCACTGGATATTTAATATATGTGCACTGGATATCTAATATATGTGCACTGGATATTTAATATATGTGCATTAGATATATATAATATATGTGCACTGGATATTTAATATATGTGCACTGGATATCTAATATATGTGCACTGGATTTTTAATGTATGTGCACTGGATATAAATAATATATGTGCACTGGATCTATAACATATGTGCACTGGATATATATACTATATGTGCACTGGATATATTTAACATATGTGCACTGGATATCTAATATATGTGCACTGGATATATATATAATATATGTGCACAGGATATATATAATATATGTGCACTGGATATATTTAATATATGTGCACTGGATATCTAATATATGTGCACTGGATATATATAATATATGCACACTGGATATGTAATATATATGTGCACTGGATATGTAATATATGTGCTCTGGATATTTAATATATGTGCACTGGATATTTAATTTATGTCCACTGGATATATTTATTATACGTGCGCTGGATATTTAATATATGTGCCCTGGATATCTAATATGTGTGCACTGGAGATTTAATATATGTGCACTGGATATATATAATATATGTGCACTGGGTATTTAATATATGTGCACTGGATATTTAATATATGTGCACTGGATATATTTAATATATGTGCACTGGATATTTAATATATGTGCACTGGATATATTTAATATATGTGCACTGGATATTTTATAAATGTGCACTGGATATTTCATATATGTGCACTGGATATAAATAATAAATGTGCACTGGATCTATAATATATGTGCACTGGATATATATAATATATGTGCACTGGATATATTTAATATATGTGCACTGGATATCTAATATATGTGCACTGGATATTTAATATATGTGCACTGGATATACATAATATATGTGCACTGGATCTATAATATATGTGCACTGGATATTTTTAATATATGTGCACTGGATATTTAATATATGTGCACTGGATATTTCATGTATGTGCACTGGATATATATAATATATGTGCACTGGATATTTAATATATGTGCACTGGATATAAATAATATATGTGCACAGGATCTATAATATATGTGCACTGGATTTATATAATATTTGTGCACTGGATATATGTAATATATGTGCACTGGATATTTAATATATGTGCACTGGATATATATAATATATGTGCACTGGATATTTAATATATGTGCACTGGATATATTTCATATATGTGCATTGGATATCTAATATATGTGCACTGGATATTTAATATATGTGCAATGTATATACATAATATATGTGCACTGGATCTATAATATATGTGCACTGGATATATTTAATATATGTGCACTGGATATTTAATATATGTGCACTGGATATTTAATGTATGTGCACTGAATATATATAATATATGTGCACTGGATATTTAATATATGTGTACCGGATATATATAATATATGTGCACTGGATATTTAATATATGTGCACTGGATATAAATAATATAAGTGCACTGTATCTATAACATATGTGCACTGGATATATATACTATATGTGCACTGGATATTTAATATATGTGCACTGTCTATATATAATATATGTGCACTGGATATTTAATTTATGTGCACTGGATATTTAATATATGTGCACTGGATATCTAATATATGTGCACTGGATATTTAATATCTGTGTACTGGATATATAATATATGTGCACTGATATTTAATATATGTGCACTGGATATATATAATATATGTGCACTGGATATTTAATATATGTGCACTGAATATAAATAATATATGTGCACTGAATATTTAACATATGTGCACTGGATATATTTAATATATGTGCACTGGATATCTAATATATGTTCACTGGATATTTAATATATGTGCACTGGATATATATGTGCACTAAATCTATAATATATGTGCACTGGATATATATAATATATGTGCACTAGATATTTAATATATGTGCACTGTATATAAATAATATATGTGCACTGGATATATAATATATGTGCACGGGATATATATAATATATGTGCACTGGATATATTTAATATATGTGCACTGGATATATAATATATGTGCACTGGATATTATACATATCTGCACTGGATATATTTAATATATTTGCACTGGATATTTAATATATGTGCAATGGATATACATAATAAATGTGCACTGGATCTATAATATATGTGCACTGGATATATATAATATATGTGCACTGGATATATATCTATAATATATGTGCACTGGATATTTAACATATGTTCACTGGATATGTATAATATATGTGCACTGGATCTATAATATATGTGCACTGGATATTTATAATATATGTGCACTGGATAAATTTAATATATGTGCACTTTATATCTAATATATGTGCACTGGATATTTAATATATGTGCACTGGATATATATATATATATATATATATAATATATGTGCACTGGATATTTAATATATGTGCACTGGATATAAATAATATATATGCACAGGATCTATAATATATGTGCACTGGATGTTTATAATATATGTGCACTGGATATATTTAATATATGTGCACTTTATATCTAATATATGTGCACTGGATATTTAATATATGTGCACTGGATATTTAATATATGTGCACTGGATAATTAAAATATGTGCACTGGATATTTAATATATGTGCACTGTCTATATATAATATATGTGCACTGGATATTTAATATATGTGCACTGGATATTTAATATATGTGCACTGGATATTTAATATATGTGCACTGGATATATATAATATATGTGCACTGGATATTTAATATATGTGCACTGTATATATCTAATATATGTGAACTGGATATTTAATATATGTGCACTGGATATAAATAATATAAGTGCACTGTATCTATAACATATGTGCACTGGATATATATATACTATATGTGCACTGGATATATTTAATTTATGTGCACTGGATATTTAATATATGTGCACTGGATATCTAATATATGTGCACTGGATATTTAATATCTGTGTACTGGATATATAATATATGTGCACTGATATTTAATATATGTGCACTGGATATATATAATATATGTGCACTGGATATTTAATATATGTGCACTGAATATAAATAATATATGTGCACTGAATATTTAATATATGTGCACTGGATATATTTAATATATGTGCACTGGATATCTAATATATGTGCACTGGATATTTAATATATGTGCACTGGATATATATGTGCACTGGATCTATAATATATGTGCACTGGATATATATAATATATGTGCACTGGATATTAAATATATGTGCACTGTATATAAATAATATATGTGCACTGGATATATAATATATGTGCACTGGATATATATAATATATGTGCACTGGATATATTTAATATATGTGCACTGGATATATAATATATGTGCACTGGATATTATACATATCTGCACTGGATATATTTAATATATTTGCACTGGATATTTAATATATGTGCACTGGATATACATAATAAATGTGCACTGGATCTATAATATATGTGCACTGGATATATATAATATATGTGCACTGGATATATATCTATAATATATGTGCACTGGATATTTAATATATGTTCACTGGATATGTATAATATATGTGCACTGGATCTATAATATATGTGCACTGGATATTTATAATATATCAGCACTGGATAAATTTAATATATGTGCACTTTATATCTAATATATGTGCACTGGATATTTAATATATGTGCACTGGATATATATATAATATATGTGCATTGGATATTTAATATATGTGCACTGGATATAAATAATATATATGCACAGGATCTATAATATATGTGCACTGGATATTTATAATATATGTGCACTGGATATATTTAATATATGTGCACTTTATATCTAATATATGTGCACTGGATATTTAATATATGTGCACTGGATATAAATAATATATATGCACAGGATCTATAATATATGTGCACTGGATATATTTAATATATGTGCACTGGGTATATTTAATATATGTGCACTGGATATATAATGTATGTGCACTGAATATATATAATATATGTGCACTGGATATTTAATATATGTGCACTGGATATATATAATATATGTGCACTGGATATTTAATATATGTGCACTGGATATATATAATATATGTGCACTGGATATTTAATATATGTGCACTAGATATAAATAATATATGAGCACTGGATATTTAATATATGTGCACTGTATATATATAATATATGTGCACTGGATATTTAATGTATGTGCACTGGATATAAATAATATAAGTGCACTGAATCTATAACATATGTGCACTGGATATATATACTATATGTGCACTGGATATATTTAATTTATGTGCACTGGATATTTCATATATGTGCACTGGATATCTAATATATGTGCACTGGATATTTAATATATGTGCACTGGATATGTAATATATGTGCACTGGATATTTAATATATGTGCACTGGATATATATAATATATGTGCACTGGATATCTAATATATGTGCACTGGATATTTCATATACGGGCACTGGATATATATAATATTTGTGCACTGGATATTTAATATATGTGCACTGGATATTTAATATATGTGCACTGGATATATTTAATATATGTGCACTGGATAACTAATATATGTGCACTGGATATTTCATATATGTGCACTGGATATTTCATATATGTGCACTGGATATAAATAATAAATATGCAATGGATCTATAATATATGTGCACTGGATATATATAACATATGTGCACTGGATATATTAAATATATGTGCACTGGATATTTAATATATGTGCACTGGATATTTAATATATGTGCACTGGATATATATAATATATGTGCACTGGATATTTAATATATGTGCACTGGATATCTAATATATGTGCACTGGATATTTAATATATGTGCACTGGATATAAATAATAAATGTGCACTGGATCTATAATATATGTGCACTGGATATATATAATATATGTGCACTGGATATATTTAATATATGTGCACTGGATATTTAATATATGTGCACTGGATATTTAATATATGTGCACTGGATATTTAATATATGTGCACTGGATATTTAATATATGTGCACTGGATATTTAATATATGTGCACTGGATATCTAATATATGTGCACTGGATATTTAATATATGTGCACTCGATATCTAATATATGTGCACTGGATATCTAATATATGTGCACTGGATATTTAATATATGTGCACTAGATATATATAATATATGTGCACTGGATATTTAATATATGTGCACTAGATATATTTAATATATGTGCACTGGATATCTAATATATGTGCACTGGATATTTAATATATGTGCACTGGATATCTAATATATGTGCACTGGATATTTAATATATGTGCACTAGATATATATAATATATGTGCACTGGATATTTAATATATGTGCACTGGATATATTTAATATATGTGCACTGGATATCTAATATATGTGCACTGGATGTTTAATGTATGTGCACTGGATATAAATAATATATGTGCACTGGATCTATAACATATGTGCTCTGGATATATATACTATATGTGCACTGGATATATTTAACATATGTGCACTGGATATATAATATATGTGCACTAGATATATATAATATATGTGCACTGGATATATATATATAATATATGTGCACAGGATATTCATAATATATGTGCACTGGATATATTTAATATATGTGCACTGGATATTTAATATATGTGCACTGGATATATTTAATATATGTGCACTGTATATTTAATATATGTGCACTGGATATATTTAATATATGTGCACTGGATATCTAATATATGTGCACTGGATATTTAATATATGTGCACTGGATATCTAATATATGTGCACTGGATATTTAATATATGTGCACTGGATATCTAATATATGTGCACTGGATATTTAATATATGTGCACTGGATATATTTAATATATGTGCACTGTATATCTAATATATGTGCACTGGATATTTAATATATGTGCACTGGATATCTAATATATGTGCACTGGATATCTAATATATGTGCACTGGATATCTAATATATGTGCACTGGATATCGAATATATGTGCACTGGATATCTAATATATGTGCACAGGATATTTAATATATGTGTACTAGATATATATAATATATGTGCAATGGATATTTAATATATGTGCACTGGATATATATAATATATGTGCACTGGATATCTAATATATGTGCACTGGATATTTAATGTATGTGCACTGGATATAAATAATATATGTGCACTGGATCTATAACATATGTGCACTGGATATATATACTATATGTGCACTGGATATATTTAACATATGTGCACTGGATATATAATATATGTGCACTGGATATTTAATATATGGGCACTAGATATATATATAATATATGTGCACTGGAAATTTAATATATGTGCACTGGATATTTAATATATGTGCACTGGATATTTAATATATGTGCACTGCATATATATATAATATTTGTGCACTGGATATTTAATATATGTGCACTAGATATAAATAATATATGAGCACTGGATATTTAATATATGTGCACTGTATATATATATATAATATATGTGCACTGTATATTTAATGTATGTGCACTGGATATAAATAATATAAGTGCACTGTATCTATAACATATGTGCACTGGATATATATACTATACGTGCACTGGATATATTTAATTTATGTCCACTGGATATTTAATATATGTGCACTGGATATCTAATATATGTGCACTGGATTTTTAATATATGTGCACTGGATATCTAAAATATGTGCACTGGATATTTAATATATGTGCACTGGATATATAGAATATATGTGCACTGGATATATAATATACGTGCACTGGATATTTAATATATGTGCACTGGATATCTAAAATATGTGCACTGGATATTTAATATATTTCCACTGGATATATTTAATATATGTGCACTGGATATCTAATATATGTGCACTGGATATTTAATATATGTGTACTGGATATATTTAATATACGTGCACTGGATATTTAATATATGTGCACTGGATATATATGATATATGTGCACTGGATATTTAATATATGTGCACTAGATATATAATATATGTGCACTGGATATTTAATATATGTGCACTGGATATATTTCATATATGTGCACTGGATATCTAATATATGTGCACTGGATATTTAATATATGTGCACTGTATATACATAATATATGTGCACTGGATCTATAATATATGTGCACTGGATATATTTAATATATGTGCACTGGATATTTAATATATGTGCACTGGATATTTAATGTATGTGCACTGAATATATATAATATATGTGCACTGGATATTTAATATATGTGTAACGGATATATATAATATATGTGCACTGGATATTTAATATATGTGCACTGGATATAAATAATATAAGTGCACTGTATCTATAACATATGTGCACTGGATATATATACTATATGTGCACTGGATATTTAATATATGTGCACTGGATATCTAATATATGTGCACTGGATATTTAATATCTGTGTACTGGATATATAATATATGTGCACTGATATTTAATATATGTGCACTGGATATATATAATATATGTGCACTGGATATTTAATATATGTGCACTGAATATAAATAATGTATGTGCACTGAATATTTAACATATGTGCACTGGATATATTTAATATATGTGCACTGGATATCTAATATATGTGCACTGGATATTTAATATATGTGCACTGGATATATATGTGCACTGGATCTATAATATATGTGCACTGGATATATAATATATGTGCACTGGATATTTAATATATGTGCACTGTATATACATAATATATGTGCACTGGATATATAATATATGTGCACTGAATATAAATAATATATGTGCACTGAATATTTAACATATGTGCACTGGATATATTTAATATCTGTGTACTGGATATATAATATATGTGCACTGATATTTAATATATGTGCACTGGATATATATATATATAATATATGTGCACTGGATATTTAATATATGTGCACTGCATATATATAATATTTGTGCACTGGGTATTTAATATATGTGCACTAGATATAAATAATATATGAGCACTGGATATTTAATATATGTGCACTGTATATATATATATATATATATATATATAATATATGTGCACTGTATATTTAATGTATGTGCACTGGATATAAATAATATAAGTGCACTGTATCTATAACATATGTGCACTGGATATATATACTATACCTGCACTGGATATATTTAATTTATGTGCACTGGATATTTAATATATGTGCACTGCATATATATATAATATTTGTGCACTGGATATTTAATATATGTGCACTAGATATAAATAATATATGAGCACTGGATATTTAATATATGTGCACTGTATATATATATATAATATATGTGCACTGTATATTTAATGTATGTGCACTGGATATAAATAATATAAGTGCACTGTATCTATAACATATGTGCACTGGATATATATACTATACGTGCACTGGATATATTTAATTTATGTCCACTGGATATTTAATATATGTGCACTGGATATCTAATATATGTGCACTGGATTTTTAATATATGTGCACTGGATATCTAAAATATGTGCACTGGATATTTAATATATGTGCACTGGATATATAGAATATATGTGCACTGGATATATAATATACGTGCACTGGATATTTAATATATGTGCACTGGATATCTAAAATATGTGCACTGGATATTTAATATATTTCCACTGGATATATTTAATATATGTGCACTGGATATCTAATATATGTGCACTGGATATTTAATATATGTGTACTGGATATATTTAATATACGTGCACTGGATATTTAATATATGTGCACTGGATATATATGATATATGTGCACTGGATATTTAATATATGTGCACTAGATATATAATATATGTGCACTGGATATTTAATATATGTGCACTGGATATATTTCATATATGTGCACTGGATATCTAATATATGTGCACTGGATATTTAATATATGTGCACTGTATATACATAATATATGTGCACTGGATCTATAATATATGTGCACTGGATATATTTAATATATGTGCACTGGATATTTAATATATGTGCACTGGATATTTAATGTATGTGCACTGAATATATATAATATATGTGCACTGGATATTTAATATATGTGTAACGGATATATATAATATATGTGCACTGGATATTTAATATATGTGCACTGGATATAAATAATATAAGTGCACTGTATCTATAACATATGTGCACTGGATATATATACTATATGTGCACTGGATATTTAATATATGTGCACTGGATATCTAATATATGTGCACTGGATATTTAATATCTGTGTACTGGATATATAATATATGTGCACTGATATTTAATATATGTGCACTGGATATATATAATATATGTGCACTGGATATTTAATATATGTGCACTGAATATAAATAATGTATGTGCACTGAATATTTAACATATGTGCACTGGATATATTTAATATATGTGCACTGGATATCTAATATATGTGCACTGGATATTTAATATATGTGCACTGGATATATATGTGCACTGGATCTATAATATATGTGCACTGGATATATAATATATGTGCACTGGATATTTAATATATGTGCACTGTATATACATAATATATGTGCACTGGATATATAATATATGTGCACTGAATATAAATAATATATGTGCACTGAATATTTAACATATGTGCACTGGATATATTTAATATCTGTGTACTGGATATATAATATATGTGCACTGATATTTAATATATGTGCACTGGATATATATATATATAATATATGTGCACTGGATATTTAATATATGTGCACTGCATATATATAATATTTGTGCACTGGGTATTTAATATATGTGCACTAGATATAAATAATATATGAGCACTGGATATTTAATATATGTGCACTGTATATATATATATATATATATATAATATATGTGCACTGTATATTTAATGTATGTGCACTGGATATAAATAATATAAGTGCACTGTATCTATAACATATGTGCACTGGATATATATACTATACCTGCACTGGATATATTTAATTTATGTGCACTGGATATTTAATATATGTGCACTGGATATCTAATACACGTGCACTGGATATTTAATATATGTGCACTGGATATCTAAAATATGTGCACTGGTTATTTAATATATGTGCACTGGATATATAGAATATATGTGCACTGGATATATAATATATGTGCACTGGATATTTAATATATGTGCACTGGATATTTAATATATGTGCACTGGATATATATAGTATATGTGGACTGGATATATTTAATATATGTGGACTGGATATATTTAATATATGCGCACTGGATATTTAATATATGTGCACTGGATATGTAATATATGTGCACTGGATATTTAATATATGTGCACTGGATATATATAATATATGTGCACTGGATATTTAATATATGTGCACTGGATATATTTCATATATGTGCACTGGATATCTAATATATGTGCACTGGATATCTAATATATGTGCACTGGATATTTAATATCTGTGTACTGGATATATAATATATGTGCACTGGATATATATAATATATGTGCACTGGATATTTAATATATGTGCACTGAATATAAATAATATATGTGCACTGAATATTTAATATATGTGCACTGGATATATTTAATATATGTGCACTGGATATCTAATATATGTGCACTGGATATTTAATATATGTGCACTGGATATATATGTGCACTGGATCTATAATATATGTGCACTGGATATATATAATATATGTGCACTGGATATTTAATATATGTGCACTGTATATAAATAATATATGTGCACTGGATATATAATATATGTGCACTGGATATATATAATATATGTGCACTGGATATATTTAATATATGTGCACTGGATATATAATATATGTGCACTGGATATTATACATATCTGCACTGGATATATTTAATATATTTGCATTGGATATTTAATATATGTGCACTGGATATACATAATAAATGTGCACTGGATCTATAATATATGTGCACTGGATATATATAATATATGTGCACTGGATATATATCTATAATATATGTGCACTGGATATTTAATATATCTTCACTGGATATGTATAATATATGTGCACTGGATCTATAATATATGTGCACTGGATATTTATAATATATGTGCACTGGATAAATTTAATATATATGCACTTTATATCTAATATATGTGCACTGGATATTTAATATATGTGCACTGGATATATATATAATATATGTGCACTGGATATTTAATATATGTGCACTGGATATAAATAATATATATGCACAGGATCTATAATATATGTGCACTTTATATCTAATATATGTGCACTGGATATTTAATATATGTGCACTGGATATATATATAATATATGTGCACTGGATATTTAATATATGTGCACTGTATATAAATAATATATATGCACAGGATCTATAATATATGTGCACTGGATTTATATAATATTTGTGCACTGGATATATTTAATATATGTGCACTGGGTATATTTAATATATGTGCACTGGATATATAATGTATGTGCACTGAATATATATAATATATGTGCACTGGATATTTAATATATGTGCACTGGATATATATAATATATGTGCACTGGATATTTAAAATATGTGCACTGGATATATATAATATATGTGCACTGGATATTTAATATATGTGCACTAGATATAAATAATATATGAGTACTGGATATTTAATATATGTGCACTGTATATATATAATATAAGTGCACTGTATCTATAACATATGTGCACTGGATATATATACTATATGTGCACTGGATATATTTAATTTATGTGCACTGGATATTTAATATATGTGCACTGGATATCTAATATATGTGCACTGGATATTTCATATATGTGCACTGGATATTTCATATACGTGCACTGGATATATATAATATTTGTGCACTGGATATTTAATATATGTGCACTGGATATTTAATATAGGTGCACTGGATATATTTAATATATGTGCACTGGATGACTAATATATGTGCACTGGATATTTCATATATGTGCGCTGGATATTTCATATATGTGCACTGGATATAAATAATAAATGTGCACTGCATCTATAATATATATGTGCACTGGATATATATAATATATGTGCACTGGATATATTTAATATATGTGCATTGGATATTTAATATATGTGCACTGGATATTTAATATATGTGCACTGGATATTTAATATATGTGCACTGGATATAAATAATATTTGTGCACTGGATATTTAATATATGAGCACTGGATATCTAATATATGTGCACTGGATATTTAATATATGTGCACTGGATATATGTAATATATGTGCACTGGATATCTTATAAATGTGCACTGGATATTTCATATATGTGCACTGGATATAAATAATAAATGTGCACTTGATCTATAATATATGTGCACTGGATATATATAATATATGTGCACTGGATATATTTAATATATGTGCACTGGATATTTAATATATGTGCACTGGATATTTAATATATGTGCACTGGATATTTAGTATATGTGCACTGGATATATATATATATCTATATAACATATGTGCACTGGATATATTTAATATATGTGAACTAGATATATATAATATATGTGCACTGGATATTTAATATATGTGCACTGGATATATTTAATATATGAGCACTGGATATCTAATATATGTGCACTGGATATTTCATATATGTGCAGTGGATATTTCATATATGTGCACTGGATATATATAATATTTGTGCACTGGATATTTAATATATGTGCACTGGATATTTAATATATGTGCACTGGATATATTTAATATATGTGCACTGGATATCTAATATATGTGCACTGGATATTTCATATATGTGCACTGGATATATTTAATATATGAGCACTGGATATCTAATATATGTGCACTGGATATTTCATATATGTGCAGTGGATATTTCATATATGTGCACTGGATATATATAATATTTGTGCACTGGATATTTAATATATGTGCACTGGATATTTAATATATGTGCACTGGATATATTTAATATATGTGCACTGGATATTTAATATATGTGCACTGGATATCTAATATATGTGCACTGGATATTTCATATATGTGCACTGGATATTTCATATATGTGCACTGGATATTTAATATATGTGCACTGGATATATTTAATATATGTGCACTGGATATCTAATATATGTGCACTGGATATTTCATATATGTGCACCGGATATAAATAATAAATGTGCACTGGATCTATAATATATGTGCACTGGATATATATAATATATGTGCACTGGATATATTTAATATATGTGCACTGGATATTTAATATATGTGCACTGGATATTTAATATATGTGCACTGGATATATATAATATATGTGCACTGGATATTTAATATATGTGCACTGGATATCTAATATATGTGCACTGGATATTTAATATATGTGCACTAGATATCTAATATATGTGCACTGGATATTTAATATATGTGCACTGGATATCTAATATATGTGCACTGGATATTTAATATATGTGCACTAGATATATATAATATATGTGCACTGGATATTTAATATATGTGCACTGGATATATTTAATATATGTGCACTGTATATCTAATATATGTGCACTGGATATTTAATATATGTGCACTGGATATCTAATATATGTGCACTGGATATTTAATATATGTGCACTGTATATATATAATATATGTGCACTGGATATTTAATGTATGTGCACTGGATATAAATAATATATGTGCACTGGATCTATAACATATGTGCACTGGATATATATATACTATATGTACACTAGATATATTTAACATATGTGCACTGGATATATAATATATGTGCACTAGATATATATAATATATGTGCACTGGATATATATATATATATATAATATATGTGCACAGGATATATATAATATATGTGCACTGGATATATATAATATATGCACACTGGATATGTAATATATATGTGCACTGGATATGTAATATATGTGCTCTGGATATTTAATATATGTGCACTGGATATTTAATTTATGTGCACTGGATATATTTAATATATGTGCACTGGATATTTAATATATGTGCACTGGATATTTAATATATGTGCACTGGATATAAATAATATTTGTGCACTGGATATTTAATATATGAGCACTGGATATCTAATATATGTGCACTGGATATTTAATATATGCGCACTGGATATTTAATATATGTGCACTGGATATGTAATATATGTGCACTGGATATTTAATATATGTGCACTGGATATATATAATATATGTGCACTGGATATTTAATATATGTGCACTGGATATATTTCATATATGTGCACTGGATATCTAATATATGTGCACTGGATATCTAATATATGTGCACTGGATATTTAATATCTGTGTACTGGATATATAATATATGTGCACTGATATTTAATATATGTGCACTGGATATATATAATATATGTGCACTGGATATTTAATATATGTGCACTGAATATAAATAATATATGTGCACTGAATATTTAATATATGTGCACTGGATATATTTAATATATGTGCACTGGATATCTAATATATGTGCACTGGATATTTAATATATGTGCACTAGATATAAATAATATATGAGCACTGGATACTTAATATATGTGCACTGTATATATATATAATATATGTGCACTGGATATATAATATATGTGCACTGTATATATATATAATATAAGTGCACTGGATATTTAATGTATGTGCACTGGATATAAATAATATATGTGCACTGGATCTATAACATATGTGCACTGGATATATATATACTATATGTGCACTGGATATATTTAGCATATGTGCACTGGATATATAATATATGTGCACAAGATATATATAATATATATGCACTGGATATATATATATATATATATATATGTGCACAGGATATATATAATATATGTGCACTGGATATATATAATATATGCACACTGGATATGTAATATATATGTGCACTGGATATGTAATATATGTGCTCTGGATATTTAATATATGTGCACTGGATATTTAATTTATGTGCACTGGATAAATTTATTATACGAGCACTGGATATTTAATATATGTGCCCTGGATATCTAATATGTGTGCACTGGATATTTAATATATGTGCACTGGATATATATAATATATGTGCACTGGGTATTTAATATATGTGCACTGGATATTTAATATATGTGCACTGGATATATTTAATATATGTGCACTGGATATCTAATATATGTGCACTGGATATTTAATATATGTGCACTGGATATATATAGTATATGTGGACTGGATATATTTAATATATGTGGACTGGATATATTTAATATATGTGCACTGGATATTTAATATATGTGCACTGGATATCTAATATATGTGCACTGGATATTTAATATATGTGCACTGGATATCTAATATATGAGCACTGGATCTATAATATATGTGCACTATATATATTTAATATATGTGCACTGGATATTTAATATATGTGCACTGGACATTTAATGTATGTGCACTGGATATATATAATATATGTGCACTGGATATTTAATATATGTGCACTGGATATAAATAATATATGTGCAACGAATATTTAAAATATGTGCACTGGATATATATATATAATATATGTGCACTGGATATTTAATATATGTGCACTGCATATATATAATATTTGTGCACTGGGTATTTAATATATGTGCACTAGATATAAATAATATATGAGCACTGGATATTTAATATATGTGCACTGTATATATATATATATATATATATATATATATATATATAATATATGTGCACTGTATATTTAATGTATGTGCACTGGATATAAATAATATAAGTGCACTGTATCTATAACATATGTGCACTGGATATATATATACTATACCTGCACTGGATATATTTAATTTATGTGCACTGGATATTTAATATATGTGCACTGGATATCTAATACATGTGCACTGGATATTTAATATATGTGCACTGGATATCTAAAATATGTGCACTGGTTATTTAATATATGTGCACTGGATATATAGAATATATGTGCACTGGATATATAATATATGTGCACTGGATATTTAATATATGTGCACTGGATATTTAATATATGTGCACTGGATATATATAGTATATGTGGACTGGATATATTTAATATATGTGGACTGGATATATTTAATATATGCACACTGGATATTTAATATATGTGCACTGGATATGTAATATATGTGCACTGGATATTTAATATATGTGCACTGGATATATATAATATATGTGCACTGGATATTTAATATATGTGCACTGGATATATTTCATATATGTGCACTGGATATCTAATATATGTGCACTGGATATCTAATATATGTGCACTGGATATTTAATATCTGTGTACTGGATATATAATATATGTGCACTGGATATATATAATATATGTGCACTGGATATTTAATATATGTGCACTGAATATAAATAATATATGTGCACTGAATATTTAATATATGTGCACTGGATATATTTAATATATGTGCACTGGATATCTAATATATGTGCACTGGATATTTAATATATGTGCACTGGATATATATGTGCACTGGATCTATAATATATGTGCACTGGATATATATAATATATGTGCACTGGATATTTAATATATGTGCACTGTATATAAATAATATATGTGCACTGGATATATAATATATGTGCACTGGATATATATAATATATGTGCACTGGATATATTTAATATATGTGCACTGGATATATAATATATGTGCACTGGATATTATACATATCTGCACTGGATATATTTAATATATTTGCATTGGATATTTAATATATGTGCACTGGATATACATAATAAATGTGCACTGGATCTATAATATATGTGCACTGGATATATATAATATATGTGCACTGGATATATATCTATAATATATGTGCACTGGATATTTAATATATGTTCACTGGATATGTATAATATATGTGCACTGGATCTATAATATATGTGCACTGGATATTTATAATATATGTGCACTGGATAAATTTAATATATATGCACTTTATATCTAATATATGTGCACTGGATATTTAATATATGTGCACTGGATATATATATAATATATGTGCACTGGATATTTAATATATGTGCACTGGATATAAATAATATATATGCACAGGATCTATAATATATGTGCACTTTATATCTAATATATGTGCACTGGATATTTAATATATGTGCACTGGATATATATATAATATATGTGCACTGGATATTTAATATATGTGCACTGTATATAAATAATATATATGCACAGGATCTATAATATATGTGCACTGGATTTATATAATATTTGTGCACTGGATATATTTAATATATGTGCACTGGGTATATTTAATATATGTGCACTGGATATATAATGTATGTGCACTGAATATATATAATATATGTGCACTGGATATTTAATATATGTGCACTGGATATATATAATATATGTGCACTGGATATTTAAAATATGTGCACTGGATATATATAATATATGTGCACTGGATATTTAATATATGTGCACTAGATATAAATAATATATGAGTACTGGATATTTAATATATGTGCACTGTATATATATAATATATGTGCACTGGATATTTAATGTATGTGCACTGGATATAAATAATATAAGTGCACTGTATCTATAACATATGTGCACTGGATATATATACTATATGTGCACTGGATATATTTAATTTATGTGCACTGGATATTTAATATATGTGCACTGGATATCTAATATATGTGCACTGGATATTTCATATATGTGCACTGGATATTTCATATACGTGCACTGGATATATATAATATTTGTGCACTGGATATTTAATATATGTGCACTGGATATTTAATATAGGTGCACTGGATATATTTAATATATGTGCACTGGATGACTAATATATGTGCACTGGATATTTCATATATGTGCGCTGGATATTTTATATATGTGCACTGGATATAAATAATAAATGTGCACTGGATCTATAATATATATGTGCACTGGATATATATAATATATGTGCACTGGATATATTTAATATATGTGCACTGGATATTTAATATATGTGCACTGGATATTTAATATATGTGCACTGGATATTTAATATATGTGCACTGGATATAAATAATATTTGTGCACTGGATATTTAATATATGAGCACTGGATATCTAACATATGTGCACTGGATATTTAATATATGTGCACTGGATATATGTAATATATGTGCACTGGATATCTTATAAATGTGCACTGGATATTTCATATATGTGCACTGGATATAAATAATAAATGTGCACTTGATCTATAATATATGTGCACTGGATATATATAATATATGTGCACTGGATATATTTAATATATGTGCACTGGATATTTAATATATGTGCACTGGATATTTAATATATGTGCACTGGATATTTAGTATATGTGCACTGGATATATATATATATCTATATAACATATGTGCACTGGATATATTTAATATATGTGAACTAGATATATATAATATATGTGCACTGGATATTTAATATATGTGCACTGGATATATTTAATATATGAGCACTGGATATCTAATATATGTGCACTGGATATTTCATATATGTGCAGTGGATATTTCATATATGTGCACTGGATATATATAATATTTGTGCACTGGATATTTAATATATGTGCACTGGATATTTAATATATGTGCACTGGATATATTTAATATATGTGCACTGGATATCTAATATATGTGCACTGGATATTTCATATATGTGCACCGGATATAAATAATAAATGTGCACTGGATCTATAATATATGTGCACTGGATATTTAATATATGTGCACTGGATATCTAATATATGTGCACTGGATATTTCATATATGTGCACTGGATATTTCATATATGTGCACTGGATATTTAATATATGTGCACTGGATATATTTAATATATGTGCACTGGATATCTAATAAATGTGCACTGGATCTATAATATATGTGCACTGGATATATATAATATATGTGCACTGGATATATTTAATATATGTGCACTGGATATTTAATATATGTGCACTGGATATTTAATATCTGTGCACTGGATATATATAATATATGTGCACTGGATATTTAATATATGTGCACTGGATATCTAATATATGTGCACTGGATATTTAATATATGTGCACTAGATATCTAATATATGTGCACTGGATATTTAATATATGTGCACTGGATATCTAATATATGTGCACTGGATATTTAATATATGTGCACTAGATATATATAATATATGTGCACTGGATATTTAATATATGTGCACTGGATATATTTAATATATGTGCACTGTATATCTAATATATGTGCACTGGATATTTAATATATGTGCACTGGATATCTAATATATGTGCACTGGATATTTAATATATGTGCACTGTATATATATAATATATGTGCACTGGATATTTAATGGATGTGCACTGGATATAAATAATATATGTGCACTGGATCTATAACATATGTGCACTGGATATATATATACTATATGTACACTAGATATATTTAACATATGTGCACTGGATATATAATATATGTGCACTAGATATATATAATATATGTGCACTGGATATATATATATATATAATATATGTGCACAGGATATATATAATATATGTGCACTGGATATATATAATATATGCACACTGGATATGTAATATATATGTGCACTGGATATGTAATATATGTGCTCTGGATATTTAATATATGTGCACTGGATATTTAATTTATGTGCACTGGATATATTTAATATATGTGCACTGGATATTTAATATATGTGCACTGGATATTTAATATATGTGCACTGGATATAAATAATATTTGTGCACTGGATATTTAATATATGAGCACTGGATATCTAATATATGTGCACTGGATATTTAATATATGCGCACTGGATATTTAATATATGTGCACTGGATATGTAATATATGTGCACTGGATATTTAATATATGTGCACTGGATATATATAATATATGTGAACTGGATATTTAATATATGTGCACTGGATATATTTCATATATGTGCACTGGATATCTAATATATGTGCACTGGATATCTAATATATGTGCACTGGATATTTAATATCTGTGTACTGGATATATAATATATGTGCACTGATATTTAATATATGTGCACTGGATATATATAATATATGTGCACTGGATATTTAATATATGTGCACTGAATATAAATAATATATGTGCACTGAATATTTAATATATGTGCACTGGATATATTTAATATATGTGCACTGGATATCTAATATATGTGCACTGGATATTTAATATATGTGCACTGGATATATATGTGCACTGGATCTATAATATATGTGCACTGGATATATATAATATATGTGCACTGGATATGTAATATATGTGCACTGTATATAAATAATATATGTGCACTGGATATATAATATATGTGCACTGGATATATATAATATATGTGCACTGGATATATTTAATATATGTGCACTGGATATATAATATATGTGCACTGGATATTATACATATCTGCACTGGATATATTTAATATATTTGCATTGGATATTTAATATATGTGCACTGGATATACATAATAAATGTGCACTGGATCTATAATATATGTGCACTGGATATATATAATATATGTGCACTGGATATATATCTATAATATATGTGCACTGGATATTTAATATATGTTCACTGGATATTTATAATATATGTGCACTGGATCTATAATATATGTGCACTGGATATTTATAATATATGTGCACTGGATAAATTTAATATATATGCACTTTATATCTAATATATGTGCACTGGATATTTAATATATGTGCACTGGATATATATATATATATATATGTGCACTGGATATTTAATATATGTGCACTGGATATAAATAATATATATGCACAGGATCTATAATATATGTGCACTTTATATCTAATATATGTGCACTGGATATTTAATATATGTGCACTGGATATATATATATAATATATGTGCACTGGATATTTAATATATGTGCACTGTATATAAATAATATATATGCACAGGATCTATAATATATGTGCACTGGATTTATATAATATTTGTGCACTGGATATATTTAATATATGTGCACTGGGTATATTTAATATATGTGCACTGGATATATAATGTATGTGCACTGAATATATATAATATATGTGCACTGGATATTTAATATATGTGCACTGGATATCTAATATATGTGCACTGGATATTTAATATATGTGCACTGGATATCTAATATATGTGCACTGGATATTTAATATATGTGCACTGGATATCTAATATATGTGCACTGGATATTTAATATATGTGCACTAGATATATATAATATATGTGCACTGGATATTTAATATATGTGCACTGGATATATTTAATATATGTGCACTGGATATCTAATATATGTGCACTGGATTTTTAATGTATGTGCACTGGATATAAATAAAATATGTGCACTGGATCTATAACATATGTGCACTGGATATATAATATATGTGCACTAGATATATATATAATATATGTGCACTGGATATATATATAATATATGTGCACAGGATATATATAATATATGTGCACTGGATATATTTAATATATGTGCACTGGATATCTAATATATGTGCACTGGAAATTTAATATATGTGCACTGGATATATATGTGCACTGGATCTATAATATATGTGCACTGGATATATATAATATATGTGCACTGGATATTAAATATATGTGCACTGTATATAAATAATATATGTGCACTGGATATATAATATATGTGCACTGGATATATATAATATATGTGCACTGGATATATTTAATATATGTGCACTGGATATATAATATATGTGCACTGGATATTATACATATCTGCACTGGATATATTTAATATATTTGCACTGGATATTTAATATATGTGCACTGGATATATATCTATAATATATGTGCACTGGATATACATAATAAATGTGCATTGGATCTATAATATATATGCACTGGATATTTATAATATATGTGCACTGGATAAATTTAATATATGTGCACTTTATATCTAATATATGTGCACTGGATATTTAATATATGTGCACTGGATATATATATATAATATATGTGCACTGGATATTTAATATATGTGCGCTGGATATAAATAATATATATGCACAGGATCTATAATATATGTGCACTGGATATTTATAATATATGTGCACTGGATATATTTAATATATGTGCACTTTATATCTAATATATGTGCACTGGATATTTAATATATGTGCACTATATATATATATATATATATATATATATATAATATATGTGCACTGGATATTTAATATTTGTGCACTGGATATAAATAATATATATGCACAGGATCTATAATATATGTGCACTGGATTTATATAATATATGTGCACTGGATATATTTAATATATGTGCACTGGGTATATTTAATATATGTGCACTGGATATATAATGTATGTGCACTGAATATATATAATATATGTGCACTGGATATTTAATATATGTGCACTGGATATATATAATATATGTGCACTGGATATTTAATATATGTGCACTGGATATATATAATATATGTGCACTGGATATTTAATATATGTGCACTAGATATAAATAATATATGAGCACTGGATATTTAATATATGTGCACTGTATATATATAATATATATGCACTGGATATTTAATGTATGTGCACTGGATATAAATAATATAAGTGCACTGTATCTATAACATATGTGCACTGGATATATATACTATATGTGCACTGGATATATTTAATTTATGTGCACTGGACATTTAATATATGTGCACTGGATATCTAATATATGTGCACTGGATATTTAATATATGTGCACTGGATATCTAATATATGTGCACTGGATATTTAATATATGTGCACTGGATATCTAATATATGTGCACTGGATATTTAATATATGTGCACTAGATATATATAATATATGTGCACTGGATATTTAATATATGTGCACTAGATATATTTAATATATGTGCACTGGATATCTAATATATGTGCACTGGATATTTAATATATGTGCACTGGATATCTAATATATGTGCACTGGATATTTAATATATGTGCACTAGATATATATAATATATGTGCACTGGATATTTAATATATGTGCACTGGATATTTTTAATATATGTGCACTGGATATCTAATATATGTGCACTGGATGTTTAATGTATTTGCACTGGATATAAATAATATATGTGCACTGGATCTATAACATATGTGCACTGGATATATATACTATATGTGCACTGGATATATTTAACATATGTGCACTGGATATATAATATATGTGCACTAGATATATATAATATATGTGCACTGGATATATATATATAATATATGTGCACAGGATATTCATAATATATGTGCACTGGATATATTTAATATATGTGCACTGGATATCTAATATATGTGCACTGGATATATATAATATATGCACACTGGATATGTAATATATATGTGCACTGGATATGTAATATATGTGCTCTGGATATTTAATATATGTGCACTGGATATTTAATTTATGTGCACTGGATATATTTATTATACGTGCACTGGATATTTAATATATGTGCACTGGATATATTTAATATATGTGCACTGTATATCTAATACATGTGCACTGGATATCTAATATATGTGCACTGGATATCTAATATATGTGCACTGGATATCTAATATATGTGCACTGGATATCTAATACATGTGCACTGGATATCTAATATATGTGCACTGGATATTTAATATATGTGCACTGGATATATTTAATATATGTGCACTGTATATCTAATATATGTGCACTGGATATTTAATATATGTGCACTGGATATCTAATATATGTGCACTGGATATTTAATATATGTGCACTGGATATCTAATATATGTGCACTGGATATTTAATATATGTGCACTAGATATATATAATATATGTGCACTGGATATCTAATATATGTGCACTGGATGTTTAATGTATGTGCCCTGGATATAAATAATATATGTGCACTGGATCTATAACATATGTGCACTGGATATATATATATATATATACTATATGTGCACTGGATATATTTAACATATTTCACTGGATATATTATATATGTGCACTGAATATTTAGTATATGTGCACTGGATATATATATATAATATATGTGCACAGGATATATATAATATATGTGCACTGGATATATTTAATATATGTGCACTGGATATCTAATATATGTGCACTGAATATATATAATATATGCGCACTGGATATTTAATATATATGTGCACTGGATATGTAATACATGTGCAGTGGATATTTAATATATGTGCACTGGATATTTTATTTATGTGCACTGGATATATTTATTATAGGTGCACTGGATATTTAATATATGTGCACTGGATATCTAATATATGTGCACTGGATATTTAAAATATGTGCACTGGATATATATGATATATGTGCACTGGATATTTAATATATGTGCACTGGATATTTAATATATGTGCACTGGATATATATAGTATATGTGGACTGGATATATTTAATATATGTGGACTGGATATATTTAATATATGCGCACTGGATATTTAATATATGTGCACTGGATAATTAATATATGTGCACTGGTTATATATAATATATGTGCACTGGATATTTAATATAAGTGCACTAGAAATATTTAATATATGTGCACTGGAAATTTAATATATGTGCACTGGATATTTAATATATGTGCACTGGATATAAATAATATTTGTGCACTGGATATTTAATATATGTGCACTGGATATAAATAATATTTCTGCACTGGATATTTAATATATGAGCACTGGATATCTAATATATGTGCACTGGATATTTAATATATGTGCACCGGATATATTTAATATATGTGCACTGGATATCTTATAAATGTGCACTGGATATTTTATATATGTGCACTGGATATAAATAATAAATGTGCACTTGATCTATAATATATGTGCACTATATAAATATAATATATGTGCACTGGATATATTTAATATATGTGCACTGGATATTAAATATATGTGCACTGGATATTTTATATATGTGCACTGGATATTTAGTATATGTGCACTGGATATATATATATATATAATATATGTGCACTGGATATATATAATATATGTGCACTGGATATATTTAATATATGTGCACTAGATATATATAATATATGTGCACTGGATATTTAATATATGTGCACTGGATATATTTAATATATGTGCACTGGATATCTAATATATGTGCACTGGATATTTCATATATGTGCACTGGATATTTCATATACGTGCACTGGATATATATAATATTTGTGCACGGGATATTTAATATATGTGCACTGGATATTTAATATATGTGCAATGGATATCTAATATATTTGCACTGGATATTTAATATATGTACACTGGATATTTCATATACGTGCACTGGATATATATAATATTTGTGCACGGGATATTTAATATATGTGCACTGGATATTTAATATATGTGCAATGGATATATTTAATATATGTGCACTGGATATCTAATATATGTGCACTGGATATTTCATATATGTGCGCTGGATATTTCATATATGTGCACTGGATATAAATAATAAATGTGCACTGGATCTATAATATATGTGCACTGGATATATATAGTATATGTGGACTGGATATATTTAATATATGTGGACTGGATATATTTAATATATGCGCACTGGATATTTAATATATGTGCACTGGATAATTAATATATGTGTACTGGTTATATATAATATATGTGCACTGGATATTTAATATAAGTGCACTGGAAATATTTAATATATGTGCACTGGAAATTTAATATATGTGCACTGGATATTTAATATATGTGCACTGGATATAAATAATATTTGTGCACTGGATATTTAATATATGAGCACTGGATATCTAATATATGTGCACTGGATATTTAATATATGTGCACCGGATATATTTAATATATGTGCACTTTATATCTTATAAATGTGCACTGGATATTTTATATATGTGCACTGGATATAAATAATAAATGTGCACTTGATCTATAATATATGTGCACTGGATGTTTCATATACGTGCAGTGGATATATATAATATTTGTGCACGGGATATTTAATATATGTGCACTGGATATTTAATATATGTGCACTGGATATATTTAATATATGTGCACTGGATATCTAATATATGTGCACTGGATATTTCATATATGTGCGCTTGATATTTCATATATGTGCACTGGATATAAATAATAAATGTGCACTGGATCTATAATATATGTGCACTGGATATATATAATATATGTGCACTGGATATATTTAATATATGTGCACTGGATATTTAATATATGTTCACTGGATATTTAATATATGTGCACTGGATATCTAATATATGTGCACTGGATATTTAATATATGTGCACTGGATATCTAATATATGTGCACTGGATATTTAATATATGTGCACTGGATATTTAATATATGTGCACTGGATATATTTAATATATGTGCACTGGATATCTAATATATGTGCACTGGATATTTCATATATGTGCGCTTGATATTTCATATATGTGCACTGGATATAAATAATAAATGTGCACTGGATCTATAATATATGTGCACTGGATATATATAATATATGTGCACTGGATATATTTAATATATGTGCACTGGATATTTAATATATGTTCACTGGATATTTAATATATGTGCACTGGATATCTAATATATGTGCACTGGATATTTAATATATGTGCACTGGATATCTAATATATGTGCACTGGATATTTAATATATGTGCACTGGATATCTAATATATGTGCACTGGATATTTAATATATGTGCACTAGATATATATAATATATGTGCACTGGATATTTAATATATGTGCACTGGATATATTTAATATATGTGCACTGGATATCTAATATATGTGCACTGGATTTTTAATGTATGTGCACTGGATATAAATAAAATATGTGCACTGGATCTATAACATATGTGCACTGGATATATATACTATATGTGCACTGGATATATTTAACATATGTGCACTGGATATATAATATATGTGCACTAGATATATATATATAATATATGTGCACTGGATATATATATAATATATGTGCACAGGATATATATAATATATGTGCACTGGATATATTTAATATATGTGCACTGGATATCTAATATATGTGCACTGGAAATTTAATATATGTGCACTGGATATATATGTGCACTGGATCTATAATATATGTGCATTGGATATATATAATATATGTGCACTGGATATTAAATATATGTGCACTGTATATAAATAAAATATGTGCACTGGATATATAATATATGTGCACTGGATATATATAATATATGTGCACTGGATATATTTATTATATGTGCACTGGATATATAATATATGTGCACTGGATATTATACATATCTGCACTGGATATATTTAATATATTTGCACTGGATATTTAATATATGTGCACTGGATATACATAATAAATGTGCACTGGATCTATAATATATGTGCACTGGATATATATAATATATGTGCACTGGATATATATCTATAATATATGTGCACTGGATATACATAATAAATGTGCACTGGATCTATAATATATATGCACTGGATATTTATAATATATGTGCACTGGATAAATTTAATATATGTGCACTTTATATCTAATATATGTGCACTGGATATTTAATATATGTGCACTGGATATATATATAATATATGTGCACTGGATATTTAATATATGTGCACTGGATATAAATAATATATATGCACAGGATCTATAATATATGTGCACTGGATATTTATAATATATGTGCACTGGATATATTTAATATATGTGCACTTTATATCTAATATATGTGCACTGGATATTTAATATATGTGCACTGGATATATATATAATATATGTGCACTGGATATTTAATATATGTGCACTGGATATAAATAATATATATGCACAGGATCTATTATATATGAGCACTGTATTTTTATAATATATGTGCACTGGATATATTTAATATATGTGCACTGGGTATATTTAATATATGTGCACTGGATATATAATGTATGTGCACTGAATATATATAATATATGTGCACTGGATATTTAATATATGTGCACTGGATATATATAATATATGTGCACTGGATATTTAATATATGTGCACTGGATATATATAATATATGTGCACTGGATATTTAATATATGTGCACTAGATATAAATGATATATGAGCACTGGATATTTAATATATGTGCACTGTATATATATAATATATATGCACTGGATATTTAATGTATGTGCACTGGATATAAATAATATAAGTGCACTGTATCTATAACATATGTGCACTGGATATATATACTATATGTGCACTGGATATATTTAATTTATGTGCACTGGACATTTAATATATGTGCACTGGATATCTAATATATGTGCACTGGATATTTAATATATGTGCACTGGATATCTAATATATGTGCACTGGATATTTAATATATGTGCACTGGATATCTAATATATGTGCACTGGATATTTAAAATATGTGCACTAGATATATATAATATATGTGCACTGGATATTTAATATATGTGCACTAGATATATTTAATATATGTGCACTAGATATATTTAATATATGTGCACTGGATATCTAATATATGTGCACTGGATATTTAATATATGTGCACTGGATATCTAATATATGTGCACTGGATATTTAATATATGTGCACTAGATATATATAATATATGTGCACTGGATATTTAATATATGTGCACTGGATATATTTAATATATGTGCACTGGATATCTAATATATGTGCACTGGATGTTTAATGTATTTGCACTGGATATAAATAATATATGTGCACTGGATCTATAACATATGTGCACTGGATATATATACTATATGTGCACTGGATATATTTAACATATGTGCACTGGATATATAATATATGTGCACTAGATATATATAATATATGTGCACTGGATATATATATATAATATATGTGCACAGGATATTCATAATATATGTGCACTGGATATATTTAATATATGTGCACTGGATATCTAATATATGTGCACTGGATATATATAATATATGCACACTGGATATGTAATATATATGTGCACTGGATATGTAATATATGTGCTCTGGATATTTAATATATGTGCACTGGATATTTAATATATGTGCACTGGATATATTTATTATACGTGCACTGGATATTTAATATATGTGCACTAGATATATTTAATATATGTGCACTGTATATCTAATACATGTGCACTGGATATTTAATATATGTGCACTGGATATCTAATATATGTGCACTGGATATTTAATATATGTGCACTGGATATCTAATATATGTGCACTGGATATCTAATACATGTGCACTGGATATCTAATATATGTGCACTGGATATTTAATATATGTGCACTGGATATATTTAATATATGTGCACTGTATATCTAATATATGTGCACTGGATATTTAATATATGTGCACTGGATATCTAATATATGTGCACTGGATATTTAATATATGTGCACTGGATATCTAATATATGTGCACTGGATATTTAATATATGTGCACTGGATATCTAATATATGTGCACTGGATATCTAATACATGTGCACTGGATATCTAATATATGTGCACTGGATATCTAATATATGTGCAGTGGATATCGAATATATGTGCACTGGATATCTAATATATGTGCACTTGATATTTAATATATGTGTACTAGATATATATAATATATGTGCAATGGATATTTAATATATGTGCACTGGATATATATAATATATGTGCACTGGATATCTAATATATGTGCACTGGATATTTAATGTATGCGCACGGGATATAAATAATATATGTGCACTGGATCTATAACATATGTGCACTGGATATATATACTATATGTGCACTGGATATATTTAACATATGTGCACTGGATATATAATATATGTGCACTGGATAATTAATATATGTGCACTAGATATATATAATATATGTGCACTGGAAATTTAATATATGTGCACTGGATATTTAATATATGTGCACTGAATATTTAGTATATGTGCACTGGATATATATAATATATGTGCACTGGAAATTTAATATATGTGCACTGGATATTTAGTATATGTGCACTGGATATTTAGTATATGTGCACTGGATATATATATATATATATATACATATATATATATATATATATATATATATATATATTATATGTGCACTGGATATATATAATATATGTGCACTGGATATATTTAATATATGTGCACTAGATATATATAATATATCTGCACTGGATATTTAATATATGTGCACTGGATATATTTAATATATGTGCACTGTATATCTAATATATGTGCACTGGATATTTAATATGTGTGCACTGGATATCTAATATATGTGCACTGGATATTTAATATATGTGCACTGGATATCTAATATATGTGCACTGGATATTTAATATATCTGCACTGGATATCTAATATATGTGCACTGGATATTTAATATATGTGCACTAGATATATATAATATATGTGCACTGGATATCTAATATATGTGCACTGGATGTTTAATGTATGTGCACTGGATATAAATAATATATGTGCACTGGATCTATAACATATGTGCACTGGATATATATATATATACTATATGTGCACTGGATATATTTAACATATTTGCACTGGATATATTATATATGTGCACTGGATATTTAGTATATGTGCACTGGATATATATATATAATATATGTGCACAGGATATATATAATATATGTGCACTGGATATATTTAATATATGTGCACTGGATATCTAATATATGTGCACTGGATATTTAATATATGTGCACTGGATATTTAATTTATGTGCACTGGATATTTAAAATATGTGCACTGGATATATATGATATATGTGCACTGGATATTTAATATATGTGCACTGGATATTTAATATATGTGCACTGGATATATATAGTATATGTGGACTGGATATATTTAATATATGTGGACTGGATATATTTAATATATGCGCACTGGATATTTAATATATGTGCACTGGATAATTAATATAAGTGCACTGGAAATATTTAATATATGTGCACTGGATATTTAATATATGTGCACTGGATATAAATAATATTTCTGCACTGGATATTTAATATATGAGCACTGGATATCTAATATATGTGCACTGGATATTTAATATATGTGCACCGGATATATTTAATATATGTGCACTGGATATCTTATAAATGTGCACTGGATATTTTATATATGTGCACTGGATATAAATAATAAATGTGCACTTGATCTATAATATATGTGCACTGGATAAATATAATATATGTGCACTGGATATATTTAATATATGTGCACTGGATATTAAATATATGTGCACTGGATATTTTATATATGTGCACTGGATATTTAGTATATGTGCACTGGATATATATAAAATATATGTGCACTGGATATATATAATATATGTGCACTGGATATATTTAATATATGTGCACTAGATATATATAATATATGTGCACTGGATATTTAATATATGTGCACTGGATATATTTAATATATGTGCACTGGATATCTAATATATGTGCACTGGATATTTCATATATGTGCACTGGATATTTCATATACGTGCACTGGATATATATAATATTTGTGCACGGGATATTTAATATATGTGCACTGGTTATTTAATATATGTGCAATGGATATATTTAATATATGTGCACTGGATATCTAATATGTGTGCACTGGATATTTCATATATGTGCGCTGGATCTTTCATATATGTGCACTGGATATAAATAATAAATGTGCACTGGATCTATAATATATGTGCACTGGATATATATAGTATATGTGGACTGGATATATTTAATATATGTGGACTGGATATATTTAATATATGCGCACTGGATATTTAATATGTGTGCACTGGATAATTAATATATGTGCACTGGTTATATATAATATATGTGCACTGGATATTTAATATAAGTGCACTGGAAATATTTAATATATGTGCACTGGAAATTTAATATATGTGCACTGGATATTTAATATATGAGCACGGGATATCTAATATATGTGCACGGGATATTTAATATATGTGCACCGGATATATTTAATATATGTGCACTGGATATCTTATAAATGTGCACTGGATATTTTATATATGTGCACTGGATATAAATAATAAATGTGCACTTGATCTATAATATATGTGCACTGGATATATATAATATATGTGCACTGGATATAAATAATATTTGTGCACTGGATATTTAATATATGAGCACGGGATATCTAATATATGTGCACTGGATATTTAATATATGTGCACCGGATATATTTAATATATGTGCACTTGATATCTTATAAATGTGCACTGGATATTTTATATATGTGCACTGGATATAAATAATAAATGTGCACTTTATCTATAATATATGTGCACTGGATATATATAATATATGTGCACTGGATATATTTAATATATGTGCACTGGATATTAAATATATGTGCACTGGATATTTTATATATGTGCACTGGATATTTAGTATATGTGCACTGGATATATATATAATATATGTGCACTGGATATATATAATATATGTGCACTGGATATATTTAATATATGTGCACTAGATATATATAATATATGTGCACTGGATATTTAATATATGTGCACTGGATATATTTAATATATGTGCACTGGATATCTAATATATGTGCACTGGATGTTTCATATATGTGCACTGGATATTTCATATATGTGCACTGGATATATATAATATTTGTGCACGGGATATTTAATATATGTGCACTGGATATTTAATATATGTGCACTGGATATATTTAATATATGTGCACTGGATATCTAATATATGTGCACTGGATATTTCATATATGTGCGCTGGATATTTCATATATGTGCACTGGATATAAATAATAAATGTGCACTGGATCTATAATATATGTGCACTGGATATATTTAATATATGTGCACTGGATATATTTAATATATGTGCACTGGATATTTAATATATGTGCACTGGATATTTAATATATGTGCACTGGATATATATAATATATGTGCACTGGATATTTAATATATGTGCACTGGATATCTAATATATGTGCACTGGATATTTAATATATGTGCACTGGATATCTAATATATGTGCACTGGATATTTAATATATGTGCACTGGATATCTAATATATGTGCACTGGAAATTTAATATATGTGCACTAGATATATATACTATATGTGCACTGGATATTTAATATATGTGCACTGGATATATTTAATATATGTGCACTGTATATCTAATATATGTGCACTGGATATTTAATATATGTGCACTGGATATCTAATATATGTGCACTGGATATTTAATATATGTGCATTAGATATATATAATATATGTGCACTGGATATTTAATATATGTGCACTGGATATATTTAATATATGTGCACTTGATATCTAATATATGTGCACTGGATTTTTAATGTATGTGCACTGGATATAAATAATATATGTGCACTGGATCTATAACATATGTGCACTGGATATATATACTATATGTGCACTGGATATATTTAACATATGTGCACTGGATATCTAATATATGTGCACTGGATATATATATAATATATGTGCACAGGATATATATAATATATGTGCACTGGATATATATAATATATGCACACTGGATATGTAATATATATGTGCACTGGATATGTAATATATGTGCTCTGGATATTTAATATATGTGCACTGGATATTTAATTTATGTCCACTGGATATATTTATTATACGTGCACTGGATATTTAATATATGTGCCCTGGATATCTAATATGTGTGCACTGGATATTTAATATATGTGCACTGGATATATATAATATATGTGCACTGGGTATTTAATATATGTGCACTGGATATTTAATATATGTGCACTGGATATATTTAATATATGTGCACTGGATATTTAATATATGTGCACTGGATATATTTAATATATGTGCACTGGATATTTTATAAATGTGCACTGGATATTTCATATATGTGCACTGGATATAAATAATAAATGTGCACTGGATCTATAATATATGTGCACTGGATATATATAATATATGTGCACTGGATATATTTAATATATGTGCACTGGATATCTAATATATGTGCACTGGATATTTAATATATGTGCACTGGATATACATAATATATGTGCACTGGATCTATAATATATGTGCACTGGATATTTTTAATATATGTGCACTGGATATTTAATATATGTGCACTGGATATTTCATGTATGTGCACTGGATATATATAATATATGTGCACTGGATATTTAATATATGTGCACTGGATATAAATAATATATGTGCACAGGATCTATAATATATGTGCACTGGATTTATATAATATTTGTGCACTGGATATATGTAATATATGTGCACTGGATATTTAATATATGTGCACTGGATATATATAATATATGTGCACTGGATATTTAATATATGTGCACTGGATATATTTCATATATGTGCATTGGATATCTAATATATGTGCACTGGATATTTAATATATGTGCAATGTATATACATAATATATGTGCACTGGATCTATAATATATGTGCACTGGATATATTTAATATATGTGCACTGGATATTTAATATATGTGCACTGGATATTTAATGTATGTGCACTGAATATATATAATATATGTGCACTGGATATTTAATATATGTGTACCGGATATATATAATATATGTGCACTGGATATTTAATATATGTGCACTGGATATAAATAATATAAGTGCACTGTATCTATAACATATGTGCACTGGATATATATACTATATGTGCACTGGATATTTAATATATGTGCACTGTTTATATATAATATATGTGCACTGGATATTTAATTTATGTGCACTGGATATTTAATATATGTGCACTGGATATCTAATATATGTGCACTGGATATTTAATATCTGTGTACTGGATATATAATATATGTGCACTGATATTTAATATATGTGCACTGGATATATATAATATATGTGCACTGGATATTTAATATATGTGCACTGAATATAAATAATATATGTGCACTGAATATTTAACATATGTGCACTGGATATATTTAATATATGTGCACTGGATATCTAATATATGTTCACTGGATATTTAATATATGTGCACTGGATATATATGTGCACTAAATCTATAATATATGTGCACTGGATATATATAATATATGTGCACTAGATATTTAATATATGTGCACTGTATATAAATAATATATGTGCACTGGATATATAATATATGTGCACGGGATATATATAATATATGTGCACTGGATATATTTAATATATGTGCACTGGATATATAATATATGTGCACTGGATATTATACATATCTGCACTGGATATATTTAATATATTTGCACTGGATATTTAATATATGTGCAATGGATATACATAATAAATGTGCACTGGATCTATAATATATGTGCACTGGATATATATAATATATGTGCACTGGATATATATCTATAATATATGTGCACTGGATATTTAACATATGTTCACTGGATATATATAATATATGTGCACTGGATCTATAATATATGTGCACTGGATATTTATAATATATGTGCACTGGATAAATTTAATATATGTGCACTTTATATCTAATATATGTGCACTGGATATTTAATATATGTGCACTGGATATATATATATATATATAATATATGTGCACTGGATATTTAATATATGTGCACTGGATATAAATAATATATATGCACAGGATCTATAATATATGTGCACTGGATGTTTATAATATATGTGCACTGGATATATTTAATATATGTGCACTTTATATCTAATATATGTGCACTGGATATTTAATATATGTGCACTGGATATTTAATATATGTGCACTGGATAATTAAAATATGTGCACTGGATATTTAATATATGTGCACTGTCTATATATAATATATGTGCACTGGATATTTAATATATGTGCACTGGATATTTAATATATGTGCACTGGATATTTAATATATGTGCACTGGATATATATAATATATGTGCACTGGATATTTAATATATGTGCACTGTATATATCTAATATATGTGAACTGGATATTTAATATATGTGCACTGGATATAAATAATATAAGTGCACTGTATCTATAACATATGTGCACTGGATATATATATACTATATGTGCACTGGATATATTTAATTTATGTGCACTGGATATTTAATATATGTGCACTGGATATCTAATATATGTGCACTGGATATTTAATATCTGTGTACTGGATATATAATATATGTGCACTGATATTTAATATATGTGCACTGGATATATATAATATATGTGCACTGGATATTTAATATATGTGCACTGAATATTTAACATATGTGCACTGGATATATTTAATATATGTGCACTGGATATCTAATATATGTTCACTGGATATTTAATATATGTGCACTGGATATATATGTGCACTAAATCTATAATATATGTGCACTGGATATATATAATATATGTGCACTAGATATTTAATATATGTGCACTGTATATAAATAATATATGTGCACTGGATATATAATATATGTGCACGGGATATATATAATATATGTGCACTGGATATATTTAATATATGTGCACTGGATATATAATATATGTGCACTGGATATTATACATATCTGCACTGGATATATTTAATATATTTGCACTGGATATTTAATATATGTGCAATGGATATACATAATAAATGTGCACTGGATCTATAATATATGTGCACTGGATATATATAATATATGTGCACTGGATATATATCTATAATATATGTGCACTGGATATTTAACATATGTTCACTGGATATATATAATATATGTGCACTGGATCTATAATATATGTGCACTGGATATTTATAATATATGTGCACTGGATAAATTTAATATATGTGCACTTTATATCTAATATATGTGCACTGGATATTTAATATATGTGCACTGGATATATATATATATATATAATATATGTGCACTGGATATTTAATATATGTGCACTGGATATAAATAATATATATGCACAGGATCTATAATATATGTGCACTGGATGTTTATAATATATGTGCACTGGATATATTTAATATATGTGCACTTTATATCTAATATATGTGCACTGGATATTTAATATATGTGCACTGGATATTTAATATATGTGCACTGGATAATTAAAATATGTGCACTGGATATTTAATATATGTGCACTGTCTATATATAATATATGTGCACTGGATATTTAATATATGTGCACTGGATATTTAATATATGTGCACTGGATATTTAATATATGTGCACTGGATATATATAATATATGTGCACTGGATATTTAATATATGTGCACTGTATATATCTAATATATGTGAACTGGATATTTAATATATGTGCACTGGATATAAATAATATAAGTGCACTGTATCTATAACATATGTGCACTGGATATATATATACTATATGTGCACTGGATATATTTAATTTATGTGCACTGGATATTTAATATATGTGCACTGGATATCTAATATATGTGCACTGGATATTTAATATCTGTGTACTGGATATATAATATATGTGCACTGATATTTAATATATGTGCACTGGATATATATAATATATGTGCACTGGATATTTAATATATGTGCACTGAATATAAATAATATATGTGCACTGAATATTTAATATATGTGCACTGGATATATTTAATATATGTGCACTGGATATCTAAAATATGTGCACTGGATATTTAATATATGTGCACTGGATATATATGTGCACTGGATCTATAATATATGTGCACTGGATATATATAATATATGTGCACTGGATATTAAATATATGTGCACTGTATATAAATAATATATGTGCACTGGATATATAATATATGTGCACTGGATATATATAATATATGTGCACTGGATATATTTAATATATGTGCACTGGATATATAATATATGTGCACTGGATATTATACATATCTGCACTGGATATATTTAATATATTTGCACTGGATATTTAATATATGTGCACTGGATATACATAATAAATGTGCACTGGATCTATAATATATGTGCACTGGATATATATAATATATGTGCACTGGATATATATCTATAATATATGTGCACTGGATATTTAATATATGTTCACTGGATATGTATAATATATGTGCACTGGATCTATAATATATGTGCACTGGATATTTATAATATATCTGCACTGGATAAATTTAATATATGTGCACTTTATATCTAATATATGTGCACTGGATATTTAATATATGTGCACTGGATATATATATAATATATGTGCATTCGATATTTAATATATGTGCACTGGATATAAATAATATATATGCACAGGATCTATAATATATGTGCACTGGATATTTATAATATATGTGCACTGGATATATTTAATATATGTGCACTTTATATCTAATATATGTGCACTGGATATTTAATATATGTGCACTGTATATATATATATATATATATATAATATATGTGCACTGGATATTTAATATATGTGCACTGGATATAAATAATATATATGCACAGGATCTATAATATATGTGCACTGGATATATTTAATATATGTGCACTGGGTATATTTAATATATGTGCACTGGATATATAATGTATGTGCACTGAATATATATAATATATGTGCACTGGATATTTAATATATGTGCACTGGATATATATAATATATGTGCACTGGATATTTAATATATGTGCACTGGATATATATAATATATGTGCACTGGATATTTAATATATGTGCACTAGATATAAATAATATATGAGCACTGGATATTTAATATATGTGCACTGTATATATATAATATATGTGCACTGGATATTTAATGTATGTGCACTGGATATAAATAATATAAGTGCACTGAATCTATAACATATGTGCACTGGATATATATACTATATGTGCACTGGATATATTTAATTTATGTGCACTGGATATTTCACATATGTGCACTGGATATCTAATATATGTGCACTGGATATTTAATATATGTGCACTGGATATGTAATATATGTGCACTGGATATTTAATATATGTGCACTGGATATATATAATATATGTGCACTGGATATCTAATATATGTGCACTGGATATTTCATATACGGGCACTGGATATATATAATATTTGTGCACTGGATATTTAATATATGTGCACTGGATATTTAATATATGTGCACTGGATATATTTAATATATGTGCACTGGATAACTAATATATGTGCACTGGATATTTCATATATGTGCACTGGATATTTCATATATGTGCACTGGATATAAATAATAAATGTGCAATGGATCTATAATATATGTGCACTGGATATATATAACATATGTGCACTGGATATATTTAATATATGTGCACTGGATATTTAATATATGTGCACTGGATATTTAATATATGTGCACTGGATATATATAATATATGTGCACTGGATATTTAATATATGTGCACTGGATATCTAATATATGTGCACTGGATATTTAATATATGTGCACTGGATATAAATAATAAATGTGCACTGGATCTATAATATATGTGCACTGGATATATTTAATATATGTGCACTGGATATTTAATATATGTGCACTGGATATTTAATATATGTGCACTGGATATTTAATATATGTGCACTGGATATTTAATATATGTGCACTGGATATCTAATATATGTGCACTGGATATTTAATTTATGTGCACTGGATATCTAATATATGTGCACTGGATATTTAATATATGTGCACTAGATATATATAATATATGTGCACTGGATATTTAATATATGTGCACTAGATATATTTAATATATGTGCACTGGATATCTAATATATGTGCACTGGATATTTAATATATGTGCACTGGATATCTAATATATGTGCACTGGATATTTAATATATGTGCACTAGATATATATAATATATGTGCACTGGATATTTAATATATGTGCACTGGATATATTTAATATATGTGCACTGGATATCTAATATATGTGCACTGGATGTTTAATGTATGTGCACTGGATATAAATAATATATGTGCACTGGATCTATAACATATGTGCACTGGATATATATAATATATGTGCACTGGATATATTTAATATGTGTGCACTGGATATTTAATATATGTGCACTGGATATTTAGTATATGTGCACTGGATATATATATATATATATATATATATATAACATATGTGCACTGGATATATATAATATATGTGCACTGGATATATTTAATATATGTGAACTAGATATATATAATATATGTGCACTGGATATTTAATATATGTGCACTGGATATATTTAATATATGAGCACTGGATATCTAATATATGTGCACTGGATATTTCATATATGTGCAGTGGATATTTCATATATGTGCACTGGATATATATAATATTTGTGCACTGGATATTTAATATATGTGCACTGGATATTTAATATATGTGCACTGGATATATTTAATATATGTGCACTGGATATCTAATATATGTGCACTGGATATTTCATATATGTGCACCGGATATAAATAATAAATGTGCACTGGATCTATAATATATGTGCACTGGATATTTAATATATGTGCACTGGATATCTAATATATGTGCACTGGATATTTCATATATGTGCACTGGATATTTCATATATGTGCACTGGATATTTAATATATGTGCACTGGATATATTTAATATATGTGCACTGGATATCTAATATATGTGCACTGGATATTTCATATATGTGCACTGGATATTTCATATATGTGCACCGGATATAAATAATAAATGTGCACTGGATCTATAATATATTTGAACTGGATATATATAATATATGTGCACTGGATATATTTAATAAATGTGCACTGGATATTTAATATATGTGCACTGGATATTTAATATATGTGCACTGGATATATATAATATATGTGCACTGGATATTTAATATATGTGCACTGGATATCTAATATATGTGCACTGGATATTTAATATCTGTGTACTGGATATATAATATATGTGCACTGATATTTAATATATGTGCACTGGATATATTTAACATATGTGCACTGGACATATAATATATGTGCACTAGATATATATAATATATGTGCACTGGATATATATATATAATATATGTGCACAGGATATTCATAATATATGTGCACTGGATATATTTAATATATGTGCACTGGATATTTAATATATGTGCACTGGATATATTTAATATATGTGCACTGTATATTTAATATATGTGCACTGGATATATTTAATATATGTGCACTGGATATCTAATATATGTGCACTGGATATTTAATATATGTGCACTGGATATCTAATATATGTGCACTGGATATTTAATATATGTGCACTGGATATCTAATATATGTGCACTGGATATTTAATATATGTGCACTGGATATATTTAATATATGTGCACTGTATATCTAATATATGTGCACTGGATATTTAATATATGTGCACTGGATATCTAATATATGTGCACTGGATATCTAATATATGTGCACTGGATATCTAATATATGTGCACTGGATATCGAATATATGTGCACTGGATATCTAATATATGTGCACAGGATATTTAATATATGTGTACTAGATATATATAATATATGTGCAATGGATATTTAATATATGTGCACTGGATATATATAATATATGTGCACTGGATATCTAATATATGTGCACTGGATATTTAATGTATGTGCACTGGATATAAATAATATATGTGCACTGGATTTATAACATATGTGCACTGGATATATATACTATATGTGCACTGGATATATTTAACATATGTGCACTGGATATATAATATATGTGCACTGGATATTTAATATATGGGCACTAGATATATATATAATATATGTGCACTGGAAATTTAATATATGTGCACTGGATATTTAATATATGTGCACTGGATATTTAGTGTATGTGCACTGGATATATATATATATATATATATATATATATATATAAATATATAAATATATATATATATATATATATATATATATATAATATATGTGCACTGGATATATATAATATATGTGCACTGGATATATTTAATATATGTGCACTAGATATATATAATATATGTGCACTGGATATTTAATATATGTGCACTGGATATATTTAATATATGTGCACTGTATATCTAATATATGTGCACTGGATATTTAATATATGTGCACTGGATATCTAATATATGTGCACTGGATATTTAATATATGTGCACTGGATATCTAATATATGTGCACTGGATATCTAATATATGGCACTGGATGTTTAATGTATGTGCACTGGATATAAATAATATATGTGCACTGGATCTATAACATATGTGCACTGGATATATATATATATATATATACTATATGTGCACTGGATATATTTAACATATTTCACTGGATATATTATATATGTGCACTGGATATTTAGTATATGTGCACTGGATATATATATAATATATGTGCACAGGATATATATAATATATGTGCACTGGATATATTTAATATATGTGCACTGGATATCTAATATATGTGCACTGGATATATATAATATATGCGCACTGGATATTTAATATATATGTGCACTGGATATGTAATACATGTGCACTGGATATTTAATATATGTGCACTGGATATTTAATTTATGTGCACTGGATATATTTATTATATGTGCACTGGATATTTAATATATGTGCACTGGATATTTAAAATATGTGTACTGGATATATATGATATATGTGCACTGGATATTTAATATATGTGCACTGGATATTTAATATATGTGCACTGGATATATATAGTATATGTGGACTGGATATATTTAATATATGTGGACTGGATATATTTAATATATGCGCACTGGATATTTAATATATGTGCACTGGATAATTAATATATGTGCACTGGTTATATATAATATATGTGCACTGGATATTTAATATAAGTGCACTGGAAATATTTAATATATGTGCACTGGAAATTTAATATATGTGCACTGGATATTTAATATATGAGCACTGGATATCTAATATATGTGCACTGGATATTTAATATATGTGCACCGGATATATTTAATATATGTGCACTGGATATCTTATAAATGTGCACTGGATATTTTATATATGTGCACTGGATATAAATAATCAATGTGCACTTGATCTATAATATATGTGCACTATATAAATATAATATATGTGCACTGGATATATTTAATATATGTGCACTGGATATTAAATATATGCGCACTGGATATTTTATATATGTGCACTGGATATTTAGTATATGTGCACTGGATATATATATATAATATATGTACACTGGATATATATAATATATGTGCACTGGATATATTTAATATATGTGCACTAGATATATATAATATATGTGCACTGGATATTTAATATATGTGCACTGGATATGTTTAATATATGTGCACTGGATATCTAATATATGTGCACTGGATATTTCATATATGTGCACTGGATATTTCATATACGTGCACTGGATATATATAATATTTGTGCACGGGATATTTAATATATGTGCACTGGATATTTAATATATGTGCAATGGATATCTAATATATGTGCACTGGATATTTAATATATGTGCACTGGATATTTCATATACGTGCACTGGATATATATAATATTTGTGCACGGGATATTTAATATATGTGCACTGGATATTTAATATATGTGCAATGGATGTATTTAATATATTTGCACTGGATATCTAATATATGTGCACTGGATATTTCATATATGTGCGCTGGATATTTCATATATGTGCACTGGATATAAATAATAAATGTGCACTGGATCTATAATATATGTGCACTGGATATATATATAGTATATGTGGACTGGATATATTTAATATATGTGGACTGGATAAATTTAATATATGCGCACTGGATATTTAATATATGTGCACTGGATAATTAATATATGTGCACTGGTTATATATAATATATGTGCACTGGATATTTAATATAAGTGCACTGGAAATATTTAATATATGTGCACTGGAAATTTAATATATGTGCACTGGATATTTAATATATGTGCACTGGATATAAATAATATTTGTGCACTGGATATAAATAATATTTGTGCACTGGATATTTAATATATGAGCACTGGATATCTAATATATGTGCACTGGATATTTAATATATGTGCACCGGATATATTTAATATGTGTGCACTGAGTATCTTATAAATGTGCACTGGATATTTTATATATGTGCACTGGATATAAATAATAAATGTGCACTTGATCTATAATATATGTGCACTGGATATATATAATATATGTGCACTGGATATATTTAATATATGTGCACTGGATATTAAATATATGTGCACTGGATATTTTATATATGTGCACTGGATATTTAGTATATGTGCACTGGATATATATATATATATATAATATATGTGCACTGGATATATTTAATATATGTGCACTAGATATATATAATATATGTGCACTGGATATATTTAATATATGTGCACTGGATATTTAATATATGTGCACTGGATATTTAATATATGTGCACTGGATATATAAATATATGTGCACTGGATATTTAATATATGTGCACTGGGTATCTAATATATGTGCACTGGATATTTAATATATGTGCACTGGATATCTAATATATGTGCACTGGATATTTAATATATGTGCACTGGATATCTAATATATGTGCACTGGATATTTAATATATGTGCAATTAGATATATATAATATATGTGCACTAGATATATATAATATATGTGCACTGGATATTTAATATATGTGCACTGGATATATTTAATATATGTGCACTGTATATCTAATATATGTGCACTGGATATTTAATATATGTGCACTGGATATCTAATATATGTGCACTGGATATTTAATATATGTGCATTAGATATATATATATATATGTGCACTGGATATTTAATATATGTGCACTGGATATATTTAATATATGTGCACTGGATATCTAATATATGTGCACTGGATTTTTAATGTATGTGCACTGGATATAAATAATATATGTGCACTGGATCTATAACATATGTGCACTGGATATATATACTATATGTGCACTGATATATTTAACATATGTGCACTGGATATATAATAATATGTGCACTAGATATATATATAATATATGTGCACTGGATATATATATAATATATGTGCACAGGATATATATAATATATGTGCACTGGATATATTTAATATATGTGCACTGGATATCTAATATATTTGCACTGGAAATTTAATATATGTGCACTGGATATATATGTGCACTGATCTATAATATATGTGCACTGGATATATATAATATATGTGCACTGGATATTAAATATATGTGCACTGTATATAAATAATATATGTGCACTGGATATATAATATATGTGCACTGGATATATATAATATATGTGCACTGGATATATTTAATATATGTGCACTGGATATATAATATATGTGCACTGGATATATATAATATATGTGCACTGGATATATTTAATATATGTGCACTGGATATATAACATATGTGCACTGGATATATATACTATATGTGCACTGGATATATTTAACATATGTGCACTGGATATATAATATATGTGTACTAGATATATATAATATATGTGCACTGGATATATATATATATATGTAATATATGTGCACAGGATATTCATAATATATGTGCACTGGATATATTTAATATATGTGCACTGGATATATAATATATGTGCACTGGATATATATAATATATGTGCACTGGATATATTTAATATATGTGCACTGGATATATAACATATGTGCACTGGATATATATACTATATGTGCACTGGATATATTTAACATATGTGCACTGGATATATAATATATGTGCACTAGATATATATAATATATGTGCACTGGATATATATATATATATATATATATAATATATGTGCACAGGATATTCATAATATATGTGCACTGGATATGTAATATATGTGCTCTGGATATTTAATATATGTGCACTGGATATTTAATTTATATGCACTGGATATATTTATTATACGTGCACTGGATATTTAATATATGTGCACTGGATATATTTAATATATGTGCACTGTATATCTAATACATGTGCACTGGATATTTAATATATGTGCACTGGATATCTAATATATGTGCACTGGATATTTAATATATGTGCACTGGATATCTAATATATGTGCACTGGATATCTAATACATGTGCACTGGATATCTAATATATGTGCACTGGATATTTAATATATGTGCACTGGATATATTTAATATATGTGCACTGTATATCTAATATATGTGCACTGGATATTTAATATATGTGCACTGGATATCTAATATATGTGCACTGGATATTTAATATATGTGCACTGGATATCTAATATATGTGCACTGGATATTTAATATATGTGCACTGGATATATTTAATATATGTGCACTGTATATCTAATATATGTGCACTGGATATGTAATATATGTGCACTGGATATCGAATATATGTGCACTGGATATCTAATATATGTGCACTGGATATTTAATATATGTGTACTAGATATATATAATATATGTGCAATGGATATTTAATATATGTGCACTGGATATATATAATATATGTGCACTGGATATCTAATATATGTGCACTGGATATTTAATGTATGTGCACTGGATATAAATAATATATGTGCACTGGATCTATAACATATGTGCACTGGATATATATACTATATGTGCACTGGATATATTTAACATATGTGCACTGGATATATAATATATGTGCACTGGATATTCAATATATGTGCACTAGATATATATAATATATGTGCACTGGAAATTTAATATATGTGCACTGGATATTTAATATATGTGCACTGAATATTTAGTATATGTGCACTGGATATATATAATATATGTGCACTGGAAATTTAATATATGTGCACTGGATATTTAATATATGTGCACTGGATATTTAGTATATGTGCACTGGATATATATATATATATATATATATACATATATATATATATATATTATATGTGCACTGGAAATATATAATATATGTGCACTGGATATATTTAATATATGTGCACTAGATATATATAATATATGTGCACTGGATATTTAATATATGTGCACTGGATATATTTTATATATGTGCACTGTATATCTAATATATGTGCACTGGATATTTAATATATGTGCACTGGATATCTAATATATGTGCACTGGATATTTAATATATGTGCACTGGATATCTAGTATATGTGCACTGGATATTTAATATATCTGCACTGGATATCTAATATATGTGCACTGGATATTTAATATATGTGCACTAGATATATATAATATATGTGCACTGGATATCTAATATATGTGCACTGGATGTTTAATGTATGTGCACTGGATATAAATAATATATGTGCACTGGATCTATAACATATGTGCACTGGATATATATATATATATACTATATGTGCACTGGATATATTTAACATATTTGAACTGGATATATTATATATGTGCACTGGATATTTAGTATATGTGCACTGGATATATATATAATATATGTGCACAGGATATATATAATATATGTGCACTGGATATATTTAATATATGTGCACTGGATATCTAATATATGTGCACTGGTTATATATAATATGTGTGCACTGGATATTTAATATAAGTGCACTGGAAATATTTAATATATGTGCACTGGAAATTTAATATATGTGCACTGGATATTTAATATATGTGCACTGGATATAAATAATATTTGTGCACTGGATATTTAATATATGAGCACTGGATATCTAATATATGTGCACTGGATATTTAATATATGTGCACCGGATATATTTAATATGTGTGCACTGGATATCTTATAAATGTGCACTGGATATTTTATATATGTGCACTGGATATAAATAATAAATGTGCACTTGATCTATAATATATGTGCACTGGATATATATAATATATGTGCACTGGATATATTTAATATATGTGCACTGGATATTAAATATATGTGCACTGGATATTTTATATATGTGCACTGGATATTTAGTATATGTGCACTGGATATATATATATATATATAATATATGTGCACTGGATATATTTAATATATGTGCACTAGATATATATAATATATGTGCACTGGATATATTTAATATATGTGCACTGGATATTTAATATATGTGCACTGGATATTTAATATATGTGCACTGGATATATATAATATATGTGCACTGGATATTTAATATATGTGCACTGGGTATCTAATATATGTGCACTGGATATTTAATATATGTGCACTGGATATCTAATATATGTGCACTGGATATTTAATATATGTGCACTGGATATCTAATATATGTGCACTGGATATTTAATATATGTGCATTAGATATATATAATATATGTGCACTAGATATATATAATATATGTGCACTGGATATTTAATATATGTGCACTGGATATATTTAATATATGTGCACTGTATATCTAATATATGTGCACTGGATATTTAATATATGTGCACTGGATATCTAATATATGTGCACTGGATATTTAATATATGTGCATTAGATATATATATAATATATGTGCACTGGATATTTAATATATGTGCACTGGATATATTTAATATATGTGCACTGGATATCTAATATATGTGCACTGGATTTTTAATGTATGTGCACTGGATATAAATAATATATGTGCACTGGATCTATAACATATGTGCACTGGATATATATACTATATGTGCACTGGATATATTTAACATATGTGCACTGGATATATAATATATGTGCACTAGATATATATATAATATATGTGCACTGGATATATATATAATATATGTGCACAGGATATATATAATATATGTGCACTGGATATATTTAATATATGTGCACTGGATATCTAATATATTTGCACTGGAAATTTAATATATGTGCACTGGATATATATGTGCACTGGATCTATAATATATGTGCACTGGATATATATAATATATGTGCACTGGATATTAAATATATGTGCACTGTATATAAATAATATATGTGCACTGGATATATAATATATGTGCACTGGATATATATAATATATGTGCACTGGATATATTTAATATATGTGCACTGGATATATAATATATGTGCACTGGATATATATAATATATGTGCACTGGATATATTTAATATATGTGCACTGGATATATAACATATGTGCACTGGATATATATACTATATGTGCACTGGATATATTTAACATATGTGCACTGGATATATAATATATGTGCACTAGATATATATAATATATGTGCACTGGATAGATATATATATATATATATATATATATATATATATATATATATATATAATATATGTGCACAGGATATTCATAATATATGTGCACTGGATATGTAATATATGTGCTCTGGATATTTAATATATGTGCACTGGATATTTAATTTATGTGCACTGGATATATTTATTATACGTGCACTGGATATTTAATATATGTGCACTGGATATATTTAATATATGTGCACTGTATATCTAATACATGTGCACTGGATATTTAATATATGTGCACTGGATATCTAATATATGTGCACTGGATATTTAATATATGTGCACTGGATATCTAATATATGTGCACTGGATATCTAATACATGTGCACTGGATATCTAATATATGTGCACTGGATATTTAATATATGTGCACTGGATATATTTAATATATGTGCACTGTATATCTAATATATGTGCACTGGATATTTAATATATGTGCACTGGATATCTAATATATGTGCACTGGATATTTAATATATGTGCACTGGATATCTAATATATGTGCACTGGATATTTAATATATGTGCACTGGATATATTTAATATATGTGCACTGTATATCTAATATATGTGCACTGGATATGTAATATATGTGCACTGGATATCGAATATATGTGCACTGGATATCTAATATATGTGCACTGGATATTTAATATATGTGTACTAGATATATATAATATATGTGCAATGGATATTTAATATATGTGCACTGGATATATATAATATATGTGCACTGGATATCTAATATATGTGCACTGGATATTTAATGTATGTGCACTGGATATAAATAATATATGTGCACTGGATCTATAACATATGTGCACTGGATATATATACTATATGTGCACTGGATATATTTAACATATGTGCACTGGATATATAATATATGTGCACTGGATATTCAATATATGTGCACTAGATATATATAATATATGTGCACTGGAAATTTAATATATGTGCACTGGATATTTAATATATGTGCACTGAATATTTAGTATATGTGCACTGGATATATATAATATATGTGCACTGGAAATTTAATATATGTGCACTGGATATTTAATATATGTGCACTGGATATTTAGTATATGTGCACTGGATATATATATATATATATATATATATATATATATACATATATATATATAATATATGTGCACTGGAAATATATAATATATGTGCACTGGATATATTTAATATATGTGCACTAGATATATATAATATATGTGCACTGGATATTTAATATATGTGCACTGGATATATTTTATATATGTGCACTGTATATCTAATATATGTGCACTGGATATTTAATATATGTGCACTGGATATCTAATATATGTGCACTGGATATTTAATATATGTGCACTGGATATCTAGTATATGTGCACTGGATATTTAATATATCTGCACTGGATATCTAATATATGTGCACTGGATATTTAATATATGTGCACTAGATATATATAATATATGTGCACTGGATATCTAATATATGTGCACTGGATGTTTAATGTATGTGCACTGGATATAAATAATATATGTGCACTGGATCTATAACATATGTGCACTGGATATATATATATACTATATGTGCACTGGATATATTTAACATATTTGCACTGGATATATTATATATGTGCACTGGATATTTAGTATATGTGCACTGGATATATATATAATATATGTGCACAGGATATATATAATATATGTGCACTGGATATATTTAATATATGTGCACTGGATATCTAATATATGTGCACTGGATATATATAATATATGCGCACTGGATATTTAATATATATGTGCACTGGATATGTAATACATGTGCACTGGATATTTAATATATGTGCACTGGATATTTAATTTATGTGCACTGGATATATTTATTATATGTGCACTGGATATTTAATATATGTGCACTGGATATCTAATATATGTGCACTGGATATTTAAAATATGTGCACTGGATATATATGATATATGTGCACTGGATATTTAATATATGTGCACTGGATATTTAATATATGTGCACTGGATATATATAGTATATGTGGACTGGATATATTTAATATATGTGGACTGGATATATTTAATATATGCGCACTGGATATTTAATATATGTGCAGTGGATAATTTATATAAGTGCACTGGAAATATTTAATATATGTGCACTGGAAATTTAATATATGTGCACTGGATATTTAATATATGTGCACTGGATATAAATAATATTTCTGCACTGGATATTTAATATATGAGCACTGGATATCTAATATATGTGCACTGGATATTTAATATATGTGCACCGGATATATTTAATATATGTGCACTGGATATCTTATAAATGTGCACTGGATATTTTATATATGTGCACTGGATATAAATAATAAATGTGCACTTGATCTATAATATATGTGCACTGGATAAATATAATATATGTGCACTGGATATATTTAATATATGTGCACTGGATATTAAATATATGTGCACTGGATATTTTATATATGTGCACTGGATATTTAGTATATGTGCACTGGATATATATATAATATATGTGCACTGGATATATATAATATATGTGCACTGGATATATTTAATATATGTGCACTAGATATATATAATATATGTGCACTGGATATTTAATATATGTGCACTGGATATATTTAATATATGTGCACTGGATATCTAATATATGTGCACTGGATATTTCATATATGTGCACTGGATATTTCATATACGTGCACTGGATATATATAATATTTGTGCACGGGATATTTAATATATGTGCACTGGTTATTTAATATATGTGCAATGGATATATTTAATATATGTGCACTGGATATCTAATATGTGTGCACTGGATATTTCATATATGTGCGCTCGATATTTCATATATGTGCACTGGATATAAATAATAAATGTGCACTGGATCTATAATATATGTGCACTGGATATATATAGTATATGTGGACTTGATATATTTAATATATGTGGACTGGATATATTTAACATATATGCGCACTGGATATTTAATATGTGTGCACTGGATAATTAATATATGTGCACTGGTTATATATAATATATGTGCACTGGATATTTAATATAAGTGCACTGGAAATATTTAATATATGTGCACTGGAAATTTAATATATGTGCACTGGATATTTAATATATGAGCACGGGATATCTAATATATGTGCACTGGATATTTAATATATGTGCACCGGATATATTTAATATATGTGCACTGGATATCTTATAAATGTGCACTGGATATTTTATATATGTGCACTGGATATATATAATATTTGTGCACTGGATATAAATAATATTTGTGCACTGGATATTTAATATATGAGCACGGGATATCTAATATATGTGCACTGGATATTTAATATATGTGCACCAGATATATTTAATATATGTGCACTGGATATCTTATAAATGTGCACTGGATATTTTATATATGTGCACTGGATATAAATAATAAATGTGCACTTGATCTATAATATATGTGCACTGGATATATATAATATATGTGCACTGGATATTAAATATATGTGCACTGGATATTTTATATATGTGCACTGGATATTTAGTATATGTGCACTGGATATATATATATATATAATATATGTGCACTGGATATATATAATATATGTGCACTGGATATATTTAATATATGTGCACTAGATATATATAATATATGTGCACTGGATATTTCATATATGTGCACTGGATATTTCATATACGTGCACTGGATATATATAATATTTGTGCACGGGATATTTAATATATGTGCACTGGATATTTAATATATGTGCACTGGATATATTTAATATATGTGCACTGGATATCTAATATATGTGCACTGGATATTTCATATATGTGCGCTGGATATTTCATATATGTGCACTGGATATAAATAATAAATGTGCACTGGATCTATATTATATGTGCACTGGATATATTTAATATATGTGCACTGGATATATTTAATATATGTGCACTGGATATTTAATATATGTGCACTGGATATTTAATATATGTGCACTGGATATATATAATATATGTGCACTGGATATTTAATATATGTGCACTGGATATCTAATATATGTGCACTGGATATTTAATATATGTGCACTGGATATCTAATATATGTACACTGGATATTTAATATATGTGCACTGGATATCTAATATATGTGCACTGGATATTTAATATATGTGCACTAGATATATATACTATATGTGCACTGGATATTTAATATATGTGCACTGGATATATTTAATATATGTGCACTGTATATCTAATATATGTGCACTGGATATTTAATATATGTGCACTGGATATCTAATATATGTGCACTGGATATTTAATATATGTGCATTAGATATACATAATATATGTGCACTGGATATTTAATATATGTGCACTGGATATATTTAATATATTTGCACTGGATATCTAATATATGTGCACTGGATTTTTAATGTATGTGCACTGGATATTAATAATATATGTGCACTGGATCTATAACATATGTGCACTGGATATATATACTATATGTGCACTGGATATATTTAACATATGTGCACTGGATATATAATATATGTGCACTAGATATATATATAATATATGTGCACTGGATATATATATAATATATGTGCACAGGATATATATAATATATGTGCACTGGATATATTTAATATATGTGCACTGGATATCTAATATATGTGCACTGGATATATATAATATATGCACACTGGATATGTAATATATATGTGCACTGGATATGTAATATATGTGCTCTGGAGATTTAATATATGTGCACTGGATATTTAATTTATGTGCACTGGATATATTTATTATACGTGCACTGGATATTTAATATATGTGCCCTGGATATCTAATATGTGTACACTGGATATTTAATATATGTGCACTGGATATATATAATATATGTGCACTGGGTATTTAATATATGTGCACTGGATATTTAATATATGTGCACTGGATATATTTAATATATGTGCACTGGATATTTAGTATATGTGCACTGGATATATATATATATATATATACATATATATATATATAATATATGTGCACTGGAAATATATAATATATGTGCACTGGATATATTTAATATATGTGCACTAGATATATATAATATATGTGCACTGGATATTTAATATATGTGCACTGGATATCTAGTATATGTGCACTGGATATTTAATATATCTGCACTGGATATCTAATATATGTGCACTGGATATTTAATATATGTGCACTAGATATATATAATATATGTGCACTGGATATCTAATATATGTGCACTGGATGTTTAATGTATGTGCACTGGATATAAATAATATATGTGCACTGGATCTATAACATATGTGCACTGGATATATATATATATATACTATATGTGCACTGGATATATTTAACATATTTGCACTGGATATATTATATATGTGCACTGGATATTTAGTATATGTGCACTGGATATATATATAATATATGTGCACAGGATATATATAATATATGTGCACTGGATATATTTAATATATGTGCACTGGATATCTAATATATGTGCACTGGATATATATAATATATGCGCACTGGATATTTAATATATATGTGCACTGGATATGTAATACATGTGCACTGGATATTTAATATATGTGCACTGGATATTTAATTTATGTGCACTGGATATATTTATTATATGTGCACTGGATATTTAATATATGTGCACTGGATATCTAATATATGTGCACTGGATATTTAAAATATGTGCACTGGATATATATGATATATGTGCACTGGATATTTAATATATGTGCACTGGATATTTAATATATGTGCACTGGATATATATAGTATATGTGGACTGGATATATTTAATATATGTGGACTGGATATATTTAATATATGCGCACTGGATATTTAATATATGTGCAGTGGATAATTTATATAAGTGCACTGGAAATATTTAATATATGTGCACTGGAAATTTAATATATGTGCACTGGATATTTAATATATGTGCACTGGATATAAATAATATTTCTGCACTGGATATTTAATATATGAGCACTGGATATCTAATATATGTGCACTGGATATTTAATATATGTGCACCGGATATATTTAATATATGTGCACTGGATATCTTATAAATGTGCACTGGATATTTTATATATGTGCACTGGATATAAATAATAAATGTGCACTTGATCTATAATATATGTGCACTGGATAAATATAATATATGTGCACTGGATATATTTAATATATGTGCACTGGATATTAAATATATGTGCACTGGATATTTTATATATGTGCACTGGATATTTAGTATATGTGCACTGGATATATATATATAATATATGTGCACTGGATATATATAATATATGTGCACTGGATATATTTAATATATGTGCACTAGATATATATAATATATGTGCACTGGATATTTAATATATGTGCACTGGATATATTTAATATATGTGCACTGGATATCTAATATATGTGCACTGGATATTTCATATACGTGCACTGGATATTTCATATACGTGCACTGGATATATATAATATTTGTGCACGGGATATTTAATATATGTGCACTGGTTATTTAATATATGTGCAATGGATATATTTAATATATGTGCACTGGATATCTAATATGTGTGCACTGGATATTTCATATATGTGCGCTCGATATTTCATATATGTGCACTGGATATAAATAATAAATGTGCACTGGATCTATAATATATGTACACTGGATATATATAGTATATGTGGACTTGATATATTTAATATATGTGGACTGGATATATTTAACATATATGCGCACTGGATAATTAATATATGTGCACTGGTTATATATAATATATGTGCACTGGATATTTAATATAAGTGCACTGGAAATATTTAATATATGTGCACTGGAAATTTAATATATGTGCACTGGATATTTAATATATGAGCACGGGATATCTAATATATGTGCACTGGATATTTAATATATGTACACCGGATATATTTAATATATGTGCACTGGATATCTTATAAATGTGCACTGGATATTTTATATATGTGCACTGGATATATATAATATTTGTGCACTGGATATAAATAATATTTGTGCACTGGATATTTAATATATGAGCACGGGATATCTAATATATGTGCACTGGATATTTAATATATGTGCACCAGATATATTTAATATATGTGCACTGGATATCTTATAAATGTGCACTGGATATTTTATATATGTGCACTGGATATAAATAATAAATGTGCACTTGATCTATAATATATGTGCACTGGATATATATAATATATGTGCACTGGATATATTTAATATATGTGCACTGGATATTAAATATATGTGCACTGGATATTTTATATATGTGCACTGGATATTTAGTATATGTGCACTGGATATATATATATATATAATATATGTGCACTGGATATATATAATATATGTGCACTGGATATATTTAATATATGTGCACTAGATATATATAATATATGTGCACTGGATATTTCATATATGTGCACTGGATATTTCATATACGTGCACTGGATATATATAATATTTGTGCACGGGATATTTAATATATGTGCACTGGATATTTAATATATGTGCACTGGATATATTTAATATATGTGCACTGGATATCTAATATATGTGCACTGGATATTTCATATATGTGCGCTGGATATTTCATATATGTGCACTGGATATAAATAATAAATGTGCACTGGATCTATATTATATGTGCACTGGATATATTTAATATATGTGCACTGGATATATTTAATATATGTGCACTGGATATTTAATATATGTGCACTGGATATTTAATATATGTGCACTGGATATATATAATATATGTGCACTGGATATTTAATATATGTGCACTGGATATCTAATATATGTGCACTGGATATTTAATATATGTGCACTGGATATCTAATATATGTACACTGGATTTTTAATATATGTGCACTGGATATCTAATATATGTGCACTGGATATTTAATATATGTGCACTAGATATATATACTATATGTGCACTGGATATTTAATATATGTGCACTGGATATATTTAATATATGTGCACTGTATATCTAATATATGTGCACTGGATATTTAATATATGTGCACTGGATATCTAATATATGTGCACTGGATATTTAATATATGTGCATTAGATATACATAATATATGTGCACTTGATCTATAATATATGTGCACTGGATAAATATAATATATGTGCACTGGATATATTTAATATATGTGCACTGGATATTAAATATATGTGCACTGGATATTTTATATATGTGCACTGGATATTTAGTATATGTGCACTGGATATATATATATAATATATGTGCACTGGATATATATAATATATGTGCACTGGATATATTTAATATATGTGCACTAGATATATATAATATATGTGCACTGGATATTTAATATATGTGCACTGGATATATTTAATATATGTGCACTGGATATCTAATATATGTGCACTGGATATTTCATATATGTGCACTGGATATTTCATATACGTGCACTGGATATATATAATATTTGTGCACGGGATATTTAATATATGTGCACTGGTTATTTAATATATGTGCAATGGATATATTTAATATATGTGCACTGGATATCTAATATGTGTGCACTGGATATTTCATATATGTGCGCTCGATATTTCATATATGTGCACTGGATATAAATAATAAATGTGCACTGGATCTATAATATATGTGCACTGGATATATATAGTATATGTGGACTTGATATATTTAATATATGTGGACTGGATATATTTAACATATATGCGCACTGGATAATTAATATATGTGCACTGGTTATATATAATATATGTGCACTGGATATTTAATATAAGTGCACTGGAAATATTTAATATATGTGCACTGGAAATTTAATATATGTGCACTGGATATTTAATATATGAGCACGGGATATCTAATATATGTGCACTGGATATTTAATATATGTACACCGGATATATTTAATATATGTGCACTGGATATCTTATAAATGTGCACTGGATATTTTATATATGTGCACTGGATATATATAATATTTGTGCACTGGATATAAATAATATTTGTGCACTGGATATTTAATATATGAGCACGGGATATCTAATATATGTGCACTGGATATTTAATATATGTGCACCAGATATATTTAATATATGTGCACTGGATATCTTATAAATGTGCACTGGATATTTTATATATGTGCACTGGATATAAATAATAAATGTGCACTTGATCTATAATATATGTGCACTGGATATATATAATATATGTGCACTGGATATATTTAATATATGTGCACTGGATATTAAATATATGTGCACTGGATATTTTATATATGTGCACTGGATATTTAGTATATGTGCACTGGATATATATATATATATATAATATATGTGCACTGGATATATATAATATATGTGCACTGGATATATTTAATATATGTGCACTAGATATATATAATATATGTGCACTGGATATTTCATATATGTGCACTGGATATTTCATATACGTGCACTGGATATATATAATATTTGTGCACGGGATATTTAATATATGTGCACTGGATATTTAATATATGTGCACTGGATATATTTAATATATGTGCACTGGATATCTAATATATGTGCACTGGATATTTCATATATGTGCGCTGGATATTTCATATATGTGCACTGGATATAAATAATAAATGTGCACTGGATCTATATTATATGTGCACTGGATATATTTAATATATGTGCACTGGATATATTTAATATATGTGCACTGGATATTTAATATATGTGCACTGGATATTTAATATATGTGCACTGGATATATATAATATATGTGCACTGGATATTTAATATATGTGCACTGGATATCTAATATATGTGCACTGGATATTTAATATATGTGCACTGGATATCTAATATATGTACACTGGATTTTTAATATATGTGCACTGGATATCTAATATATGTGCACTGGATATTTAATATATGTGCACTAGATATATATACTATATGTGCACTGGATATTTAATATATGTGCACTGGATATATTTAATATATGTGCACTGTATATCTAATATATGTGCACTGGATATTTAATATATGTGCACTGGATATCTAATATATGTGCACTGGATATTTAATATATGTGCATTAGATATACATAATATATGTGCACTGGATATTTAATATATGTGCACTGGATATATTTAATATATTTGCACTGGATATCTAATATATGTGCACTGGATTTTTAATGTATGTGCACTGGATATTAATAATATATGTGCACTGGATCTATAACATATGTGCACTGGATATATATACTATATGTGCACTGGATATATTTAACATATGTGCACTGGATATATAATATATGTGCACTAGATATATATATAATATATGTGCACTGGATATATATATAATATATGTGCACAGGATATATATAATATATGTGCACTGGATATATTTAATATATGTGCACTGGATATCTAATATATGTGCACTGGATATATATAATATATGCACACTGGATATGTAATATATATGTGCACTGGATATGTAATATATGTGCTCTGGAGATTTAATATATGTGCACTGGATATTTAATTTATGTGCACTGGATATATTTATTATACGTGCACTGGATATTTAATATATGTGCCCTGGATATCTAATATGTGTACACTGGATATTTAATATATGTGCACTGGATATATATAATATATGTGCACTGGGTATTTAATATATGTGCACTGGATATTTAATATATGTGCACTGGATATATTTAATATATGTGCACTGGATATTTAATATATGTGCACTGGATATATTTAATATATGTTCACTGGATATTTTATAAATGTGCACTGGATATTTTATATATGTGCACTGGATATAAATAATAAATGTGCACTGGATCTATAATATATGTGCACTGGATATATATAATATATGTGCACTGGATATATTTAATATATGTGCACTGGATATGTAATATACGTGCACTGGATATTTAATATATGTGCACTGGATATATTTAATATATGTGCATTGGATATCTAATATATGTGCACTGGATATTTAATGTATGTGCACTGGATATAAATAATATATGTGCACTGGATCTATAACATATGTGTACTGGAGATATATATACTATTTATGCACTGGATATATTTAACATATGTGCACTGGATATATAATATATGTGCACTGGACATTTAGCATATGTGCACTGGATATATATATATAATATATGTGCACTGGATATATATAGTATATTTCCACTGGATATATTTAATATATGTGCACTGGATATATTTAATATATGTGCACTGGATATCTAATATATGTGCACTGGATATTTAATATATGTGTACTGGATATATTTAATATACGTGCACTGGATATTTAATATATGTGCACTGGATATATATGATATATGTGCACTGGATATTTAATATATGTGCACTAGATATATAATATATGTGCACTGGATATTTAATATATGTGCACTGGATATTTAATATATGTGCACTGGATATATATAGTATATGTGGACTGGATATATTTAATATATGTGCACTGGATATCTAATATATGTGCACTGGATATTTAATATATGTGTACTGGATATATTTAATATACGTGCACTGGATATTTAATATATGTGCACTGGATATATATGATATATGCGCACTGGATATTTAATATATATGTGCACTGGATATGTAATACATGTGCACTGGATATTTAATATATGTGCACTGGATATTTAATATATGTGCACTGGATATCTAATATATGTGCACTGGATATTTAATATATGTGCACTAGATATATATACTATATGTGCACTGGATATTTAATATATGTGCACTGGATATATTTAATATATGTGCACTGTATATCTAATATATGTGCACTGGATATTTAATATATGTGCACTGGATATCTAATATATGTGCACTGGATATTTAATATATGTGCATTAGATATACATGATATATGTGCACTGGATATTTATTATATGTGCACTGGATATATTTAATATATTTGCACTGGATATCTAATATATGTGCACTGGATTTTTAATGTATGTGCACTGGATATAAATAATATATGTGCACTGGATCTATAACATATGTGCACTGGATATATATACTATATGTGCACTGGATATATTTAACATATGTGCACTGGATATATAATATATGTGCACTAGATATATATATAATATATGTGCACTGGATATATATATAATATATGTGCACAGGATATATATAATATATGTGCACTGGATATATTTAATATATGTGCACTGGATATCTAATATATGTGCACTGGATATATATAATATATGCACACTGGATATGTAATATATATGTGCACTGGATATGTAATATATGTGCTCTGGAGATTTAATATATGTGCACTGGATATTTAATTTATGTGCACTGGATATATTTATTATACGTGCACTGGATATTTAATATATGTGCCCTGGATATCTAATATGTGTACACTGGATATTTAATATATGTGCACTGGATATATATAATATATGTGCACTGGGTATTTAATATATGTGCACTGGATATTTAATATATGTGCACTGGATATATTTAATATATGTGCACTGGATATTTAATATATGTGCACTGGATATATTTAATATATGTTCACTGGATATTTTATAAATGTGCACTGGATATTTCATATATGTGCACTGGATATAAATAATAAATGTGCACTGGATCTATAATATATGTGCACTGGATATATATAATATATGTGCACTGGATATATTTAATATATGTGCACTGGATATCTAATATATGTGCACTGGATATTTAATATATGTGCACTGGATATACATAATATATGTGCACTGGATCTATAATATATGTGCATTGGATATATTTAATATATGTGCACTGGATATTTAATATATGTGCACTGGATATTTCATGTATGTGCACTGGATATATATAATATATGTGCACTGGATATTTAATATATGTCCACTGGATATAAATAATATATGTGCACTGAATATTTAATATACGTGCACTGGATATATATATATAATATATGTGCACTGGATATTTAATATATGTGCACTGGATATATATAATATTTCTGCACTGGATATTTAATATATGAGCACTAGATATAAATAATATATGAGCACTGGATATTTAATATATGTGCACTGTATATATATAATATATGTGCACTGGATATCTAATATATGTGCACTGGATATTTAATATATGTGCACTGGATATCTAATATATGTGCACTGGATATTTAATATATGTGCACTGGATATATAGAATATATGTGCACTGCATATGTAATATACGTGCACTGGATATTTAATATATGTGCACTGGATATATTTAATATATGTGCATTGGATATCTAATATATGTGCACTGGATATTTAATGTATGTGCACTGGATATAAATAATATATGTGCACTGGATCTATAACATATGTGTACTGGAGATATATATACTATTTATGCACTGGATATATTTAACATATGTGCACTGGATATATAATATATGTGCACTGGACATTTAGCATATGTGCACTGGATATATATATAATATATGTGCACTGGATATATATAGTATATTTCCACTGGATATATTTAATATATGTGCACTGGATATATTTAATATATGTGCACTGGATATCTAATATATGTGCACTGGATATTTAATATATGTGTACTGGATATATTTAATATACGTGCACTGGATATTTAATATATGTGCACTGGATATATATGATATATGTGCACTGGATATTTAATATATGTGCACTAGATATATAATATATGTGCACTGGATATTTAATATATGTGCACTGGATATTTAATATATGTGCACTGGATATATATAGTATATGTGGACTGGATATATTTAATATATGTGCACTGGATATCTAATATATGTGCACTGGATATTTAATATATGTGTACAGGATATATTTAATATACGTGCACTGGATATTTAATATATGTGCACTGGATATATATGATATATGCGCACTGGATATTTAATATATATGTGCACTGGATATGTAATACATGTGCACTGGATATTTAATATATGTGCACTGGATATTTAATATATGTGCACTGGAAATTTAGTATATGTGCACTGGATATATATATATATATATATATATATATATATATATATATATATATATCATATGTGCACTGGATATATATAATATATGTGCACTGGATATATTTAATATATGTGAACTAGATATATATAATATATGTGCACTGGATATTTAATATATGTGCACTGGATATATTTAATATATGTGCACTGTATATCTAATATATGTGCACTGGATATTTAATATATGTGCACTGGATATCTAATATATGTGCACTGGATATTTAATATATTTGCACTGGATATCTAATATATGTGCACTGGATATTTAATATATGTGCACTGGATATATTTAATATATGTGCACTGTATATCTAATATATGTGCACTGGATATGTAATATATGTGCACTGGATATCGAATATATGTGCACTGGATATCTAATATATGTGCACTGGATATTTAATATATGTGTACTAGATATATATAATATATGTGCAATGGATATTTAATATATGTGCACTGGATATATATAATATATGTGCACTGGATATCTAATATATGTGCACTGGATATTTAATGTATGTGCACTGGATATAAATAATATATGTGCACTGGATCTATAACATATGTGCACTGGATATATATACTATATGTGCACTGGATATATTTAACATATGTGCACTGGATATATAATATATGTGCACTGGATATTCAATATATGTGCACTAGATATATATAATATATGTGCACTGGAAATATATAATATATGTGCACTGGATATATTTAATATTTGTGCACTAGATATATATAATATATGTGCACTGGATATTTAATATATGTGCACTGGATATATTTAATATATGTGCACTGTATATCTAATATATGTGCACTGGATATTTAATATATGTGCACTGGATATCTAATATATGTGCACTGGATATTTAATATATGTGCACTGGATATCTAGTATATGTGCACTGGATATTTAATATATCTGCACTGGATATCTAATATATGTGCACTGGATATTTAATATATGTGCACTAGATATATATAATATATGTGCACTGGATATCTAATATATGTGCACTGGATGTTTAATGTATGTGCACTGGATATAAATAATATATGTGCACTGGATCTATAACATATGTGCACTGGATATATATATATACTATATGTGCACTGGATATATTTAACATATTTGCACTGGATATATTATATATGTGCACTGGATATTTAGTATATGTGCACTGGATATATATATAATATATGTGCACAGGATATATATAATATATGTGCACTGGATATATTTAATATATGTGCACTGGATATCTAATATATGTGCACTGGATATATATAATATATGCGCACTGGATATTCAATATATATGTGCACTGGATATGTAATACATGTGCACTGGATATTTAATATATGTGCACTGGATATTTAATTTATGTGCACTGGATATCTAATATATGTGCACTGGATATTTAAAATATGTGCACTGGATATATATGATATATGTGCACTGGATATTTAATATATGTGCACTGGATATTTAATATATGTGCACTGGATATATATAGTATATGTGGACTGGATATATTTAATATATGTGGACTGGATATATTTAATATATGCGCACTGGATATTTAATATATGTGCAGTGGATAATTAATATAAGTGCACTGGAAATATTTAATATATGTGCACTGGAAATTTAATATATGTGCACTGGATATTTAATATATGTGCACTGGATATAAATAATATTTCTGCACTGGATATTTAATATATGAGCACTGGATATCTAATATATGTGCACTGGATATTTAATATATGTGCACCGGATATATTTAATATATGTGCACTGGATATCTTATAAATGTGCACTGGATATTTTATATATGTGCACTGGATATAAATAATATATGTGCACTTGATTTATAATATATGTGCACTGGATAAATATAATATATGTGCACTGGATATATTTAATATATGTGCACTGAATATTAAATATATGTGCACTGGATATTTTATATATGTGCACTGGATATTTAGTATATGTGCACTGGATATATATATAATATATGTGCACTGGATATATATAATATATGTGCACTGGATATATTTAATATATGTGCACTAGATATATATAATATATGTGCACTGGATATTTAATATATGTGCACTGGATATATTTAATATATGTGCACTGGATATCTAATATATGTGCACTGGATATTTCATATATGTGCACTGGATATTTCATATACGTGCACTGGATATATATAATATTTGTGCACGGGATATTTAATATATGTGCACTGGTTATTTAATATATGTGCAATGGATATATTTAATATATGTGCACTGGATATCTAATATGTGTGCACTGGATATTTCATATATGTGCGCTCGATATTTCATATATGTGCACTGGATATAAATAATAAATGTGCACTGGATCTATAATATATGTGCACTGGATATATATAGTATATGTGGACTTGATATATTTAATATATGTGGACTGGATATATTTAATATATGCGCACTGGATATTTAATATGTGTGCACTGGATAATTAATATATGTGCACTGGTTATATATAATATATGTGCACTGGATATTTAATATAAGTGCACTGGAAATATTTAATATATGTGCACTGGAAATTTAATATATGTGCACTGGATATTTAATATATGAGCACGGGATATCTAATATATGTGCACTGGATATTTAATATATGTGCACCGGATATATTTAATATATGTGCACTGGATATCTTATAAATGTGCACTGGATATTTTATATATGTGCACTGGATATAAATAATAAATGTGCACTTGATCTATAATATATGTGCACTGGATATATATAATATATGTGCACTGGATATAAATAATATTTGTGCACTGGATATTTAATATATGAGCACGGGATATCTAATATATGTGCACTGGATATTTAATATATGTGCACCGGATATATTTAATATATGTGCACTGGATATCTTATAAATGTGCACTGGATATTTTATATATGTGCACTGGATATAAATAATAAATGTGCACTCGATCTATAATATATGTGCACTGGATATATATAATATATGTGCACTGGATATATTTAATATATGTGCACTGGATATTAAATATATGTGCACTGGATATTTTATATATGTGCACTGGATATTTAGTATATGTGCACTGGATATATATATATATATATATATATATATATATATAATATATGTGCACTGGATATATATAATATATGTGCACTGGATATATTTAATATATGTGCACTAGATATAAATAATATATGTGCACTGGATATTTCATATATGTGCACTGGATATTTCATATACGTGCACTGGATATATATAATATTTGTGCACGGGATATTTAATATATGTGCACTGGATATTTAATATATGTGCACTGGATATATTTAATATATGTGCACTGGATATCTAATATATGTGCACTGGATATTTCATATATGTGCGCTGGATATTTCATATATGTGCACTGGATATAAATAATAAATGTGCACTGGATCTATATTATATGTGCACTGGATATATTTAATATATGTGCACTGGATATATTTAATATATGTGCACTGGATATTTAATATATGTGCACTGGATATTTAATATATGTGCACTGGATATATATAATATATGTGCACTGGATATTTAATATATGTGCACTGGATATCTAATATATGTGCACTGGATATTTAATATATGTGCACTGGATATCTAATATATGAACACTGGATATTTAATATATGTGCACTGGATATCTAATATATGTGCACTGGATATTTAATATATGTGCAATAGATATATATATACTATATGTGCACTGGATATTTAATATATGTGCACTGGATATATTTAATATATGTGCACTGTATATCTAATATATGTGCACTGGATATTTAATATATGTGCACTGGATATCTAATATATGTGCACTGGATATTTAATATATGTGCATTAGATATATATAATATATGTGCACTGGATATTTAATATATGTGCACTGGACATATTTAATATATTTGCACTGGATATCTAATATATGTGCACTGGATTTTTAATGTATGTGCACTGGATATAAATAATATATGTGCACTGGATCTATAACATATGTGCACTGGATATATATACTATATGTGCACTGGATATATTTAACATATGTTCACTGGATATATAATATATGTGCACTAGATATATATATATAATATATGTGCACTGGATATATATATAATATATGTGCACAGGATATATATAATATATGTGCACTGGATATATTTAATATATGTGCACTGGATATGTAATATATGTGCTCTGGAGATTTAATATATGTGCACTGGATATTTAATTTATGTGCACTGGATATATTTATTATACGTGCACTGGATATTTAATATATGTGCCCTGGATATCTAATATGTGTACACTGGATATTTAATATATGTGCACTGGATATATATAATATATGTGCACTGGGTATTTAATATATGTGCACTGGATATTTAATATATGTGCACTGGATATATTTAATATATGTGCACTGGATATTTAATATATGTGCACTGGATATATTTAATATATGTTCACTGGATATTTTATAAATGTGCACTGGATATTTCATATATGTGCACTGGATATAAATAATAAATGTGCACTGGATCTATAATATATGTGCACTGGATATATATAATATATGTGCACTGGATATATTTAATATATGTGCACTGGATATCTAATATATGTGCACTGGATATTTAATATATGTGCACTGGATATATATAGTATATGTGGACTGGATATATTTAATATATGTGGACTGGATATATTTAATATATGTGCACTGGATATTTAATATATGTGCACTGGATATCTAATATATGTGCACTGGATATTTAATATATGTGCACTGGATATCTAATATATGAGCACTGGATCTATAATATATGTGCACTATATATATTTAATATATGTGCACTGGATATTTAATATATGTGCACTGGACATTTAATGTATGTGCACTGGATATATATAATATATGTGCACTGGATATTTAATATATGTGCACTGGATATAAATAATATATGTGCAACGAATATTTAAAATATGTGCACTGGATATATATATATAATATATGTGCACTTGATATTTAATATATGTGCACTGCATATATATAATATTTGTGCACTGGGTATTTAATATATGTGCACTAGATATAAATAATATATGAGCACTGGATATTTAATATATGTGCACTGTATATATATATATATATATATATATATATATAATATATGTGCACTGTATATTTAATGTATGTGCACTGGATATAAATAATATAAGTGCACTGTATCTATAACATATGTGCACTGGATATATATATACTATACCTGCACTGGATATATTTAATTTATGTGCACTGGATATTTAATATATGTGCACTGGATATCTAATACATGTGCACTGGATATTTAATATATGTGCACTGGATATCTAAAATATGTGCACTGGTTATTTAATATATGTGCACTGGATATATAGAATATATGTGCACTGGATATATAATATATGTGCACTGGATATTTAATATATGTGCACTGGATATTTAATATATGTGCACTGGATATATATAGTATATGTGGACTGGATATATTTAATATATGTGGACTGGATATATTTAATATATGCGCACTGGATATTTAATATATGTGCACTGGATATGTAATATATGTGCACTGGATATTTAATATATGTGCACTGGATATATATAATATATGTGCACTGGATATTTAATATATGTGCACTGGATATATTTCATATATGTGCACTGGATATCTAATATATGTGCACTGGATATCTAATATATGTGCACTGGATATTTAATATCTGTGTACTGGATATATAATATATGTGCACTGGATATATATAATATATGTGCACTGGATATTTAATATATGTGCACTGAATATAAATAATATATGTGCACTGAATATTTAATATATGTGCACTGGATATATTTAATATATGTGCACTGGATATCTAATATATGTGCACTGGATATTTAATATATGTGCACTGGATATATATGTGCACTGGATCTATAATATATGTGCACTGGATATATATAATATATGTGCACTGGATATTTAATATATGTGCACTGTATATAAATAATATATGTGCACTGGATATATAATATATGTGCACTGGATATATATAATATATGTGCACTGGATATATTTAATATATGTGCACTGGATATATAATATATGTGCACTGGATATTATACATATCTGCACTGGATATATTTAATATATTTGCATTGGATATTTAATATATGTGCACTGGATATACATAATAAATGTGCACTGGATCTATAATATATGTGCACTGGATATATATAATATATGTGCACTGGATATATATCTATAATATATGTGCACTGGATATTTAATATATGTTCACTGGATATGTATAATATATGTGCACTGGATCTATAATATATGTGCACTGGATATTTATAATATATGTGCACTGGATAAATTTAATATATATGCACTTTATATCTAATATATGTGCACTGGATTTTTAATATATGTGCACTGGATATATATATAATATATGTGCACTGGATATTTAATATATGTGCACTGGATATAAATAATATATATGCACAGGATCTATAATATATGTGCACTTTATATCTAATATATGTGCACTGGATATTTAATATATGTGCACTGGATATATATATAATATATGTGCACTGGATATTTAATATATGTGCACTGTATATAAATAATATATATGCACAGGATCTATAATATATGTGCACTGGATTTATATAATATTTGTGCACTGGATATATTTAATATATGTGCACTGGGTATATTTAATATATGTGCACTGGATATATAATGTATGTGCACTGAATATATATAATATATGTGCACTGGATATTTAATATATGTGCACTGGATATATATAATATATGTGCACTGGATATTTAAAATATGTGCACTGGATATATATAATATATGTGCACTGGATATTTAATATATGTGCACTAGATATAAATAATATATGAGTACTGGATATTTAATATATGTGCACTGTATATATATAATATATGTGCACTGGATATTTAATGTATGTGCACTGGATATAAATAATATAAGTGCACTGTATCTATAACATATGTGCACTGGATATATATACTATATGTGCACTGGATATATTTAATTTATGTGCACTGGATATTTAATATATGTGCACTGGATATCTAATATATGTGCACTGGATATTTCATATATGTGCACTGGATATTTCATATACGTGCACTGGATATGTATAATATTTGTGCACTGGATATTTAATATATGTGCACTGGATATTTAATATAGGTGCACTGGATATATTTAATATATGTGCACTGGATGACTAATATATGTGCACTGGATATTTCATATATGTGCGCTGGATATTTTATATATGTGCACTGGATATAAATAATAAATGTGCACTGGATCTATAATATATATGTGCACTGGATATATATAATATATGTGCACTGGATATATTTAATATATGTGCACTGGATATTTAATATATGTGCACTGGATATTTAATATATGTGCACTGGATATTTAATATATGTGCACTGGATATAAATAATATTTGTGCACTGGATATTTAATATATGAGCACTGGATATCTAACATATGTGCACTGGATATTTAATATATGTGCACTGGATATATGTAATATATGTGCACTGGATATCTTATAAATGTGCACTGGATATTTCATATATGTGCACTGGATATAAATAATAAATGTGCACTTGATCTATAATATATGTGCACTGGATATATATAATATATGTGCACTGGATATATTTAATATATGTGCACTGGATATTTAATATATGTGCACTGGATATTTAATATATGTGCACTGGATATTTAGTATATGTGCACTGGATATATATATATCTATATAACATATGTGCACTGGATATATTTAATATATGTGAACTAGATATATATAATATATGTGCACTGGATATTTAATATATGTGCACTGGATATATTTAATATATGAGCACTGGATATCTAATATATGTGCACTGGATATTTCATATATGTGCAGTGGATATTTCATATATGTGCACTGGATATATATAATATTTGTGCACTGGATATTTAATATATGTGCACTGGATATTTAATATATGTGCACTGGATATATTTAATATATGTGCACTGGATATCTAATATATGTGCACTGGATATTTCATATATGTGCACCGGATATAAATAATAAATGTGCACTGGATCTATAATATATGTGCACTGGATATTTAATATATGTGCACTGGATATCTAATATATGTGCACTGGATATTTCATATATGTGCACTGGATATTTCATATATGTGCACTGGATATTTAATATATGTGCACTGGATATATTTAATATATGTGCACTGGATATCTAATAAATGTGCACTGGATCTATAATATATGTGCACTGGATATATATAATATATGTGCACTGGATATATTTAATATATGTGCACTGGATATTTAATATATGTGCACTGGATATTTAATATCTGTGCACTGGATATATATAATATATGTGCACTGGATATTTAATATATGTGCACTGGATATCTAATATATGTGCACTGGATATTTAATATATGTGCACTAGATATCTAATATATGTGCACTGGATATTTAATATATGTGCACTGGATATCTAATATATGTGCACTGGATATTTAATATATGTGCACTAGATATATATAATATATGTGCACTGGATATTTAATATATGTGCACTGGATATATTTAATATATGTGCACTGTATATCTAATATATGTGCACTGGATATTTAATATATGTGCACTGGATATCTAATATATGTGCACTGGATATTTAATATATGTGCACTGTATATATATAATATATGTGCACTGGATATTTAATGTATGTGCACTGGATATAAATAATATATGTGCACTGGATCTATAACATATGTGCACTGGATATATATATACTATATGTACACTAGATATATTTAACATATGTGCACTGGATATATAATATATGTGCACTAGATATATATAATATATGTGCACTGGATATATATATATATATATATATAATATATGTGCACAGGATATATATAATATATGTGCACTGGATATATATAATATATGCACACTGGATATGTAATATATATGTGCACTGGATATGTAATATATGTGCTCTGGATATTTAATATATGTGCACTGGATATTTAATTTATGTGCACTGGATATATTTAATATATGTGCACTGGATATTTAATATATGTGCACTGGATATTTAATATATGTGCACTGGATATAAATAATATTTGTGCACTGGATATTTAATATATGAGCACTGGATATCTAATATATGTGCACTGGATATTTAATATATGCGCACTGGATATTTAATATATGTGCACTGGATATGTAATATATGTGCACTGGATATTTAATATATGTGCACTGGATATATATAATATATGTGAACTGGATATTTAATATATGTGCACTGGATATATTTCATATATGTGCACTGGATATCTAATATATGTGCACTGGATATCTAATATATGTGCACTGGATATTTAATATCTGTGTACTGGATATATAATATATGTGCACTGATATTTAATATATGTGCACTGGATATATATAATATATGTGCACTGGATATTTAATATATGTGCACTGAATATAAATAATATATGTGCACTGAATATTTAATATATGTGCACTGGATATATTTAATATATGTGCACTGGATATCTAATATATGTGCACTGGATATTTAATATATGTGCACTGGATATATATGTGCACTGGATCTATAATATATGTGCACTGGATATATATAATATATGTGCACTGGATATGTAATATATGTGCACTGTATATAAATAATATATGTGCACTGGATATATAATATATGTGCACTGGATATATATAATATATGTGCACTGGATATATTTAATATATGTGCACTGGATATATAATATATGTGCACTGGATATTATACATATCTGCACTGGATATATTTAATATATTTGCATTGGATATTTAATATATGTGCACTGGATATACATAATAAATGTGCACTGGATCTATAATATATGTGCACTGGATATATATAATATATGTGCACTGGATATATATCTATAATATATGTGCACTGGATATTTAATATATGTTCACTGGATATTTATAATATATGTGCACTGGATCTATAATATATGTGCACTGGATATTTATAATATATGTGCACTGGATAAATTTAATATATATGCACTTTATATCTAATATATTTGCACTGGATATTTAATATATGTGCACTGGATATATATATATATATATATGTGCACTGGATATTTAATATATGTGCACTGGATATAAATAATATATATGCACAGGATCTATAATATATGTGCACTTTATATCTAATATATGTGCACTGGATATTTAATATATGTGCACTGGATATATATATAATATATGTGCACTGGATATTTAATATATGTGCACTGTATATAAATAATATATATGCACAGGATCTATAATATATGTGCACTGGATTTATATAATATTTGTGCACTGGATATATTTAATATATGTGCACTGGGTATATTTAATATATGTGCACTGGATATATAATGTATGTGCACTGAATATATATAATATATGTGCACTGGATATTTAATATATGTGCACTGGATATCTAATATATGTGCACTGGATATTTAATATATGTGCACTGGATATCTAATATATGTGCACTGGATATTTAATATATGTGCACTGGATATCTAATATATGTGCACTGGATATTTAATATATGTGCACTAGATATATATAATATATGTGCACTGGATATTTAATATATGTGCACTGGATATATTTAATATATGTGCACTGGATATCTAATATATGTGCACTGGATTTTTAATGTATGTGCACTGGATATAAATAAAATATGTGCACTGGATCTATAACATATGTGCACTGGATATATATACTATATGTGCACTGGATATATTTAACATATGTGCACTGGATATATAATATATGTGCACTAGATATATATATAATATATGTGCACTGGATATATATATAATATATGTGCACAGGATATATATAATATATGTGCACTGGATATATTTAATATATGTGCACTGGATATCTAATATATGTGCACTGGAAATTTAATATATGTGCACTGGATATATATGTGCACTGGATCTATAATATATGTGCACTGGATATATATAATATATGTGCACTGGATATTAAATATATGTGCACTGTATATAAATAATATATGTGCACTGGATATATAATATATGTGCACTGGATATATATAATATATGTGCACTGGATATATTTAATATATGTGCACTGGATATTTAATATATGTGCACTGGATATTTAATATATGTGCACTGGATATTTAATATATGTGCACCGGATATATTTAATATATGTGCACTGGATATATATATATATAATATATGTGCACTGGATATTTAATATATGTGCACTGGATATAAATAATATATATGCACAGGATCTATAATATATGTGCACTGGATGTTTATAATATATGTGCACTGGATATATTTAATATATGTGCACTTTATATCTAATATATGTGCACTGGATATTTAATATATGTGCACTAGATATTTAATATATGTGCACTGAATAATTAAAATATGTGCACTGGATATTTAATATATGTGCACTATATATATATAATATATGTGCACTGGATATTTAATATATGTGCACTGGATATTTAATATATGTGCACTGGATATTTAATATATGTGCACTGGATATATATAATATATGTGCACTGGATATTTAATATATGTGCACTGTATATATCTAATATATGTGCACTGGATATTTAATATATGTGCACTGGATATAAATAATATAAGTGCACTGTATCTATAACATATGTGCACTGGATATATATACTATATGTGCACTGGATATATTTAATTTATGTGCACTGGATATTTAATATATGTGCACTGGATATCTAATATATGTGCACTGGATATTTAATATCTGAGTACTGGATATATAATATATGTGCACTGATATTTAATATATGTGCACTGGATATATATAATATATGTGCACTGGATATTTAATATATGTGCACTGAATATAAATAATATATGTGCACTGAATATTTAATATATGTGCACTGGATATATTTAATATATGTGCACTGGATATCTAATATATGTGCACTGGAAATTTAATATATGTGCACTGGATATATATGTGCACTGGATCTATAATATATGTGCACTGGATATATATAATATATGTGCACTGGATATTAAATATATGTGCACTGTATATAAATAATATATGTGCACTGGATATATAATATATGTGCACTGGATATATATAATATATGTGCAATGGATATATTTAATATATGTGCACTGGATATATAATATATGTGCACTGGATATTATACATATCTGCACTGGATATATTTAATATATTTGCACTGGATATTTAATATATGTGCACTGGATATATATAATAAATGTGCACTGGATCTATAATATATGTGCACTGGATATATATAATATATGTGCACTGGATATATATCTATAATATATGTGCACTGGATATTTAATATATGTTCACTGGATATGTATAATATATGTGCACTGGATCTATAATATATGTGCACTGGATATTTATAATATATCTGCACTGGATAAATTTAATATATGTGCACTTTATATCTAATATATGTGCACTGGATATTTAATATATGTGCACTGGATATAAATAATATATATGCACAGGATCTATAATATATGTGCACTGGATATTTAATATATGTGCACTGGATATAAATAATATATATGCACAGGATCTATAATATATGTGCACTGGATTTATATAATATATGTGCACTGGATATATTTAATATATGTGCACTGGATATTTAATATATGTGCACTGGATATATATAATATATGTGCACTGGATATTTAATATATGTGCACTGGATATATATAATATATGTGCACTGGATATTTAATATATGTGCACTAGATATAAATAATATATGAGCACTGGATATTTAATATATGTGCACTGGATATATATAATATATGTGCACTGGATATTTAATGTATGTGCACTGGATATAAATAATATAAGTGCACTGAATCTATAACATATGTGCACTGGATATATATAATATATGTGCACTGGATATATTTAATATATGTGCACTGGATATTTCATATATGTGCACTGGATATCTAATATATGTGCACTGGATATTTAATATATGTGCACTGGATATGTAATATATGTGCACTGGATATTTAATATATGTGCACTGGATATATATAATATATGTGCACTGGATATCTAATATATGTGCACTGGATATTTCATATACGTGCACTGGATATATATAATATTTGTGCACTAAATATTTAATATATGTGCACTGGATATTTAATATATGTGCACTGGATATATTTAATATATGTGCACTGGATAACTAATATATGTGCACTGGATATTTCATATATGTGCGCTGGATATTTCATATATGTGCACTGGATATAAATAATAAATGTGCACTGGATCTATAATATATGTGCACTGGATATATATAATATATGTGCACTGGATATATTTAATATATGTGCACTGGATATTTAATTTATGTGCACTGGATATTTAATATATGTGCACTGGATATATATAATATATGTGCACTGGATATTTAATATATGTGCACTGGATATCTAATATATGTGCACTGGATATTTAATATATGTGCACTGGATATAAATAATAAATGTGCACTGGATCTATAATATATGTGCACTGGATATATATAATATATGTGCACTGGATATATTTAATATATGTGCACTGGATATTTAATATATGTGCACTGGATATTTAATATATGTGCACTGGATCTTTAATATATGTGCACTGGATATTTAATATATGTGCACTGGATATTTAATATATGTGCACTGGATATCTAATATATGTGCACTGGATATTTAATATATGTGCACTGGATATCTAATATATGTGCACTGGATATTTAATATATGTGCACTGGATATCTAATATATGTGCACTGGATATTTAATATATGTGCACTAGATATATATAATATATGTGCACTGGATATTTAATATATGTGCACTAGATATATTTAATATATGTGCACTGGATATCTAATATATGTGCACTGGATATTTAATATATGTGCACTGGACATCTAATATATGTGCACTGGATATTTAATATATGTGCACTAGATATATATAATATATGTGCACTGGATATTTAATATATGTGCACTGGATATATTTAATATATGTGCACTGGATATCTAATATATGTGCACTGGATGTTTAATGTATGTGCACTGGATATAAATAATATATGTGCACTGGATCTATAACATATGTGCACTGGATATATATACTATATGTGCACTGGATATATTTAACATATGTGCACTGGATATATAATATATGTGCACTGGATATATATATATATATATATATAATATATGTGCACAGGATATTCATAATATATGTGCACTGGATATATTTAATATATGTGCACTGGATATTTAATATATGTGCACTGGATATATTTAATATATGTGCACTGTATATTTAATATATGTGCACTGGATATATTTAATATATGTGCACTGGATATCTAATATATGTGCACTGGATACTTAATATATGTGCACTGGATATCTAATATATGTGCACTGGATATTTAATATATGTGCACTGGATATCTAATATATGTGCACTGGATATTTAATATATGTGCACTGGATATATTTAATATATGTGCACTGTATATCTAATATATGTGCACTGGATATTTAATATATGTGCACTGGATATCTAATATATGTGCACTTGATATTTAATATATGTGCACTGGATATCTAATATATGTGCACTGGATATTTAATATATGTGCACTGGATATCTAATATATGTGCACTGGATATTTAAAATATGTGCACTGGATATATTTAATATATGTGCACTGTATATCTAATATATGTGCACTGGATATGTAATATATGTGCACTGGATATCGAATATATGTGCACTGGATATCTAATATATGTGCACTGGATATTTAATATATGTGTACTAGATATATATAATATATGTGCAATGGATATTTAATATATGTGCACTGGATATATATAATATATGTGCACTGGATATCTAATATATGTGCACTGGATATTTAATATATGTGCACTGGATATATATGTGCACTGGATCTATAATATATGTGCACTGGATATATATAATATATGTGCACTGGATATTTAATATATGTGCACTGTATATAAATAATATATGTGCACTGGATATATAATATATGTGCACGGGATATATATAATATATGTGCACTGGATATATTTAATATATGTGCACTGGATATATAATATATGTGCACTGGATATTATACATATCTGCACTGGATATATTTAATATATTTGCACTGGATATTTAATATATGTGCACTGGATATACATAATAAATGTGCACTGGATCTATAATATATGTGCTCTGGATATATATAATATATGTGCACTGGATATATATCTATAATATATGTGCACTGGATATTTAACATATGTTCACTGGATATGTATAATATATGTGCACTGGATCTATAATATATGTGCACTGGATATTTATAATATATGCGCACTGGATAAATTTAATATATGTGCACTTTATATCTAATATAAGTGCACTGGATATTTAATATATGTGCACTGGATATATATATATATAATATATGTGCACTGGATATTTAATATATGTGCACTGGATATAAATAATATATATGCACAGGATCTATAATATATGTGCACTGGATGTTTATAATATATGTGCACTGGATATATTTAATATATGTGCACTTTATATCTAATATATGTGCACTGGATATTTAATATATGTGCACTAGATATTTAATATATGTGCACTGGATAATTAAAATATGTGCACTGGATATTTAATATATGTGCACTATATATATATAATATATGTGCACTGGATATTTAATATATGTGCACTGGATATATATAATATATGTGCACTGGATATTTAATATATGTGCACTGTATATATCTAATATATGTGCACTGGATATTTAATATATGTGCACTGGATATAAATAATATAAGTGCATTGTATCTATAACATATGTGCACTGGATATATATACTATATGTGCACTGGATATATTTAATTTATGTGCACTGGATATTTAATATATGTGCACTGGATATCTAATATATGTGCACTGGATATTTAATATCTGAGTACTGGATATATAATATATGTGCACTGATATTTAATATATGTGCACTGGATATATATAATATATGTGCACTGGATATTTAATATATGTGCACTGAATATAAATAATATATGTGCACTGAATATTTAATATATGTGCACTGGATATATTTAATATATGTGCACTGGATATCTAATATATGTGCACTGGAAATTTAATATATGTGCACTGGATATATATGTGCACTGGATCTATAATATATGTGCACTGGATATATATAATATATGTGCACTGGATATTAAATATATGTGCACTGTATATAAATAATATATGTGCACTGGATATATAATATATGTGCACTGGATATATATAATATATGTGCAATGGATATTTAATATATGTTCACTGGATATGTATAATATATGTGCACTGGATCTATAATATATGTGCACTGGATATTTATAATATATCTGCACTGGATAAATTTAATATATGTGCACTTTATATCTAATATATGTGCACTGGATATTTAATATATGTGCACTGGATATATATATATAATATATGTGCACTGGATATTTAATATATGTGCACTGGATATAAATAATATATATGCACAGGATCTATAATATATGTGCACTGGATATTTATAATATATGTGCACTGGATATATTTAATATATGTGCACTTTATATCTAATATATGTGCACTGGATATTTAATATATGTGCACTGGATATAAATAATATATATGCACAGGATCTATAATATATGTGCACTGGATTTATATAATATATGTGCACTGGATATATTTAATATATGTGCACTGGATATTTAATATATGTGCACTGGATATATATAATATATGTGCACTGGATATTTAATATATGTGCACTGGATATATATAATATATGTGCACTGGATATTTAATATATGTGCACTAGATATAAATAATATATGAGCACTGGATATTTAATATATGTGCACTGGATATATATAATATATGTGCACTGGATATTTAATGTATGTGCACTGGATATAAATAATATAAGTGCACTGAATCTATAACATATGTGCACTGGATATATATAATATATGTGCACTGGATATATTTAATATATGTGCACTGGATATTTCATATATGTGCACTGGATATCTAATATATGTGCACTGGATATTTAATATATGTGCACTGGATATGTAATATATGTGCACTGTATATTTAATATATGTGCACTGGATATATATAATATATGTGCACTGGATATCTAATATATGTGCACTGGATATTTCATATACGTGCACTGGATATATATAATATTTGTGCACTAAATATTTAATATATGTGCACTGGATATTTAATATATGTGCACTGGATATATTTAATATATGTGCACTGGATAACTAATATATGTGCACTGGATATTTCATATATGTGCGCTGGATATTTCATATATGTGCACTGGATATAAATAATAAATGTGCACTGGATCTATAATATATGTGCACTGGATATATATAATATATGTGCACTGGATATATTTAATATATGTGCACTGGATATTTAATTTATGTGCACTGGATATTTAATATATGTGCACTGGATATATATAATATATGTGCACTGGATATTTAATATATGTGCACTGGATATCTAATATATGTGCACTGGATATTTAATATATGTGCACTGGATATAAATAATAAATGTGCACTGTATATCTAATATATGTGCACTGGATATGTAATATATGTGCACTGGATATCGAATATATGTGCACTGGATATCTAATATATGTGCACTGGATATTTAATATATGTGTACTAGATATATATAATATATGTGCACTGGATATCTAATATATGTGCACTGGATATTTAATATATGTGCACTGGATATATATGTGCACTGGATCTATAATATATGTGCACTGTATATAAATAATATATGTGCACTGGATATATAATATATGTGCACGGGATATATATAATATATGTGCACTGGATATATTTAATATATGTGCACTGGATATATAATATATGTGCACTGGATATTATACATATCTGCACTGGATATATTTAATATATTTGCACTGGATATTTAATATATGTGCACTGGATATACATAATAAATGTGCACTGGATCTATAATATATGTGCTCTGGATATATATAATATATGTGCACTGGATATATATCTATAATATATGTGCACTGGATATTTAACATATGTTCACTGGATATGTATAATATATGTGCACTGGATCTATAATATATGTGCACTGGATATTTATAATATATGCGCACTGGATAAATTTAATATATGTGCACTTTATATCTAATATAAGTGCACTGGATATTTAATATATGTGCACTGGATATATATATATATAATATATGTGCACTGGATATTTAATATATGTGCACTGGATATAAATAATATATATGCACAGGATCTATAATATATGTGCACTGGATGTTTATAATATATGTGCACTGGATATATTTAATATATGTGCACTTTATATCTAATATATGTGCACTGGATATTTAATATATGTGCACTAGATATTTAATATATGTGCACTGGATAATTAAAATATGTGCACTGGATATTTAATATATGTGCACTATATATATATAATATATGTGCACTGGATATTTAATATATGTGCACTGGATATTTAATATATGTGCACTGGATATTTAATATATGTGCACTGGATATATATAATATATGTGCACTGGATATTTAATATATGTGCACTGTATATATCTAATATATGTGCACTGGATATTTAATATATGTGCACTGGATATAAATAATATAAGTGCATTGTATCTATAACATATGTGCACTGGATATATATACTATATGTGCACTGGATATATTTAATTTATGTGCACTGGATATTTAATATATGTGCACTGGATATCTAATATATGTGCACTGGATATTTAATATCTGAGTACTGGATATATAATATATGTGCACTGATATTTAATATATGTGCACTGGATATATATAATATATGTGCACTGGATATTTAATATATGTGCACTGAATATAAATAATATATGTGCACTGAATATTTAATATATGTGCACTGGATATATTTAATATATGTGCACTGGATATCTAATATATGTGCACTGGAAATTTAATATATGTGCACTGGATATATATGTGCACTGGATCTATAATATATGTGCACTGGATATATATAATATATGTGCACTGGATATTAAATATATGTGCACTGTATATAAATAATATATGTGCACTGGATATATAATATATGTGCACTGGATATATATAATATATGTGCAATGGATATTTAATATATGTTCACTGGATATGTATAATATATGTGCACTGGATCTATAATATATGTGCACTGGATATTTATAATATATCTGCACTGGATAAATTTAATATATGTGCACTTTATATCTAATATATGTGCACTGGATATTTAATATATGTGCACTGGATATATATATATAATATATGTGCACTGGATATTTAATATATGTGCACTGGATATAAATAATATATATGCACAGGATCTATAATATATGTGCACTGGATATTTATAATATATGTGCACTGGATATATTTAATATATGTGCACTTTATATCTAATATATGTGCACTGGATATTTAATATATGTGCACTGTATATATATATATATATATATATATATATATATATATGTGCACTGGATATTTAATATATGTGCACTGGATATAAATAATATATATGCACAGGATCTATAATATATGTGCACTGGATATATTTAATATATGTGCACTGGATATTTAATATATGTGCACTGGATATATATAATATATGTGCACTGGATATTTAATATATGTGCACTGGATATATATAATATATGTGCACTGGATATTTAATATATGTGCACTAGATATAAATAATATATGAGCACTGGATATTTAATATATGTGCACTGGATATATATAATATATGTGCACTGGATATTTAATGTATGTGCACTGGATATAAATAATATAAGTGCACTGAATCTATAACATATGTGCACTGGATATATATAATATATGTGCACTGGATATATTTAATATATGTGCACTGGATATTTCATATATGTGCACTGGATATCTAATATATGTGCACTGGATATTTAATATATGTGCACTGGATATGTAATATATGTGCACTGGATATTTAATATATGTGCACTGGATATATATAATATATGTGCACTGGATATCTAATATATGTGCACTGGATATTTCATATACGTGCACTGGATATATATAATATTTGTGCACTAAATATTTAATATATGTGCACTGGATATTTAATATATGTGCACTGGATATATTTAATATATGTGCACTGGATAACTAATATATGTGCACTGGATATTTCATATATGTGCGCTGGATATTTCATATATGTGCACTGGATATAAATAATAAATGTGCACTGGATCTATAATATATGTGCACTGGATATATATAATATATGTGCACTGGATATATTTAATATATGTGCACTGGATATTTAATTTATGTGCACTGGATATTTAATATATGTGCAATGGATATATATAATATATGTGCACTGGATATTTAATATATGTGCACTGGATATCTAATATATGTGCACTGGATATTTAATATATGTGCACTGGATATAAATAATAAATGTGCACTGGATCTATAATATATGTGCACTGGATATATATAATATATGTGCACTGGATATATTTAATATATGTGCACTGGATATTTAATATATGTGCACTGGATATTTAATATATGTGCACTGGATCTTTAATATATGTGCACTGGATATTTAATATATGTGCACTGGATATTTAATATATGTGCACTGGATATTTAATATATGTGCACTGGATATCTAATATATGTGCACTGGATATTTAATATATGTGCACTGGATATCTAATATATGTGCACTGGATATTTAATATATGTGCACTGGATATCTAATATATGTGCACTGGATATTTAATATATGTGCACTAGATATATATAATATATGTGCACTGGATATTTAATATATGTGCACTAGATATATTTAATATATGTGCACTGGATATCTAATATATGTGCACTGGATATTTAATATATGTGCACTGGACATCTAATATATGTGCACTGGATATTTATTATATGTGCACTAGATATATATAATATATGTGCACTGGATATTTAATATATGTGCACTGGATATATTTAATATATGTGCACTGGATATCTAATATATGTGCACTGGATGTTTAATGTATGTGCACTGGATATAAATAATATATGTGCACTGGATCTATAACATATGTGCACTGGATATATATACTATATGTGCACTGGATATATTTAACATATGTGCACTGGATATATAATATATGTGCACTAGATATGTATAATATATGTGCACTGGATATATATATATATATATATATAATATATGTGCACAGGATATTCATAATATATGTGCACTGGATATATTTAATATATGTGCACTGGATATTTAATATATGTGCACTGGATATATTTAATATATGTGCACTGTATATCTAATATATGTGCACTGGATATTTAATATATGTGCACTGGATATCTAATATATGTGCACTGGATATTTAAAATATGTGCACTGGATATATTTAATATATGTGCACTGTATATCTAATATATGTGCACTGGATATGTAATATATGTGCACTGGATATCGAATATATGTGCACTGGATATCTAATATATGTGCACTGGATATTTAATATATGTGTACTAGATATATATAATATATGTGCAATGGATATTTAATATATGTGCACTGGATATATATAATATATGTGCACTGGATATCTAATATATGTGCACTGGATATTTAATGTATGTGCACTGGATATAAATAATATATGTGCACTGGATCTATAACATATGTGCACTGGATATATATACTATATGTGCACTCTATATATTTAACATATGTGCACTGGATATATAATATATGTGCACTGGATATTTAATATATGGGCACTGGATATTTAATATATGTGCACTGGATCTTTAATATATGTGCACTGGATATTTAATATATGTGCACTGGATATTTAATATATGTGCACTGGATATATATATATATATAATATATGTGCACTGGATATTTAATATATGTGCACTGGATATAAATAATATATATGCACAGGATCTATAATATATGTGCACTGGATGTTTATAATATATGTGCACTGGATATATTTAATATATGTGCACTTTATATCTAATATATGTGCACTGGATATTTAATATATGTGCACTAGATATTTAATATATGTGCACTGGATAATTAAAATATGTGCACTGGATATTTAATATATGTGCACTATATATATATAATATATGTGCACTGGATATTTAATATATGTGCACTGGATATTTAATATATGTGCACTGGATATTTAATATATGTGCACTGGATATATATAATATATGTGCACTGGATATTTAATATATGTGCACTGTATATATCTAATATATGTGCACTGGATATTTAATATATGTGCACTGGATATAAATAATATAAGTGCACTGTATCTATAACATATGTGCACTGGATATATATACTATATGTGCACTGGATATATTTAATTTATGTGCACTGGATATTTAATATATGTGCACTGGATATCTAATATATGTGCACTGGATATTTAATATCTGAGTACTGGATATATAATATATGTGCACTGATATTTAATATATGTGCACTGGATATATATAATATATGTGCACTGGATATTTAATATATGTGCACTGAATATAAATAATATATGTGCACTGAATATTTAATATATGTGCACTGGATATATTTAATATATGTGCACTGGATATCTAATATATGTGCACTGGAAATTTAATATATGTGCACTGGATATATATGTGCACTGGATCTATAATATATGTGCACTGGATATATATAATATATGTGCACTGGATATTAAATATATGTGCACTGTATATAAATAATATATGTGCACTGGATATATAATATATGTGCACTGGATATATATAATATATGTGCAATGGATATATTTAATATATGTGCACTGGATATATAATATATGTGCACTGGATATTATACATATCTGCACTGGATATATTTAATATATTTGCACTGGATATTTAATATATGTGCACTGGATATATATAATAAATGTGCACTGGATCTATAATATATGTGCACTGGATATATATAATATATGTGCACTGGATATATATCTATAATATATGTGCACTGGATATTTAATATATGTTCACTGGATATGTATAATATATGTGCACTGGATCTATAATATATGTGCACTGGATATTTATAATATATCTGCACTGGATAAATTTAATATATGTGTACTTTATATCTAATATATGTGCACTGGATATTTAATATATGTGCACTGGATATATATATATAATATATGTGCACTGGATATTTAATATATGTGCACTGGATATAAATAATTTATATGCACAGGATCTATAATATATGTGCACTGGATATTTATAATATATGTGCACTGGATATATTTAATATATGTGCACTTTATATCTAATATATGTGCACTGGATATTTAATATATGTGCACTGTATATATATATATATATATATATATATGTGTGCACTGGATATTTAATATATGTGCACTGGATATAAATAATATATATGCACAGGATCTATAATATATGTGCACTGGATTTATATAATATATGTGCACTGGATATATTTAATATATGTGCACTGGATATTTAATATATGTGCACTGGATATATATAATATATGTGCACTGGATATTTAATATATGTGCACTGGATATATATAATATATGTGCACTGGATATTTAATATATGTGCACTAGATATAAATAAAATATGAGCACTGGATATTTAATATATGTGCACTGGATATATATAATATATGTGCACTGGATATTTAATGTATGTGCACTGGATATAAATAATATAAGTGCACTGAATCTATAACATATGTGTACTGGATATATATAATATATGTGCACTGGATATATTTAATATATGTGCACTGGATATTTCATATATGTGCACTGGATATCTAATATATGTGCACTGGATATTTAATATATGTGCACTGGATATGTAATATATGTGCACTGGATATTTAATATATGTGCACTGGATATATATAATATATGTGCACTGGATATCTAATATATGTGCACTGGATATTTCATATACGTGCACTGGATATATATAATATTTGTGCACTAAATATTTAATATATGTGCACTGGATATTTAATATATGTGCACTGGATATATTTAATATATGTGCACTGGATAACTAATATATGTGCACTGGATATTTCATATATGTGCGCTGGATATTTCATATATGTGCACTGGATATAAATAATAAATGTGCACTGGATCTATAATATATGTGCACTGGATATATATATAATATATGTGCACTGGATATATTTAATATATGTGCACTGGATATTTAATTTATGTGCACTGGATATTTAATATATGTGCACTGGATATATATAATATATGTGCACTGGATATTTAATATATGTGCACTGGATATCTAATATATGTGCACTGGATATTTAATATATGTGCACTGGATATAAATAATAAATGTGCACTGGATCTATAATATATGTGCACTGGATATATATAATATATGTGCACTGGATATATTTAATATATGTGCACTGGATATTTAATATATGTGCACTGGATATTTAATATATGTGCACTGGATCTTTAATATATGTGCACTGGATATTTAATATATGTGCACTGGATATTTAATATATGTGCACTGGATATCTAATATATGTGCACTGGATATTTAATATATGTGCACTGGATATCTAATATATGTGCACTGGATATTTAATATATGTGCACTGGATATCTAATATATGTGCACTGGATATTTAATATATGTGCACTAGATATATATAATATATGTGCACTGGATATTTAATATATGTGCACTAGATATATTTAATATATGTGCACTGGATATCTAATATATGTGCACTGGATATTTAATATATGTGCACTGGACATCTAATATATGTGCACTGGATATTTAATATATGTGCACTAGATATATATAATATATGTGCACTGGATATTTAATATATGTGCACTGGATATATTTAATATATGTGCACTGGATATCTAATATATGTGCACTGGATGTTTAATGTATGTGCACTGGATATAAATAATATATGTGCACTGGATCTATAACATATGTGCACTGGATATATATACTATATGTGCACTGGATATATTTAACATATGTGCACTGGATATATAATATATGTGCACTAGATATGTATAATATATGTGCACTGGATATATATATATATATATATATATATAATATATGTGCACAGGATATTCATAATATATGTGCACTGGATATATTTAATATATGTGCACTGGATATTTAATATATGTGCACTGGATATATTTAATATATGTGCACTGTATATTTAATATATGTGCACTGGATATATTTAATATATGTGCACTGGATATCTAATATATGTGCACTGGATACTTAATATATGTGCACTGGATATCTAATATATGTACACTGGATATTTAATATATGTGCACTGGATATCTAATATATGTGCACTGGATATTTAATATATGTGCACTGGATATATTTAATATATGTGCACTGTATATCTAATATATGTGCACTGGATATTTAATATATGTGCACTGGATATCTAATATATGTGCACTTGATATTTAATATATGTGCACTGGATATCTAATATATGTGCACTGGATATTTAATATATGTGCACTGGATATCTAATATATGTGCACTGGATATTTAAAATATGTGCACTGGATATATTTAATATATGTGCACTGTATATCTAATATATGTGCACTGGATATGTAATATATGTGCACTGGATATCGAATATATGTGCACTGGATATCTAATATATGTGCACTGGATATTTAATATATGTGTACTAGATATATATAATATATGTGCAATGGATATTTAATATATGTGCACTGGATATATATAATATATGTGCACTGGATATCTAATATATGTGCACTGGATATTTAATATATGTACACTGGATATATATGTGCACTGGATCTATAATATATGTGCACTGGATATATATAATATATGTGCACTGGATATTTAATATATGTGCACTGTATATAAATAATATATGTGCACTGGATATATAATATATGTGCACGGGATATATATAATATATGTGCACTGGATATATTTAATATATGTGCACTGGATATATAATATATGTGCACTGGATATTATACATATCTGCACTGGATATATTTAATATATTTGCACTGGATATTTAATATATGTGCACTGGATATACATAATAAATGTGCACTGGATCTATAATATATGTGCTCTGGATATATATAATATATGTGCACTGGATATATATCTATAATATATGTGCACTGGATATTTAACATATGTTCACTGGATATGTATAATATATGTGCACTGGATCTATAATATATGTGCACTGGATATTTATAATATATGCGCACTGGATAAATTTAATATATGTGCACTTTATATCTAATATAAGTGCACTGGATATTTAATATATGTGCACTGGATATATATATATATAATATATGTGCACTGGATATTTAATATATGTGCACTGGATATAAATAATATATATGCACAGGATCTATAATATATGTGCACTGGATGTTTATAATATATGTGCACTGGATATATTTAATATATGTGCACTTTATATCTAATATATGTGCACTGGATATTTAATATATGTGCACTAGATATTTAATATATGTGCACTGGATAATTAAAATATGTGCACTGGATATTTAATATATGTGCACTATATATATATATAATATATGTGCACTGGATATTTAATATATGTGCACTGGATATTTAATATATGTGCACTGGATATTTAATATATGTGCACTGGATATATATAATATATGTGCACTGGATATTTAATATATGTGCACTGTATATATCTAATATATGTGCACTGGATATTTAATATATGTGCACTGGATATAAATAATATAAGTGCATTGTATCTATAACATATGTGCACTGGATATATATACTATATGTGCACTGGATATATTTAATTTATGTGCACTGGATATTTAATATATGTGCACTGGATATCTAATATATGTGCACTGGATATTTAATATCTGAGTACTGGATATATAATATATGTGCACTGATATTTAATATATGTGCACTGGATATATATAATATATGTGCACTGGATATTTAATATATGTGCACTGAATATAAATAATATATGTGCACTGAATATTTAATATATGTGCACTGGATATATTTAATATATGTGCACTGGATATCTAATATATGTGCACTGGAAATTTAATATATGTGCACTGGATATATATGTGCACTGGATCTATAATATATGTGCACTGGATATATATAATATATGTGCACTGGATATTAAATATATGTGCACTGTATATAAATAATATATGTGCACTGGATATATAATATATGTGCACTGGATATATATAATATATGTGCAATGGATATTTAATATATGTTCACTGGATATGTATAATATATGTGCACTGGATCTATAATATATGTGCACTGGATATTTATAATATATCTGCACTGGATAAATTTAATATATGTGCACTTTATATCTAATATATGTGCACTGGATATTTAATATATGTGCACTGGATATATATATATAATATATGTGCACTGGATATTTAATATATGTGCACTGGATATAAATAATATATATGCACAGGATCTATAATATATGTGCACTGGATATTTATAATATATGTGCACTGGATATATTTAATATATGTGCACTTTATATCTAATATATGTGCACTGGATATATTTAATATATGTGCACTGGATATTTAATATATGTGCACTGGATATATATAATATATGTGCACTGGATATTTAATATATGTGCACTGGATATATATAATATATGTGCACTGGATATTTAATATATGTGCACTAGATATAAATAATATATGAGCACTGGATATTTAATATATGTGCACTGGATATATATAATATATGTGCACTGGATATTTAATGTATGTGCACTGGATATAAATAATATAAGTGCACTGAATCTATAACATATGTGCACTGGATATATATAATATATGTGCACTGGATATATTTAATATATGTGCACTGGATATTTCATATATGTGCACTGGATATCTAATATATGTGCACTGGATATTTAATATATGTGCACTGGATATGTAATATATGTGCACTGTATATTTAATATATGTGCACTGGATATATATAATATATGTGCACTGGATATCTAATATATGTGCACTGGATATTTCATATACGTGCACTGGATATATATAATATTTGTGCACTAAATATTTAATATATGTGCACTGGATATTTAATATATGTGCACTGGATATATTTAATATATGTGCACTGGATAACTAATATATGTGCACTGGATATTTCATATATGTGCGCTGGATATTTCATATATGTGCACTGGATATAAATAATAAATGTGCACTGGATCTATAATATATGTGCACTGGATATATATAATATATGTGCACTGGATATATTTAATATATGTGCACTGGATATTTAATTTATGTGCACTGGATATTTAATATATGTGCACTGGATATATATAATATATGTGCACTGGATATTTAATATATGTGCACTGGATATCTAATATATGTGCACTGGATATTTAATATATGTGCACTGGATATAAATAATAAATGTGCACTGGATCTATAATATATGTGCACTGGATATATATAATATATGTGCACTGGATATATTTAATATATGTGCACTGGATATTTAATATATGTGCACTGGATATTTAATATATGTGCACTGGATCATTAATATATGTGCACTGGATATTTAATATATGTGCACTGGATATTTAATATATGTGCACTGGATATCTAATATATGTGCACTGGATATTTAATATATGTGCACTGGATATCTAATATATGTGCACTGGATATTTAATATATGTGCACTGGATATCTAATATATGTGCACTGGATATTTAATATATGTGCACTAGATATATATAATATATGTGCACTGGATATTTAATATATGTGCACTAGATATATTTAATATATGTGCACTGGATATCTAATATATGTGCACTGGATATTTAATATATGTGCACTGGACATCTAATATATGTGCACTGGATATTTATTATATGTGCACTAGATATATATAATATATGTGCACTGGATATTTAATATATGTGCACTGGATATATTTAATATATGTGCACTGGATATCTAATATATGTGCACTGGATGTTTAATGTATGTGCACTGGATATAAATAATATATGTGCACTGGATCTATAACATATGTGCACTGGATATATATACTATATGTGCACTGGATATATTTAACATATGTGCACTGGATATATAATATATGTGCACTAGATATGTATAATATATGTGCACTGGATATATATATATATATATATATATATATATAATATATGTGCACAGGATATTCATAATATATGTGCACTGGATATATTTAATATATGTGCACTGGATATTTAATATATGTGCACTGGATATATTTAATATATGTGCACTGTATATCTAATATATGTGCACTGGATATTTAATATATGTGCACTGGATATCTAATATATGTGCACTGGATATTTAAAATATGTGCACTGGATATATTTAATATATGTGCACTGTATATCTAATATATGTGCACTGGATATGTAATATATGTGCACTGGATATCGAATATATGTGCACTGGATATCTAATATATGTGCACTGGATATTTAATATATGTGTACTAGATATATATAATATATGTGCAATGGATATTTAATATATGTGCACTGGATATATATAATATATGTGCACTGGATATCTAATATATGTGCACTGGATATTTAATGTATGTGCACTGGATATAAATAATATATGTGCACTGGATCTATAACATATGTGCACTGGATATATATACTATATGTGCACTCTATATATTTAACATATGTGCACTGGATATATAATATATGTGCACTGGATATTTAATATATGGGCACTAGATATATATAATATATGTGCACTGGAAATTTAATATATGTGCACTGGATATTTAATATATGTGCACTGGATATTTAGTATATGTGCACTGGATATATATAATATATGTGCACTGGATATATTTAATATATGTGCACTAGATATATATAATATATGTGCACTGGATATTTAATATATGTGCACTGGATTTATTTAATATATGTGCACTGTATATCTAATATATGTGCACTGGACATTTAATATATGTGCACTGGATATCTAATATATGTGCACTGGATATTTAATATATGTGCACTGGATATCTAATATATGTGCACTGGATATTTAATATATGTGCACTGGATATCTAATATATGTGCACTGGATATTTAATATATGTGCACTAGATATATATAATATATGTGCACTGGATATCTAATATATGTGCACTGGATGTTTAATGTATGTGCACTGGATATAAATAATATATGTGCACTGGATCTATAACATATGTGCACTGGATATATATATATATACTATATGTGCACTGGATATATTTAACATATTTCACTGGATATATTATATATGTGCACTGGATATTTAGTATATGTGCACTGGATATATATATAATATATGTGCACAGGATATATATAATATATGTGCACTGGATATATTTAATATATGTGCACTGGATATATTTAATATATGTGCACTGGATATATATAATATATGCGCACTGGATATTTAATATATATGTGCACTGGATATGTAATACATGTGCAGTGGATATTTAATATATGTGCACTGGATATTTTATTTATGTGCACTGGATATATTTATTATATGTGCACTGGATATTTAATATATGTGCACTGGAAATCTAATATATGTGCACTGGATATTTAAAATATGTGCACAGGATATATATGATATATGTGCACTGGATATTTAATATATGTGCACTGGATATTTAATATATGTGCACTGGATATATATAGTATATGTGGACTGGATATATTTAATATATGTGGACTGGATATATTTAATATATGCGCACTGGATATTTAATATATGTGCACTGGATAATTAATATATGTGCACTGGTTATATATAATATATGTGCACTGGATATTTAATATAAGTGCACTGGAAATATTTAATATATGTGCACTGGAAATTTAATATATGTGCACTGGATATTTAATATATGTGCACTGGATATAAATAATATTTCTGCACTGGATATTTAATATATGAGCACTGGATATCTAATATATGTGCACTGGATATTTAATATATGTGCACCGGATATATTTAATATATGTGCACTGGATATCTTATAAATGTGCACTGGATATTTTATATATGTGCACTGGATATAAATAATAAATGTGCACTTGATCTATAATATATGTGCACTATATAAATATAATATATGTGCACTGGATATATTTAATATATGTGCACTGGATATTAAATATATGTGCACTGGATATTAAATATATGTGCACTGGATATTTTATATATGTGCACTGGATATTTAGTATATGTGCACTGGATATATATATATATATATATATATATATATATATAATATATGTGCACTGGAAATATATAATATATGTGCACTGGATTTATTTAATATATGTGCATTAGATATATATAATATATGTGCACTGGATATTTAATATATGTGCACTGGATATATTTAATATATGTGCACTGGATATCTAATATATGTGCACTGGATATTTCATATATGTGCACTGGATATTTCATATACGTGCACTGGATATATATAATATTTGTGCACGTGATATTTAATATATTTGCACTGGATATTTAATATATGTGCAATGGATATCTAATATATGTGCACTGGATATTTAATATATGTGCACTGGATATTTCATATACGTGCACTGGATATATATAATATTTGTGCACGGGATATTTAATATATGTGCACTGGATATTTAATATATGTGCAATGGATATATTTAATATATGTGCACTGGATATTTCATATATGTGCGCTGGATATTTCATATATGTGCACTGGATATAAATAATAAATGTGCACTGGATCTATAATATATGTGCACTGGATATATATAGTATATGTGGACTGGATATATTTAATATATGTGGACTGGATATATTTAATATATGCGCACTGGATATTTAATATATGTGCACTGGATAATTAATATATGTGCACTGGTTATATATAATATATGTGCACTGGATATTTAATATAAGTGCACTGGAAATATTTAATATATGTGCACTGGAAATTTAATATATGTGCACTGGATATTTAATATATGTGCACTGGATATAAATAATATTTGTGCACTGGATATTTAATATATGAGCACTGGATATCTAATATATGTGCACTGGATATTTAATATATGTGCACCGGATATATTTAATATATGTGCACTGGATATCTTATAAATGTGCACTGGATATTTTATATATGTGCATTGGATATAAATAATAAATGTGCACTTGATCTATAATATATGTGCACTGGATATATATAATATATGTGCACTGGATATATTTAATATATGTGCACTGGATATTAAATATATGTGCACTGGATATTTTATATATGTGCACTGGATATTTAGTATATGTGCACTGGATATATATATATATATATAATATATGTGCACTGGATATATATAATATATGTGCACTGGATATATTTAATATATGTGCACTAGATATATATAATATATGTGCACTGGATATTTAATATATGTGCACTGGATATATTTAATATATGTGCACTGGATATCTAATATATGTGCACTGGATATTTCATATATGTGCACTGGATGTTTCATATACGTGCAGTGGATATATATAATATTTGTGCACGGGATATTTAATATATGTGCACTGGATATTTAATATATGTGCACTGGATATATTTAATATATGTGCACTGGATATCTAATATATGTGCACTGGATATTTCATATATGTGCGCTGGATATTTCATATATGTGCACTGGATATAAATAATAAATGTGCACTGGATCTATAATATATGTGCACTGGATATATATAATATATGTGCACTGGATATATTTAATATATGTGCACTGGATATTTAATATATGTGCACTGGATATCTAATATATGTGCACTGGATATTTAATATATGTGCACTGGATATCTAATATATGTGCACTGGATATTTAATATATGTGCACTAGATATATATAATATATGTGCACTGGATATTTAATATATGTGCACTAGATATATTTAATATATGTGCACTGGATATCTAATATATGTGCACTGGATATTTAATATATGTGCACTGGACATCTAATATATGTGCACTGGATATTTAGTATATGTGCAATAGATATATATAATATATGTGCACTGGATATTTAATATATGTGCACTGGATATATTTAATATATGTGCACTGGATATCTAATATATGTGCACTGGATGTTTAATGTATGTGCACTGGATATAAATAATATATGTGCTCTGGATCTATAACATATGTGCACTGGATATATATACTATATGTGCACTGGATATATTTAACATATGTGCACTGGATATATAATATATGTGCACAGGATATTCATAATATATGTGCACTGGATATATTTAATATATGTGCACTGGATATTTAATATATGTGCACTGGATATATTTAATATATGTGCACTGTATATTTAATATATGTGCACTGGATATATTTAATATATGTGCACTGGATATCTAATATATGTGCACTGGATATTTAATATATGTGCACTGGATATCTAATATATGTGCACTGGATATTTAATATATGTGCACTGGATATATTTAATATATGTGCACTGTATATCTAATATATGTGCACTGGATATTTAATATATGTGCACTGGATATCTAATATATGTGCACTTGATATTTAATATATGTGCACTGGATATCTAATATATGTGCACTGGATATTTAATATATGTGCACTGGATATCTAATATATGTGCACTGGATATTTAATATATGTGCACTGGATATATTTAATATATGTGCACTGTATATCTAATATATGTGCACTGGATATGTAATATATGTGCACTGGATATCGAATATATGTGCACTGGATATCTAATATATGTGCACTGGATATTTAATATATGTGTACTAGATATATATGATATATGTGCAATGGATATTTAATATATGTGCACTGGATATATATAATATATGTGCACTGGATATCTAATATATGTGCACTGGATATTTAATGTATGTGCGCTGGATATAAATAATATATGTGCACTGGATCTATAACAAATGTGCACTGGATATATATACTATATGTGCACTGGATATATTTAACATATGTGCACTGGATATATAATATATGTGCACTGGATATTTAATATATGGGCACTAGATATATATAATATATGTGCACTGGAAATTTAATATATGTGCACTGGATATTTAATATATGTGCACTGGATATTTAGTATATGTGCACTGGATATATATATATATATATATATATATATATATATGTGCACTGGTTATATCTAATATATGTGCACTGGATATATTTAATATATGTGCACTAGATATATATAATATATGTACACTGGATATTTAATATATGTGCACTGGATATCTAATATATGTGCACTGGATATTTAATATATGTGCACTGGATATCTAATATATGTGCACTGGATATTTAATATATGTGCACTGGATATCTAATATATGTGCACTGGATATTTAATATATGTGCACTAGATATATATAATATATGTGCACTGGATATCTAATATATGTGCACTGGATGTTTAATGTATGTGCACTGGATATAAATAATATATGTGCACTTGATCTATAACATATGTGCACTGGATATATATATATACTATATGTGCACTGGATATATTTAACATATTTCACTGGATATATTATATATGTGCACTGGATATTTAGTATATGTGCACTGGATATATATATATAATATATGTGCACAGGATATATATAATATATGTGCACTGGATATATTTAATATATGTGCACTGGATATCTAATATATGTGCACTGAATATATATAATATATGCGCAATGGATATTTAATATATATGTGCACTGGATATGTAATACATGTGCAGTGGATATTTAATATATGTGCACTGGATATTTTATTTATGTGCACTGGATATATTTATTATATGTGCACTGGATATTTAATATATGTGCACTGGATATTTAAAATATGTGCACTGGATATATATGATATATGTGCACTGGATATTTAATATATGTGCACTGGATATTTAATATATGTGCACTGGATATATATAGTATATGTGGACTGGATATATTTAATATATGTGGACTGGATATATTTAATATATGCGCACTGGATATTTAATATATGTGCACTGGATAATTAATATATGTGCACTGGTTATATATAATATATGTGCACTGGATATTTAATATAAGTGCACTGGAAATATTTAATATATGTGCACTGGAAATTTAATATATGTGCACTGGATATTTAATATATGTGCACTGGATATAAATAATATTTCTGCACTGGATATTTAATATATGAGCACTGGATATCTAATATATGTGCACTGGATATTTAATATATGTGCACCGAATATATTTAATATATGTGCACTGGATATCTTATAAATGTGCACTGGATATTTTATATATGTGCACTGGATATAAATAATAAATGTGCACTTGATCTAAAATATATGTGCACTATATAAATATAATATATGTGCACTGGATATATTTAATATATGTGCACTGGATATTAAATATATGTGCACTGGATATTTTATATATGTGCACTGTATATTTAGTATATGTGCACTGGATATATATATATATAATATATGTGCACTGGATATATATAATATATGTGCACTGGATATATTTAATATATGTGCACTAGATATATATAATATATGTGCACTGGATATTTAATATATGTGCACTGGATATATTTAATATATGTGCACTGGATATCTAATATATGTGCACTGGATATTTCATATATGTGCACTGGATATTTCATATACGTGCACTGGATATATATAATATTTGTGCACGGGATATTTAATATATGTGCACTGGATATTTAATATATGTGCAATGGATATCTAATATATGTGCACTGGATATTTAATATATGTGCACTGGATATTTCATATACGTGCACTGGATATATATAATATTTGTGCACGGGATATTTAATATATGTGCACTGGATATTTAATATATGTGCAATGGATATATTTAATATATGTGCACTGGATATCTAATATATGTGCACTGGATATTTCATATATGTGCGCTGGATATTTCATATATGTGCACTGGATATAAATAATAAATGTGCACTGGATCTATAATATATGTGCACTGGATATATATAGTATATGTGGACTGGATATATTTAATATATGTGGAATGGATATATTTAATATATGCGCACTGGATATTTAATATATGTGCACTGGATAATTAATATATGTGCACTGGTTATATATAATATATGTGCACTGGATATTTAATATAATTGCACTGGAAATATTTAATATATGTGCACTGGAAATTTAATATATGTGCACTGGATATTTAATATATGTGCACTGGATATAAATAATATTTGTGCACTGGATATTTAATATATGAGCACTGGATATCTAATATATGTGCACTGGATATGTAATATATGTGCACCGGATATATTTAATATATGTGCACTGGATATCTTATAAATGTGCACTGGATATTTTATATATGTGCACTGGATATAAATAATAAATGTGCACTTGATCTTTAATATATGTGCACTATATAAATATAATATATGTGCACTGGATATATTTAATATATGTGCACTGGATATTAAATATATGTGCACTGGATATTTTATATATGTGCACTGGATATTTAGTATATGTGCACTGGATATATATATATATATATATATATATATATATATATATATATATAATATATGTGCACTGGATATATATAATATATGTGCACTGGATATATTTAATATATGTGCACTAGATATATATAATATATGTGCACTGGATATTTAATATATGTGCACTGGATATATTTAATATATGTGCACTGGATATCTAATATATGTGCACTGGATATTTCATATATGTGCACTGGATGTGTCATATACGTGCAGTGGATATATATAATATTTGTGCACGGGATATTTAATATATGTGCACTGGATATTTAATATATGTGCACTGGATATATTTAATATATGTGCACTGGATATCTAATATATGTGCACTGGATATTTCATATATGTGCGCTGGATATTTCATATATGTGCACTAGATATAAATAATAAATGTGCACTGGATCTATAATATATGTGCACTGGATATATATAATATATGTGCAATGGATATATTTAATATATGTGCACTGGATATTTAATATATGTTCACTGGATATTTAATATATGTGCACTGGATATATATAATATATGTGCACTGGATATTTAATATATGTGCACTGGATATCTAATATATGTGCACTGGATATTTAATATATGTGCACTGGATATCTAATATATGTGCACTGGATATTTAATATATGTGCACTGGATATCTAATATATGTGCACTAGATATATATAATATATGTGCACTGGATATTTAATATATGTGCACTGGATATATTTAATATATGTGCACTGGATATCTAATATATGTGCACTGGATTTTTAATGTATGTGCACTGGATATAAATAAAATATGTGCACTGGATCTATAACATATGTGCACTGGATATATATACTATATGTGCACTGGATATATTTAACATATGTGCACTGGATATATAATATATGTGCACTAGATATATATATAATATATGTGCACTGGATATATATATAATATATGTGCACAGGATATATATAATATATGTGCACTGGATATATTTAATATATGTGCACTGGATATCTAATATATGTGCACTGGAAATTTAATATATGTGCACTGGATATATATGTGCACTGGATCTATAATATATGTGCACTGGATATATATAATATATGTGCACTGGATATTAAATAAATGTGCACTGTATATAAATAATATATGTGCACTGGATATATAATATATGTGCACTGGATATATATAATATATGTGCACTGGATATATTTAATATATGTGCACTGGATATATAATATATGTGCACTGGATATTATACATATCTGCACTGGATATATTTAATATATTTGCACTGGATATTTAATATATGTGCACTGGATATACATAATAAATGTGCACTGGATCTATAATATATGTGCACTGGATATATATAATATATGTGCACTGGATATATATCTATAATATATGTGCACTGGATATACATAATAAATGTGCACTGGATCTATAATATATATGCACTGGATATTTATAATATATGTGCACTGGATAAATTTAATATATGTGCACTTTATATCTAATATATGTGCACTGGATATTTAATATATGTGTACTGGATATATATATAATATATGTGCACTGGATATTTAATATATGTGCACTGGATATAAATAATATATATGCACAGGATCTATAATATATGTGCACTGGATATTTATAATATATGTGCACTGGATATATTTAATATATGTGCACTTTATATCTAATATATGTGCACTGGATATTTAATATATGTGCACTGTATATATATATATATATATATATATATATATATATATATATATTATATGTGCACTGGATATTTAATATATGTGCACTGGATATAAATAATATATATGCACAGGATCTATAATATATGTGCACTGGATTTATATAATATATGTGCACTGGATATATTTAATATATGTGCACTGGGTATATTTAATATATGTGCACTGGATATATAATGTATGTGCACTGAATATATATAATATATGTGCACTGGATATTTAATATATGTGCACTGGATATATATAATATATGTGCACTGGATATTTAATATATGTGCACTGGATATATATAATATATGTGCACTGGATATTTAATATATGTGCACTAGATATAAATAATATATGAGCACTGGATATTTAATATATGTGCACTGTATATATATAATATATATGCACTGGATATTTAATGTATGTGCACTGGATATAAATAATATAAGTGCACTGTATCTATAACATATGTGCACTGGATATATATACTATATGTGCACTGGATATATTTAATTTATGTGCACTGGAAATTTAATATATGTGCACTGGATATCTAATATATGTGCACTGGATATTTAATATATGTGCACTGGATATCTAATATATGTGCACTGGATATTTAATATATGTGCACTGGATATCTAATATATGTGCACTGGATATTTAATATATGTGCACTAGATATATATAATATATGTGCACTGGATATTTAATATATGTGCACTAGATATATTTAATATATGTGCACTGGATATCTAATATATGTGCACTGGATATTTAATATATGTGCACTGGATATCTAATATATGTGCACTGGATATTTAATATATGTGCACTGGATATTTATAATATATGTGCACTGGATATATTTAATATATGTGCACTTTATATCTAATATATGTGCACTGGATATTTAATATATGTGCACTGTATATATATATATATATATATATATATATATATATATATATATATATTATATGTGCACTGGATATTTAATATATGTGCACTGGATATAAATAATATATATGCACAGGATCTATAATATATGTGCACTGGATTTATATAATATATGTGCACTGGATATATTTAATATATGTGCACTGGGTATATTTAATATATGTGCACTGGATATATAATGTATGTGCACTGAATATATATAATATATGTGCACTGGATATTTAATATATGTGCACTGGATATATATAATATATGTGCACTGGATATTTAATATATGTGCACTGGATATATATAATATATGTGCACTGGATATTTAATATATGTGCACTAGATATAAATAATATATGAGCACTGGATATTTAATATATGTGCACTGTATATATATAATATATATGCACTGGATATATATAGTATATGTGGACTGGATATATTTAATATATGTGGACTGGATATATTTAATATATGCGCACTGGATATTTAATATGTGTGCACTGGATAATTAATATATGTGCACTGGTTATATATAATATATGTGCACTGGATATTTAATATAAGTGCACTGGAAATATTTAATATATGTGCACTGGAAATTTAATATATGTGCACTGGATATTTAATATATGAGCACGGGATATCTAATATATGTGCACTGGATATTTAATATATGTGCACTGGATATATTTAATATATGTGCACTGGATATCTTATAAATGTGCACTGGATATTTTATATATGTGCACTGGATATAAATAATAAATGTGCACTTGATCTATAATATATGTGCACTGGATATATATAATATATGTGCACTGGATATAAATAATATTTGTGCACTGGATATTTAATATATGAGCACGGGATATCTAATATATGTGCACTGGATATTTAATATATGTGCACCGGATATATTTATTATATATGCGCACTTGATATCTTATAAATGTGCACTGGATATTTTATATATGTGCACTGGATATTTTATATATGTGCACTGGATATAAATAATAAATGTGCACTTTATCTATAATATATGTGCACTGGATATATATAATATATGTGCACTGGATATATTTAATATATGTGCACTGGATATTAAATATATGTGCACTGGATATTTTATATATGTGCACTGGATATTTAGTATATGTGCACTGGATATATATATAATATATGTGCACTGGATATATATAATATATGTGCACTGGATATATTTAATATATGTGCACTAGATATATATAATATATGTGCACTGGATATTTAATATATGTGCACTGGATATATTTAATATATGTGCACTGGATATCTAATATATGTGCACTGGATATTTCATATATGTGCACTGGATATTTCATATATGTGCACTGGATATATATAATATTTGTGCACGGGATATTTAATATATGTGCACTGGATATTTAATATATGTGCACTGGATATATTTAATATATGTGCACTGGATATCTAATATATGTGCACTGGATATTTCATATATGTGCGCTGGATATTTCATATATGTGCACTGGATCTATAATATATGTGCACTGGATATATATAATATATGTGCACTGGATATATTTAATATATGTGCACTGGATATCTAATATATGTGCACTGGATATTTAATATATGTGCACTGGATATACATAATATATGTGCACTGGATCTATAATATATGTGCACTGGATATTTTTAATATATGTGCACTGGATATTTAATATATGTGCACTGGATATTTCATGTATGTGCACTGGATATATATAATATATGTGCACTGGATATTTAATATATGTGCAATGGATATAAATAATATATGTGCACAGGATCTATAATATATGTGCACTGGATTTATATAATATTTGTGCACTGGATATATGTAATATATGTGCACTGGATATTTAATATATGTGCACTGGATATATATAATATATGTGCACTGGATATTTAATATATGTGCACTGGATATATTTCATATATGTGCACTGGATATCTAATATATGTGCACTGGATATTTAATATATGTGCAATGTATATACATAATATATGTGCACTGGATCTATAATATATGTGCACTGGATATATTTAATATATGTGCACTGGATATTTAATATATGTGCACTGATATTTAATATATGTGCACTGGATATATATAATATATGTGCACTGGATATTTAATATATGTGCACTGAATATAAATAATATATGTGCACTGAATATTTAACATATGTGCACTGGATATATTTAATATATGTGCACTGGATATCTAATATATGTTCACTGGATATTTAATATATGTGCACTGGATATATATGTGCACTGGATCTATAATATATGTGCACTGGATATATATAATATATGTGCACTGGATATTTAATATATGTGCACTGTATATAAATAATATATGTGCACTGGATATATAATATATGTGCACGGGATATATATAATATATGTGCACTGGATATATTTAATATATGTGCACTGGATATATAATATATGTGCACTGGATATTATACATATCTGCACTGGATATATTTAATAAATTTGCAATGGATATTTAATATATGTGCACTGGATATACATAATAAATGTGCACTGGATCTATAATATATGTGCACTGGATATATATAATATATGTGCACTGGATATATATCTATAATATATGTGCACTGGATATTTAACATATGTTCACTGGATATGTATAATATATGTGCACTGGATCTATAATATATGTGCACTGGATATTTATAATATATGTGCAATGGATAAATTTTATATATGTGCACTTTATATCTAATATATGTGCACTGGATATTTAATATATGTGCACTGGATATCTAATATATGTGCACTGGATATTTCATATATGTGCACTGGATATTTCATATATGTGCACTGGATATATATAATATTTGTGCACGGGATATTTAATATATGTGCACTGGATATTTAATATATGTGCACTGGATATATTTAATATATGTGCACTGGATATCTAATATATGTGCACTGGATATTTCATATATGTGCGCTGGATATTTTATATATGTGCACTGGATATAAATAATAAATATGCACTGGATCTATAATATATGTGCACTGGATATATTTAATATATGTGCACTGGATATATTTAATATATGTGCACTGGATATTTAATATATGTGCACTGGATATTTAATATATGTGCACTGGATATATATAATATATGTGCACTGGATATTTAATATATGTGCACTGGATATCTAATATATGTGCACTGGATATTTAATATATGTGCACTGGATATCTAATATATGTGCACTGGATATTTAATATATGTGCACTGGATATCTAATATATGTGCACTGGATATTTAATATATGTGCACTAGATATATATACTATATGTGCACTGGATATTTAATATCTGTGCACTGGATATATTTAATATATGTGCACTGTATATCTAATATATGTGCACTGGATATTTAATATATGTGCACTGGATATCTAATATATGTGCACTGGATATTTAATATATGTGCATTAGATATATATAATATATGTGCACTGGATATTTAATATATGTGCACTGGATATATTTAATATATGTGCACTGGATATCTAATATATGTGCACTGGATTTTTAATGTATGTGCACTGGATATAAATAATATATGTGCACTGGATCTATAACATATGTGCACTGGATATATATACTATATGTGCACTGGATATATTTAACATATGTGCACTGGATATATAATATATGTGCACTAGATATATATATAATATATGTGCACTGGATATATATATAATATATGTGCACAGGATATATATAATATATGTGCACTGGATATATTTAATATATGTGCACTGGATATCTAATATATGTGCACTGGATATATATAATATATGCACACTGGATATGTAATATATATGTGCACTGGATATGTAATATATGTGCTCTGGATATTTAATATATGTGCACTGGATATTTAATTTATGTCCACTGGATATATTTATTATACGTGCACTGGATATTTAATATATGTGCCCTGGATATCTAATATGTGTGCACTGGATATTTAATATATGTGCACTGGATATATATAATATATGTGCACTGGGTATTTAATATATGTGCACTGGATATTTAATATATGTGCACTGGATATATTTAATATATGTGCACTGGATATTTAATATATGTGCACTGGATATATTTAATATATGTGCACTGGATATTTTATAAATGTGCACTGGATATTTCATATATGTGCACTGGATATAAATAATAAATGTGCACTGGATCTATAATATATGTGCACTGGATATATATAATATATGTGCACTGGATATATTTAATATATGTGCACTGGATATCTAATATATGTGCACTGGATATTTAATATATGTGCACTGGATATATATAATATATCTGCACTGGATATTTAATATATGTGCACTGGATATCTAATATATGTGCACTGGATATTTAATATGTGTGCACTGGATATAAATAATAAATGTGCACTGGATCTATAATACATGTGCACTGGATATATATAATATATATGCACTGGATATATATAATATATGTGCACTGGATATCTAATATATGTGCACTGGATATTTAATATATATGCACTGGATATATTTATTATATGTGCACTGGATATATAATGTATGTGCACTGGATATCTAATATGTGTGCACTGGATATTTAATATATGTGCACTGGATATATTTATTATATGTGCACTGGATATTTAATATATGTGCACTGGATATCTAATATGTGTGCAATGGATATTTAATATATGTGCACTGGATATATATAATATATGTGCACTGGATAGTTAATATATGTGCACTGCATATTTAATATATGTGCACTGGATATATTTAATATATGTGCACTGGATATTTAAAATATGTGCACTTGATATATATGATATATGTGCACTGGATCTATAATAAATGTGCACTGGATATATATAATATATGTGCACTGGATATATATCTATAATATATGTGCACTGGATATTTAATATATGTGCACTGGATATTTAAAATATGTGCACTGGATATAAATAATATATGTGCACTGGATCTATAATTGTATGTGCACTTGATATATATAATATATGTGCACTGGATATATTTAATATATGTGTACTGGATATATAATATATGTGCACTGGATATGTATAATATATGTGCACTGGATATTTAATATATGTGCACTGCATATAAATTATAAATGTGCATGGGATCTATAATATATGTGCACTGGATATATATATAATATATGTGCACTGGATATATTTAATATGTGTGCACTGGATATATTTAATATATGTGCACTGGATATTTAATATATGTGCACTGGATATTTAATATATGTGCAATGGATATATATAATATTTTTGCACTGGATATTTAATATATTTGCACTGGATATCTAATATATGTGCACTGGATATTTAATATATGTGCACTGGATATATTTAATATATGTGCACTGGATATCTAATATATGTGCACTGGATATTTAATATATGTTCACTGGATATAAATAATAAATGTGCACTGGATCTACAATATATGTGCACTGGATATATATATATATATAATATATGTGCACTGGATATATTTAATATATGTGCACTGGATATTTAATATATGTGCATTGGATATTTAATATATGTGCACTGGATATTTAATATATGTGCACGGGATATATTTAATATATGTGCACTGGATATCTAATATATATGCACTGGATATTTAATATATGTGCACTGGATATTTAATATATGTGCACTAGATATATATAATATATGTGCACTGGATATATTTAATATATGTGCACTGGATATCTAATATATGTGCACTGGATATTTAAGATATGTGCACTGGATATCTAATATATGTGCACTGGATATTTAATATATGTGCACTAGATATATATAATATATGTGCACTGGATATTTAATATATGTGCACTGGATATTTAATATATGTGCACGGGATATATTTAATATATGTGCACTGGATATCTAATATATATGCACTGGATATTTAATATATGTGCACTGGATATTTAATATATGTGCACTAGATATATATAATATATGTGCACTGGATATTTAATATATGTGCACTGGATATTTAATATATGTGCACTGGATATATTTAATATATGTGCACTGGATATCTAATATATGTGCACTGGATATTTAAGATATGTGCACTGGATATCTAATATATGTGCACTGGATATTTAATATATGTGCACTAGATATATATAATATATGTGCACTGGATATTTAATATATGTGCACTGGATATTTAATATATGTGCACGGGATATATTTAATATATGTGCACTGGATATCTAATATATGTGCACTGGATATTTAATGTATGTGCACTAGATATAAATAATGTATGTGCACTGGATCTATAACATATGTGCACTGGATATATATACTATATGTGCACTGGATATATTTAACATATGTGCACTGGATATAAAAAATATGTGCAATGGATATTTAGTATATGTGCACTGGATATATATATATAATATATGTGCACTGGATATATATAATATATGTGCACTGGATATATTTAATATATGTGCACTGGATATCTAATATATGTGCACTGGATATATATAATATATGCGCACTGGATATTTAATATATGTGTTCTGGATATCTAATATATGTGCACTGGATATTTAATATATGTGCACTAGATATATATAATATCTGTGCACTGGATATTTAATATCTGTGCACTGGATATTTAATATATGTGTACTGGATATATAATATATGTGCACTGGATATGTATAATATATGTGCACTGGATATTTAATATATGTGCACTGGATATAAATTATAAATGTGCACGAGATCTATAATATATGTGCACTGGATATATATATAATATATGTGCACTGGATATATTTAATATGTGGGCACTGGATATATTTAATATATGTGCACTGGATATTTAATACATGTGCACTGGATATTTAATATATGTGCACTGGATATATATAATATTTGTGCACTGGATATTTAGTATATGTGCACTGGATATCTAATATATGTGCACTGGATATTTAATATATGTGCACTGGATATCTAATATATGTGCACTGGATATTTAATATATGTGCACTGGATATATATAATATATGTGCACTGGATATATTTAATATATGTGCACTAAATATATTTAATATATGTGCATTGGATATTTAATATATGTGCACTGATATTTAATATATGTGCACTGTATATATATATATATATATATATATATATATATATATATATACATATAATATATATGTGCACTGGATATATTTAATATATATGCACTGGATATATAATATATGTGCACTGGATATTTAATATATGTGAACTGGACATATTTAATATATGTGCACTGTATATCTAATATATGTGCACTGGATATTTAATATATGTGCACTGGATATCTAATATATGTGCAATGGATATTTATTATATATGTGCACTGGATATCTAATATATGTGCACTGGATATTTAATATATGTGCACTGGACATATTTAATATATGTGCACTGTATATCTAATATATGTGCACTGGATATTTAATATATGTGCACTGGATATCTAATATATGTGCACTGGATATTTAATGTATGTGCGCTGGATATAAATAATATATGTGCACTGGATCTATAACATATGTGCACTGGATATATATACTATATGTGCACTGGATATATTTAACATATGTGCACTGGATATATAATATATGTGAACTGGATATTTAGTATATGTGCACTGGATATATATATAATATATGTGCACAGGATATATATAATATATGTGCATTGGATATATTTAATATATGTGCACTGGATATCTAATATATGTGCACTGGATATATATAATATATGCGCACTGGATATTTAATATATATGTGCACTGGATATGTAATATATGTGCACTGGATATCTAATATATGTGCAGTGGATATTTAATATATGTGCACTAGATATCTAATATATGTGCACTGGATATTTAATATTTGTGCACTGGATATATTTAATATATGTGCACTGTATATCTAATATATGTGTACTGGATATTTAATATATGTGCACTGGATATCTAATATATGTGCAGTGGATATTTAATATATGTGCACTAGATATCTAATATGTGTGCACTGGATATTTAATATATGTGCACTGGATATATTTAATATATGTGCTCTGTATATCTAATATATGTGTACTGGATATTTAATATATGTGCACTGGATATCTAATATATGTGCAGTGGATATTTAATATATGTGCACTGGATATATTTAATATGTGTGCCCTGGATATCTAATATGTGTGCACTGGATATTTAATATATGTGCACTGGATATATATAATATATGTGCACTGGGTATTTAATATATGTGCACTGGATATATTTAATATGTGTGCCCTGGATATCTAATATGTGTGCACTGGATATTTAATATATGTGCACTGGATATATATAATATATGTGCACTGGGTATTTAATATATGTGCACTGGATATATTTAATATATGTGCACTGGATATCTAATATATGTGCACTGGATATTTAAAATATGTGCACTGGATATATATGATATATGTGCACTGGATATTTAATATATGTGCACTGGATATTTTATATATGTGCACTGGATATATTTAATATATGCGCACTGGATATTTAAAATATGTGCACTGGATATGTAATATATGTGCACTGGATATAATTAACATATGTGCACTGTATATCTAATATATGTGTACTGGATATTTAATATATGTGCACTGGATATCTAATATATGTGCAGTGGATATTTAATATATGTGCACTGGATATATTTAATATGTGTGCCCTGGATATCTAATATGTGTGCACTGGATATTTAATATATGTGCACTGGATATATATAATATATGTGCACTGGGTATTTAATATATGTGCACTGGATATATTTAATATATGTGCACTGGATATCTAATATATGTGCACTGGATATTTAAAATATGTGCACTGGATATATATGATATATGTGCACTGGATATTTAATATATGTGCACTGGATATTTTATATATGTGCACTGGATATATTTAATATATGTGCACTGGATATATATAGTATATGTGGACTGGATATATTTAATAAATGTGGACTGGATATATTTAATATATGCGCACTGGATTTTTAATATATGTGCACTGGATATGTAATATATGTGCACTGGATATTTAATATATGTGCACTGGTTATATATAATATATGTGCACTGGATATTTAATGTATGTGCACTGGATATATATATAATATATGTGCACTGGATATTTAATATATGTGCACTGGATATTTAATATATGTGCACTAGATATAAATAATATGTGAGCACTGGATATATATACTATATATGCACTGGATATATTTAATTTATGTGCACTGGATATTTAATATATGTGCACTGGATATCTAATATATGTGCACTGGATATTTAATATAAGTGCACTGGATATTTAATATATGTGCACTGGATATATTTAATATATGTGCACTGGATATCTAATATATGTGCATTGGATATTTAATGTATGTGCACTGGATATAAATAATATATGTGCCCTGGATATAAATAATATATGTGCACTGGATCTATAATTTAATGTGCACTTGATATATATAATATATGTGCACTGGATATATTTAATATATGTGTACTGGATATATAATATATGTGCACTGGATATGTATAATATATGTGCACTGGATATTTAATATATGTGCACTGGATATAAATAATAAATGTGCACGGGATCTATAATATATGTGCACTGGATATATATATAATATATGTGCACTGGATATATTTAATATGTGTGCACTGGATATATTTAATATATGTGCACTGGATATTTAATATATTTGCACTGGATATTTAATATATGTGCACTTGATATATATAATATTTCTGCACTGGATATTTAATATATGTGCACTGGATATATAATATATGTGCACTGGATATTTAATATATGTGTACTGGATATATTTAATATATGTGCACTGGATATCTAATATATGTGCACTGGATATTTAATATATGTGCACTGGATATAAATAATAAATGTGCACTGGATCTATAATACATGTGCACTGGATATATATAATATATGTGCACTGGATATATTTAATATATGTGCACTGGATATTTAATATATGTGCATTGGATATTTAATATATGTGCACTGGATATATATAATATATCTGCACTGGATATTTAATATATGTGCACTGGATATCTAATATATGTGCACTGGATATTTAATATGTGTGCACTGGATATAAATAATAAATGTGCACTGGATCTATAATACATGTGCACTGGATATATATAATATATATGCACTGGATATATATAATATATGTGCACTGGATATATTTAATATATGTGCACTGGATATCTAATATATGTGCACTGGATATATATAATATATGCGCACTGGATATTTAATATATGTGCACTGGATATGTAATATATGTGCACTGGATATTTAATGTATGTGCACTGAATATAAATAATATAAGTGCACTGGATCTATAACATATGTGCACTGGATATATATACCATATGTGACCTGGATATATTTAATTTATGTGCACTAGATATTTAATATATGTGCACTGGATATCTAATATATGTGCACTGGATATCTAATATATGTGCACTGGATATATATGATATATGCGCACTGGATATTTAATATATGTGCACTGGATATGTAATATATGTGCACTGGATATTTAATTTATGTGCACTGGATATAAATAATATAAGTGCACTGGATCTATAAGATATATGCACTGGATATATATACTATATGTGCACTGGATAAATTTAACATATGTGCACTGGATATATAAAATATGTGCACTGGATATCTAATATATGTGCACTGGATATATATAATATATGCGCACTGGATATTTAATATATGTGCACTGGATATGTAATATATGTGCACTGGATATTTAATATATGTGCACTGGATATATATAATATATGCGCACTGGATATTTAATATATGTGCACTGGATATGTAATATATGTGCACTGGATATTTAATGTATGTGCACTGGATATAAATAATATAAGTGCACTGGATCTATAACATATGTGCACTGGATATATATACTATATGTGACCTGGATATATTTAATTTATGTGCACTAGATATTTAATATATGTGCACTGGATATCTAATATATGTGCACTGGATATTTAATATATGTGCACTGGATATGTAATATATGTGCACTGGATATTTAATATATGTGCACTGGATATATATAATATATGTGCACTGGAAATATTTAATATATGTGTACTGGATATGTAATATATGTGCACTGGATATGTATAATATTTGTGCACTGGATATTTAATATATGTGCACTGGATATAAATAATAAATGTGCACGGGATCTATAATATATGTGCACTGGATATATATAATATATGTGCACTGGATATATTTAATATATGTGCACTGGATATATTTAATATATGTGCACTGGATATATTTAATATATGTGCACTGGATATTTAATATATGTGCACTGGAAATTTAATATATTTGCACTGGATATATATAATATTTGTGCACTGGATAATTAATATATGTGCACTGGATATCTAATATATGTGCACTGGATATTTAATATATGTGCACTGGATATAAATAATAAATGTGCACTGGATCTATAATATATGTTCACTGGATATATATAATATATGTGCACTGGATATATTTAATATATGTGCACTGGATATTTAATATATGTGCACTTGATAAATATAATATGTGTGCACTGGATATTTGATATATGTGCACTGGATATCTAATATATGTGCACTGGATATTTAACATATGTGCACTAGATATATATATAATATATGTGCACTGGATATATTTAATATGTGTGCACTGGATATCTAATATATGTGCACTGGATATTTAATGTATGTGCACTGGATATAAATAATATATGTGCACTGGATCTATAACATATGTGCACTGGATATATATACTATATGTGCATTGGATATTTAATATAAGTGCACTGGATATATATAATATATGTGCACTGGATATCTAATATATGTGCACTGGATATTTAATATATGTGCACTGGATATATATAATATATGTGCACTGGATATTTAATATATGTGCACTGGATATTTAATATATGTGCACTGGATATATTTAATATATGTGCACTGGATGTCAAATATATTTGCACTGGATATTTAATATATGTGCACTGGATATCTAATATATGTGCACTGGATATTTAATATATGTGCACTAGATATATATAATATATGTGAAATGGATATTTAATATATGTGCACTGGATATTTAATATATGTGCACTGGATATAGTTAGTATATGTGCACTGGATATCTAATATATGTGCACTGGATATTTAATGTATGTGCACTGGATATAAATAATATATGTGCACTGGATCTATAACATGTGCACAGGATATATAACATATGTGCAATGGATACTTAGTATATGTGCACTGGATATATATAATATATGTGCACTGGATAAATATAATATATGTGCACTGGATATATTGAATATATGTGCACTGGATATCTAATATATGTGCACTGGATATATATAATATATGCGCACTGGATATTTAATATATTTGCACTGGATATGTAATATATGTGCACTGGATATTTAATATATGTGCACTGGATATTTAATTTATGTGCACTGGATATATATAATATATGTGGACTGGATATATTTAATATATGTGGACTGGATATATTTAATATATGCGCACTGGATATTTAATATATGTGATCTGGATATATATATAATATATGTGCACTGGATATTTAATATATGTGCACTGGATATGTAATATATGTGCACTGGATATTTAATATATGTGCACTGAATATATATAATATATGTGCACTGGATATTTAATATAAGCGCACTGGATATATTTAATATATGTGCACTGGATATCTAATATATGTGCACTGGATATATATAATATATGTGCACTGGATATTTAATATATCTGCACTGGATATATATAATATATGTGCACTGGATATTTAATATAAGCGCACTGGATATATTTAATATATGTGCACTGGATATTTAATATATGTGCACTGGATATATATAATATATGTGCACTGGATATTTAATATAAGCGCACTGGATATATTTAATATATGTGCACTGGATATCTAATATATGTGCACTGGATATTTAATATATGTGCACTGGATATACATAATATATGTGCACTGGATCTATAATATATGTGCACTGGATATATATAATATATGTGCACTGGATATATATCTATAATATATGTGCACTGGATATATTTAATATATGTGCACTGGATATTTAATATATGTGCACTGCATATTTAATGTATGTGCACTGGATATATATAATATATATGCACTGGATATTTAATATATGTGCGCTGGATATCTAAAATATGTGCACTGGATATTTAATATATGTACACTGGATATTTATTATATGTGCACTGGATATCTAATATATGTGCACTGGATATTTAATATATGTGCACTAGATATTTAATATATGTGCACTGGATATTTAATATATGTGCACTGGATATCTAATATCTGTGCACTGGATATTTAATATATGTGCACTGGATATCTAATATATGTGCACTGGATATTTAATATATGTGCACTAGATATATATAATATCTGTGCACTGGATATATAATATATGTGCACTGGATATATATATAATATATGTGCTCTGGATATATTTAATATATGTGCACTGGATATCTAATATATGTGCACTAGATATTTAATATATGTGCACTGGATATTTAATATATGTTCACTGGATATTTATTATATGTGCACTGGATATCTAATATATGTGCACTGGATATTTAATATATGTGCACTGGATATATATAATATATTTGCACTGGATATTTAATATATGTGCACTGGATATATATATAATATGTGTGCACTGGATATTTAATATATGTGCCCTGGATATAAATAATATATGTGCACTGGATCTATAATTTTATGTGCACTTATTATATATAATATATGTGCACTGGATATATTTAATATATGTGTACTGGATATATAATATATGTGCACTGGATATGTATAATATATGTGCACTGGATATTTAATATATGTGCACTGGACATAAATAATAAATGTGCACGGGATCTATAATATATATGCACTGGATATATATATAATATATGTGCACTGGTTATATTTAATATGTGTGCACTGGATATATTTAATATATGTGCACTGGATATTTAATATATTTGCACTGGATATTTAATATGTGTGCACTTGATATATATAATACTTCTGCACTGGATATTTAATATATGTGCAATGGATATATAATATATGTGCACTGGATATTTAATATATGTGCACTTGATATATATAATACTTGTGCACTGGATATTTAATAAATGTGCACTGGATCTATAATACATGTGCACTGGATATATATAATATATGTGCACTGGATATTTAATATATGTGCATTGGATATTTAATATATGTGCACTGTATATATATAATATATCTGCACTGGATATTTAATATATGTGCACTGGATATCTAATATATGTGCACTGGATATATAATGTATGTGCACTGGATATAAATAATATATATACACTGGATCTATAACATATGTGTACTGGATATATATACTATATATGCACTGGATATATTTAACATATGTGCTCTAGATATATAATATATGTGCACAGGATATTTAATATCTGTGCACTGGATATATATAATATATGTGCACTGGATATATATAATATATTTCCACTGGATATATTTAATATATGTGCACTGGATATCTAATATATGTGCACTGGATATTTAATATATGTGCACTGGATATATTTATTATATGTGCACTGGATATTTAATATATGTGCACTGGATATCTAATATGTGTGCACTGGATATTTAATATATGTGCACTGGATATATATAATATATGTGCACTGGATAGTTAATATATGTGCACTGGATATTTAATATATGTGCACTGGATATATTTAATATATGTGCACTGGATATTTAATATATGTGCACTGGACATAAATAATAAATGTGCACGGGATCTATAATATATATGCACTGGATATATATATAATATATGTGCACTGGTTATATTTAATATGTGTGCACTGGATATATTTAATATATGTGCACTGGATATTTAATATATTTGCACTGGATATTTAATATATGTGCACTTGATATATATAATACTTGTGCACTGGATATTTAATATATGTGCACTGGATATATAATATATGTGCACTGGATATTTAATATATGTGCACTTGATATATATAATACTTGTGCACTGGATATTTAATAAATGTGCACTGGATCTATAATACATGTGCACTGGATATATATAATATATGTGCATTGGATATTTAATATATGTGCACTGTATATATATAATATATCTGCACTGGATATTTAATATATGTGCACTGGATATCTAATATATGTGCACTGGATATATAATGTATGTGCACTGGATATAAATAATATATATACACTGGATCTATAACATATGTGTACTGGATATATATACTATATATGCACTGGATATATTTAACATATGTGCTCTAGATATATAATATATGTGCACAGGATATTTAATATATGTGCACTGGATATATATAATATATGTGCACTGGATATATATAATATATTTCCACTGGATATATTTAATATATGTGCACTGGATATCTAATATATGTGCACTGGATATTTAATATATGTGCACTGGATATATTTATTATATGTGCACTGGATATTTAATATATGTGCACTGGATATCTAATATGTGTGCACTGGATATTTAATATATGTGCACTGGATATATTTAATATATGTGCACTGGATAGTTAATATATGTGCACTGGATATTTAATATAAGTGCACTGGATATATTTAATATATGTGCACTGGATATTTAAAATGTGTGCACTTGATATATATGATATATGTGCACTGGATCTATAATATATGTGCACTAGATATATATAATATATGTGCACTGGATATATATCTATAATATATGTGCACTGGATATATTTAATATATGTGCACTGGATAATTAATATATGTGCACTGGATATAAATAATATATGTGCACTGGATCTATAATTTTATGTGCACTTGATATATATAATATATGTGCACTGGATATATTTAATATATGTGTACTGGATATATAATATATGTGCACTGGATATGTATAATATATGTGCACTGGATATTTAATATATGTGCACTGGATATAAATTATAAATGTGCACGGGATCTATAATATATGTGCACTGGATATATATATAATATATGTGCACTGGATATATTTAATATGTGTGCACTGGATATATTTAATATATGTGCACTGGATATTTAATATATTTGCACTGGATATATATAATATTTGTGCACTGGATATTTAATATATTTGCACTGGATATCTAATATATGTGCACTGGATATTTAATATATGTGCACTGGATATATTTAATATATGTGCACTGGATATCTAATATATGTGCACTGGATATTTAATATATGTGCACTGGATATTTAAAATATGTGCACTGGATATTTAATATATGAGCACTATATATATATATGATATATGTGCACTGGATATTTAATATATGTGCACTGGATATATATAATATATGTGCACTGGATATTTAATATATGTGCACTGGATATATATAATATGTGTGCACTGGATATTTAATATATGTGCACTGGATATAAATAATATATGTGCACTGGATCTATAATTTTATGTGCATTTGATATATATATAATATATGTGCACTGGATATATTTAATATATGTGTACTGGATATATAATATATGTGCACTGGATATGTATAATATATGTGCACTGGATATTTAATATATGTGCACTGGATATAAATTATAAATGTGCACGAGATCTATAATATATGTGCACTGGATATATATATAATATATGTACACTGGATATATTTAATATGTGGGGACTGGATATATTTAATATATGTGCACTGGATATTTAATATATGTGCACTGGATATTTAATATATGTGCACTGGATATATATAAAATTTGTGCACTGGATATTTAATATATTTGCACTGGATATCTAATATATTTGCACTGGATATTTAATATATGTGCACTGGATATATTTAATATATGTGCACTGGATATCTAATATATGTGCACTGGATATTTAATATATGTGCACTAGATATTTAAAATATGTGCACTGGATATTTAATATATGTGCACTGGATATATATATGATATATGTGCACTGGATATTTAATATATGTGCACTGGATATATATATAATATATGTGCACTGGATATTTAATATATGTGCACTGGATATATATAATATGTGTGCACTGGATATTTAATATATGTGCACTGGATATAAATAATATATGTGCACTGGATCTATAATTTTATGTGCACTTGATATATATAATATATGTGCACTGGATATATTTAATATATGTGTACTGGATATATAATATATGTGCACTGGATATGTATAATATATGTGCACTGGATATTTAATATATGTGCACTGGATATCTAATATATGTGCACTGGATATTTAATATATGTGCCCTGGATATATATAATATATGTGCACTGGATATTTAATATACGTGCACTGGATATTTAATATATGTGCACTGGATATATTTAATATATGTGCACTGGATATCTAATATATGTGCACTGGATATTTAATGTATGTGCACTGGATATAAATAATATATGTACACTGGATCTATAACATATGTGTACTGGATATATTTAACATATGTGCACTGGATATATTTAACATATGTGCACTGGATATATAATATATGTGAACTAGATATTTAATATATGTGCACTGGATATCTAATATATGTGCACTGGATATTTAATATATGTGCACTAGATATAAATAATAAATGTGCACTGGATCTATAATACATGTGCACTGGATATATATAATATATGTGCACTGGATATATTTAATATATTTGCACTGGATATTTAATACATGTGCATTGGATATTTAATATATGTGCACTGGATATCTAATATAAGTGCACTGGATATTTAATATATGTGCACTAGATATATATATTATATATGCACTGGATATTTAATATATGTGCACTGGATATTTAATATATGTGCACTGAATATATTTAATATATGTGCACTGGATATCTATTATATGTGCACTGGATATTTAATGTATGTGCACTAGATATAAATAATATATGTGCACATGATCTATAACATATTTGCACTGGATATATATACTATATGTGCACTGGATATATTTAACATATGTGCACTGGATATATAAAATATGTGCACCGGATATTTAGTATATGTGCACTGGATATATATATAATATATATGCACAGGATATATATAATATAAGTGCACTGGATATATATAATATATGCGCACTGGATACCTAATATATGTGCACTGGATATAAATAATATAAGTGCACTGGACCTATAACATATGTGCACTGGATATATATACTATATGTGACCTGGATATATTTAAATTATGAGCACTAGATATTTAATATATGTGCACTGGATATATATAATATATGTGCTCTGGATATATTTAATATATGTGCACTGGATATATATAATATATGTGCTCTGGATATATTTAATATATGTGCACTGGATATCTAATATATGTGCACTGGATATTTAATATATGTGCACTGGATATCTAATATATGTGCACTGGATATTTAATATATGTGCACTAGATATATTTAATATATGTGCACTGGATATTTAATATATGTGCACTAGATATATTTAATATATGTGCACTGGATGTTTAATATATGTGCACTGGATATTTAATATATGTGCACGGGATATATTTAATATATGTGCACTGGATATCTAATATATGTGCACTGGATATTTAATGTATGTGCACTAGATATAAATAATATATGTGCACTGGATCTAAAACATATGTGCACTGGATATATATATAATATATGTGCACTGGATATATATAATATATGTGCACTGGATATATTTAATATATGTGCACTGGATATCTAATTTATGTGCACTGGATAAATATAATATATGCGCACTGGATATTTAATATATTTGCACTGGATATGTAATATATGTGCACTGGATATTTAATGTATGTGCACTGGATATAAATAATATAAGTGCACTGGATCTATAACATATGTGCACTGGATATATATACTATATGTGACCTGGGTATATTTAATTTATGTGCAGTAGATATTTAATATATGTGCACTGGATATCTAATATATGTGCACTGGATATTTTATATATGTGCACTGGATATCTAATATATGTGCACTGGATATTTAATATATGTGCACTAGATCTATATAATATCTGTGCACTGGATATTTAATATATGTGCACTGGATATTTAGTTTATGTGCACTGGATATATATAATATATGTGCTCTGGATATATTTAATATATGTGCACTGGATATATATAATATATGTGCTCTGGATATATTTAATATATGTGCACTGGATATTTAAAATATGTGCACTGGATATTTAATATATGTGCACTGGATATATATAATATATGTGCACTGGATATTTAATATATGTGCACTGGATATTTAAAATATGTGCACTGGATATTTAATATATGTGCACTGGATATATATAATATATGTGCACTGGATATTTAATATATGTGCACTGGATATATATAATATATGTGCACTGGATATATATAATATATGTGCACTGGATATTTAATATATGTGCACTGGATATATTTAATATATGTGTACTGAATATATAATATATGTGCACTGGATATGTATAATATATGTGCACTGGATATTTAATATATGCGCACTGGATATAAATTATAAATGTGCACGAGATCTATAATATATGTGCACTGGATATATATATAATATATGTGCACTGGATATATTTAATATGTGGGGACTGGATATATTTAATATATGTGCACTGGATATTTAATATATGTGCACTGGATATTTAATATATGTGCACTGGATATATATAATATTTGTGCACTGCATATTTAATATATTTGCACTGGATATCTAATATATGTGCACTGGATATTTAATATATGTGCACTGGATATATTTAATATATGTGCACTGGATATCTAATATATGTGCACTGGATATTTAATATATGTCCACCAGATATAAATAATAAATATGCACTGGATATATATATAATATATGTGCACTGGATATATTTAATATATGTGCACTGGATATTTAATATATGTGCATTGGATATTTAATATATGTGCACTGGATATATATATAATATATCTGCACTGGATATTTAATATATGTGCACTGGATATCTAATATATGTGCACTGGATATATTTAATATATGTGCACTGGATATCTAATATATGTGCACTGGATATTTAATATATGTGCACTGGATATCTAATATATGTGCACTGGATATCTAATATATGTGCACTGGATATTTAATGTATGTGCACTAGATATAAATAATATATGTGCACTGGATCTATAACATATGTGCACTGGATATTTAATATATGTGCACTGGATATATTTAATATATGTGCACTGGATATCTAATATATGTGCACTGGATATTTAATATATGTGCACTGGATATCTAATATATGTGCACTGGATATTTAATATATGTGCACTGGATATCTAATTTATGTGCACTGGATATTTAATATATGTGCACTGGATATTTAATATATGTGCACTGGATATATATATATATACTATATGTGCACTGGTTATATTTAACATATGTGGACTGGATATATAAAATATGTGCACTGGATATTTAGTATATGTGCACTGGATATATATATAATATATGTGCACTGGATATATATAATATATGTGCACTGGATATATTTAATATATGTGCACTGGATATCTAATATATGTGCACTGGATATATATAATATATGCGCACTGGATATTTAATATATGTGCACTGGATATGTAATATATGTGCACTGGATATTTAATGTATGTGCACTGGATATAAATAATATAAGTGCATTGGATCTATAACATATGTGCACTGGATATATATACTATATGTGACCTGGATATATTTAATTTATGTGCACTGGATATTTAATATATGTGCACTGGATATTTAATATATGTGTACTGGATATCTAATATATGTGCACTGGATATATAATATATGTGCAATGGATATATATAATATATGTGCACTGGATATTTAATATATGTGCACTGGATATATTAAATATATGTGCACTGGATATCTAATATATGTGCACTGGATATTTAATGTATGTGCACTGGATATAAATAATATATATACACTGGATCTATAACATATGTGTACTGGATATATATACTATATATGCACTGGATATATTTAACATATGTGCTCTGGATATATAATATATGTGCACTGGATATTTAATATATGTGCACTGGATATATATAATATATGTGCACTGGATATATATAATATATTTCCACTGGATATATTTAATATATGTGCACTGGATATCTAATATAAGTGCACTGGATATTTAATATATGTGCACTGGATATATTTATTATATGTGCACTGGATATATAATATATGTGCACTGGATATCTAATATGTGTGCACTGGATATTTAATATATGTGCACTGGATATATTTATTATATGTGCACTGGATATTTAATATATGTGCACTGGATATGTATAATATATGTGCACTGGATAGTTAATATATGTGCACTGGATATTTAATATATGTGCACTGGATATATTTAATATATGTGCACTGGATATTTAAAATATGTGCACTTAATATATATGATATATGTGCACTGGATCTATAATATATGTGCACTGGATATATATAATATATGTGCACTGGATATTTATCTATAATATATGTGCACTGGATATATATAATATATGTGCACTGGATATTTAATATATGTGCACTGGATATAAACAATATATGTGCACTGGATATAAACAATATATGTGCACTGGATCTATAATTTTATGTGCACTTGATATATATAATATATGTGCACTGGATATATTTAATATATGTGTACTGGATATATAATATATGTGCACTGGATATGTATAATATATGTGCACTGGATATTTAATATATGTGCACTGGATATTTAATATATGTGCACTGGATATATATAATATTTGTGCACTGGATATTTAATATATGTGCACTGGATATAAATAATATATGTACACTGGATCTATAACATATGTGTACTGGATATATTTAACATATGTGCACTGGATATATTTAACATATGTGCACTGGATATATAATATATGTGCACTGGATATTTAGTATATGTGCACTGGATATCTAATATATGTGAACTGGATATTTAATATATGTGCACTGGATATCTAATATATGTGCACTGGATATTTAATATATGTGCACTAGATATAAATAATAAATGTGCACTGGATCTATAATACATGTGCACTGGATATATATAATATATGTGCACTGGATATATTTAATATATGTGCACTGGATATTTAATATATGTGCATTGGATATTTAATATATGTGCACTGGATATCTAATATATGTGCACTGGATATTTAATATATGTGCACTAGATATATATATATTATATGTGCACTGGATACTTAATATATGTGCAATGGATATTTAATATATGTGCACTGGATATATTTCATATATGTGCACTGGATATCTAATATATGTGCACTGGATATTTAATGTATGTGCACTAGATATAAATAATATATGAGCACATGATCTATAACATATGTGCACTGGATATATATACTATATGTGCACTGGATATATTTAACATATGTGCACTGGATATATAAAATATGTGCACCGGATATTTAGTATATGTGCACTGGATATATATATATATAATATATATGCACTGGATATATATAATATATGTGCACTGGATATATTTAATATATGTGCACTGGATATCTAATATATGTGCACTGGATATATATAATATATGCTCACTGGATATCTAATATATGTGCACTGGACATATATAATATATGCGCACTGGATATTTAATATATGTGCACTGGATATGTAATATATGTGCACTGGATATTTAATATATGTGCACTGGATATAAATAATATAAGTGCACTGGATCTATAACATATGTGCACTGTATATATATACTATATGTGACCTGGATATATTTAATTTATGTGCACTAGATATTTAATATATGTGCACTGGATATCTAATATATGTGCACTGGATATTTAATATATGTGCACTGGATATCTAATATATGTGCATAGGATATTTAATATATGTGCACTAGATCTATATAATATCTGTGCACTGGATATTTAATATATGTGCACTGGATATTTAGTATATGTGCACTGGATATATAATATATGTGCTATGGATATATTTAATATATGTGCACTGGATATATATATACTATATGTGCACTGGATATATTTAACATATGTGCACTGGATATATAAAATATGTGCACTGGATATTTAGTATATGTGCACTGGATATATATATAATATATGTGCACTGGATAAATATAATATATGTGCACTGGATATATTTAATATATGTGCACTGGATATCTAATATATGTGCACTGGATAAATATAATATATGTGCACTGGATATATTTAATATATGTGCACTGGATATCTAATATATGTGCACTGGATATATATATAATATATGCGCACTGGATATTTAATATATATGCACTGGATATCTAATATATGTGCACTGGATATATATAATATATGCGCACTGGATATATAATATATGTGCACTGGATATTTAATATATCTGCACTGGATATATATAATATGTGTGCACTGGATATTTAATATATGTGCACTGGATATAAATAATATATGTGCACTGGATCTATAATTTTATGTGCACTTGATATATATATAATATATGTGCACTGGATATATTTAATATATGTGTACTGGATATATAATATATGTGCACTGGATATGTATAATATATGTGCACTGGATATTTAATATATGCGCACTGGATATAAATTATAAATGTGCACGAGATCTATAATATATTTGCACTGGATATATATATAATATATGTGCACTGGATATATTTAATATGTGGGGACTGGATATATTTAATATATGTGCACTGGATATTTAATATATGTGCACTGGATATTTAATATATGTGCACTGGATATATATAATATTTGTGCACTGCATATTTAATATATTTGCACTGGATATCTAATATATGTGCACTGGATATTTAATATATGTGCACTGGATATATTTAATATATGTGCACTGGATATCTAATATATGTGCACTGGATATTTAATATATGTGCACCGGATATAAATAATAAATGTGCACTGGATATTTAATATATGTGCACTGGATATCTAATATATGTGCACTGGATATTTAATATATGTGCACTGGATATTTAATATATGTGCACTAGATATATACAATATATGTGCACTGGATATTTAATATATGTGCACTGGATATTTAATATATGTGCACTGGATATATTTAATATATGTGCACTAGATATCTAATATATGTGCACTGGATATTTAATATATGTGCACTGGATATCTAATATATGTGCACTGGATATTTAATATATGTGCACTAGATATATTTAATATATGTGCACTGGATATTTAATATATGTGCACTGGATATTTAATATATGTGCACGGGATATATTTAATATATGTGCACTGGATATCTAATATATGTGCACTGGATATTTAATGTATGTGCACTAGATATAAATAATATAAGTGCATTGGATCTATAACATATGTGCACTGGATATTTAATATATGTGCACTGGATATATTTAATATATGTGCACTGGATATCTAATATATGTGCACTGGATATTTAATATATGTGCACTGGATATTTAATATATTTCCACTGAATATATTTAATGTATGTGCACTGGATATCTAATATATGTGCACTGGATATCTAATATATGTGCACTGGATATTTAATATATGTGCACTGGATATTTAATATATTTCCACTGGATATGTTTAATATATGTGCACTGGATATCTAATATATGTGCATTGGATATTTAATATATGTGCACTGGATATATTTAATATACGTGCACTGGATATTTAATATATGTGCACTTGATATATATGATACTTGTGCACTGGATATTTAATATATGTGCACTGGATATATAATATATGTGCACTGGATATTGAATATATGTGCACTTGATATATATAATACTTGTGCACTGGATATTTAATAAATGTGCACTGGATCTATAATACATGTGCACTGGATATATATAATATATGTGCACTGGATATTTAATATATGTGCATTGGATATTTAATATATGTGCACTGTATATATATAATATATCTGCACTGGATATTTAATATATGTGCACTGGATATCTAATATATGTGCACTGGATATATAATGTATGTGCACTGGATATAAATAATATATATACACTGGATCTATAACATATGTGTACTGGATATATATATTATATATGCACTGGATATATTTAACATATGTGCTCTAGATATATAATATATATGCACACGATATTTAATATATGTGCACTGGATATATATAATATATGTGCACTGGATATATATAATATATTTCCACTGGATATATTTAATATATGTGCACTGGATATCTAATATATGTGCACTGGATATTTAATATATGTGCACTGGATATATTTATTATATGTGCACTGGATATTTAATATATGTGCACTGGATATCTAATATGTGTGCACTGGATATTTAATATATGTGCACTGGATATATATAATATATGTGCACTGGATAGTTAATATATGTGCACTGGATATTTAATATATGTTCACTGGATATATTTAATATATGTGCACTGGATATTTAAAATATGTGCACTTGATATATATGATATATGTGCACTGGATCTATAATATATGTGCACTAGATATATATAATATATGTGCACTGGATATATATCTATAATATATGTGCACTGGATATAAATAATATATGTGCACTGGATCTATAATTTTATGTGCACTTGATATATATAATATATGTGCACTGGATATATTTAATATATGTGTACTGGATATATAATATATTTGCACTGGATATGTATAATATATGTGCACTGGAATTTTAATATATGTGCACTGGATATAAATTATAAATGTGCACGGGATCTATAATATATGTGCACTGGATATATATATAATATATGTGCACTGGATATATTTAATATGTGTGCACTGGATATATTTAATATATGTGCACTGGATATTTAATATATGTGCACTGGATATATATAATAATTGTGCACTGGATATTTAATATATTTGCACTGGATATCTAATATATGTGCACTGGATATTTAATATATGTGCACTGGATATATTTAATATATGTGCACTGGATATTTAATATATGTGCACTGGATATATATAATATGTGTGCACTGGATATTTAATATATGTGCACTGGATATAAATAATATATGTGCACTGGATATTTAATATATGTGCACTGGATATATTTAATATATGTGCACTGGATATCTAATATATGTGCACTGGATATTTAATATATGTGCACTGGATATTTAAAATATGTGCACTGGATATTTAATATATGAGCACTATATATATATATATGATATATGTGCACTGGATATTTAATATATGTGCACTGGATATATTTAATATATGTGCACTGGATATTTAATATATGTGCACTGGATATATATAATATGTGTGCACTGGATATTTAATATATGTGCACTGGATATAAATAATATATGTGCACTGGATCTATAATTTTATGTGCACTTGATATATATATAATATATGTGCACTGGATATATTTAATATATGTGTACTGGATATATAATATATGTGCACTGGATATGTATAATATATGTGCACTGGATATTTAATATATGTGCACTGGATATAAATTATAAATGAGCACGAGATCTATAATATATGTGCACTGGATATATATATAATATATGTGCACTGGATATATTTAATATGTGAGGACTGGATATATTTAATATATGTGCACTGGATATTTAATAAATGTGCACTGGATATTTAATATATGTGCACTGGATATATATAATATTTGTGCAGTGGATATTTAATATATTTGCACTGGATATCTAATATATGTGCACTGGATATTTAATATATGTGCACTGTATATAAATAATATATGTGCACTGGATCTATAATTTTATGTGCACTTGATATATATAATATATGTGCACTGGATATATTTAATATATGTGTACTGGATATATAATATATGTGCACTGGATATGTATAATATATGTGCACTGGATATTTAATATATGTGCACTGGATATAAATTATAAATGTGCACGGGATCTATAATATATGTGCACTGTATATATATATATATAATATATGTGCACTGGATATATTTAATATGTGTTCACTGGATATTTAATATATGTGCACTGGATATTTAATATATGTGCACAGGATATTTAATATTTGTGCACTGGATATATATAATATTTGTGCACTGGATATTTAATATATGTGCACTGGATATATATAATATATGCGCACTGGATATTTAATATATGTGCACTGGATATGTAATATATGTGCACTGGATATTTAATGTATGTGCACTGGATATAAATAATATAAGTGCACTGGATCTATCACATATGTGCACTGGATATATATACTATATGTGCACTGGATATATTTAATTTATGTGCACTGGATATTTAATATATGTGCACTGGATATCTAATATATGTGCACTGGATATCTAATATATGTGCACTGGATATATATAATATATGTGCACTGGATATTTAATATACGTGCACTGGATATTTAACATATGTGCACTGGATATATTTAATATATGTGCACTGGATATCTAATATATGTGCACTGGATATTTAATGTATGTGCACTGGATATAAATAATATATGTACACTGGATCTATAACATATGTGTACTGGATATATTTAACATATGTGCACTGGATATATTTAACATATGTGCACTGGATATCTAATATATGTGAACTGGATATTTAATATATGTGCACTGGATATCTAATATATGTGCACTGGATATTTAATATATGTGCATTGGATATTTAATATATGTGCACTGGATATCTAATATATGTGCACTGGATATTTAATATATGTGCACTAGATATATATATTATATATGCACTGGATATTTAATATATGTGCACTGGATATTTAATATATGTGCACTGGATATATTTAAAATATGTGCACTGGATATCTAATATATGTGCACTGGATATTTAATGTATGTGCACTAGATATAAATAATATATGTGCACATGATTTATAACATATGTGCACTGGATATATATACTATATGTGCACTGGATATATTTAACATATGTGCACTGGATATATAAAATATGTGCACCGGATATTTAGTATATGTGCACTGGATATATATATAATATATATGCACTGGATATATATAATATATGTGCACTGGATATATTTAATATATGTGCACTGGATATCTAATATATGTGCACTGGATATGTATAATATATGCGCACTGGATATCTAATATATGTGCACTGGATATATATAATATATGCGCACTGGATATTTAATATATGTGCACTGGATATGTAATATATGTGCACTGGATATTTAATATATGTGCACTGGATATAAATAATATAAGTGCACTGGATATTTAAAATATGTGCACTGGATATTTAATATATGTGCACTGGATATATATAATATATGTGCACTGGATATTTAATATATGTGCACTGGATATATATAATATATGTGCTCTGGATATATTTAATATATGTGCACTGGATATATATAATATATGTGCTCTGGATATATTTAATATATGTGCACTGGATATCTAATATATGTGCACTGGATATTTAATATATGTGCACTAGATATATATAATATATGTGCACTGGATATTTAATATATGTGCACTGGATATCTAATATATGTGCACTGGATATTTAATATATGTGCACTGGATATCTAATATATGTGCACTGGATATTTAATATATGTGCACTAGATATATTTAATATATGTGCACTGGATATTTAATATATGTGCACTAGATATATTTAATATATGTGCACTGGATGTTTAATATATGTGCACTGGATATTTAATATATGTGCACGGGATATATTTAATATATGTGCACTGGATATCTAATATATGTGCACTGGATATTTAATGTATGTGCACTAGATATAAATAATATATGTGCACTGGATCTAAAACATATGTGCACTGGATATATATATAATATATGTGCACTGGATATATATAATATATGTGCACTGGATATATTTAATATATGTGCACTGGATATCTAATATATGTGCACTGGATATATATAATATATGCGCACTGGATATTTAATATATGTGCACTGGATATGTAATATATGTGCACTGGATATTTAATGTATGTGCACTGGATATAAATAATATAAGTGCACTGGATCTATAACATGTGTGCACTGGATATACACTCACCGGCCACTTTATTAGGTACACCTGTCCAACTGCTCGTTAACACTTAATTTCTAATCAGCCAATCACATGGTGGCAACTCAGTGCATTTAGGCATGTAGACATGGTCAAGACAATCTCCTGCAGTTCAAACCGAGCATCAGTATGGGGAAGAAAGGTGATTTGAGTGCCTTTGAACGTGGCATGGTTGTTGGTGGCAGAAGGGCTGGTCTGAGTATTTCAGAAACTGCTGATCTACTGGGATTTTCACGCACAACCATCTCTAGGGTTTACAGAGAATGGTCCGAAAAAGAAAAACATCCAGTGAGCGGCAGTTCTGTGGGCGGAAATGCGTTGTTGATGCCAGAGGTCAGAGGAGAATGGCCAGACTGGTTCGAGCTGATAGAAAGGCAACAGTGACTCAAATAGCCACCCGTTACAACCAAGGTAGCCAGAAGAGCATCTCTGAACGCACAGTACGTCGAACTTTGAGGCAGATGGGCTACAGCAGCAGAAGACCACACCGGGTGCCACTCCTTTCAGCTAAGAACAGGAAACTGAGGCTACAATTTGCACAAGCTCATCGAAATTGGACAATTGAAGATTGGAAAAACGTTGCCTGGTCTGATGAGTCTCGATTTCTGCTGCGACATTCGGATGGTAGGGTCAGAATTTGGCGTCAACAACATGAAAGCATGGATCCATCCTGCCTTGTATCAACGGTTCAGGCTGGTGGTGGTGGTGTCATGGTGTGGGGAATATTTTCTTGGCACTCTTTGGGCCTCTTGGTACCAATTGAGCATCGTTGCAACGCCAAAGCCTACCTGAGTATTGTTGCTGACCATGTCCATCCCTTTATGACCACAATGTACCCAACATCTGATGGCTACTTTCAGCAGGATAATGCACCATGTCATAAAGCTGGAATCATCTCAGACTGGTTTCTTGAACATGACAATGAGTTCACTGTACTCCAATGGCCTCCACAGTCACCAGATCTCAATCCAATAGAGCATCTGTGGGATGTGGTGGAACGGGAGATTCGCATCATGGATGTGCAGCCGACAAATCTGCGGCAACTGTGTGATGCCATCATGTCAATATGGACCAAAATCTCTGAGGAATGCTTCCAGCACCTTGTTGAATCTATGCCACGAAGAATTGAGGCATTTCTGAAGGCAAAAGGGGGTCCAACCCGTTACTAGCATGGTGTACCTAATAAAGTGGCCGGTGAGTGTATATACTATATGTGACCTGGGTATATTTAATTTATGTGCACTAGATATTTAATATATGTGCACTGGATATCTAATATATGTGCACTGGATATTTAATATATGTGCACTGGATATCTAATATATGTGCACTGGATATTTAATATATGTGCACTAGATCTATATAATATCTGTGCACTGGATATTTAATATATGTGCACTGGATATTTAGTTTATGTGCACTGGATATATATAATATATGTGCTCTGGATATATTTAATATATGTGCACTGGATATATATAATATATGTGCTCTGGATATATTTAATATATGTGCTCTGGATATATTTAATATATGTGCACTGGATATTTAAAATATGTGCACTGGATATTTAATATATGTGCACTGGATATATATAATATATGTGCACTGGATATTTAATATATGTGCACTGGATATTTAAAATATGTGCACTGGATATTTAATATATATGCACTGGATATATATAATATATGTGCACTGGATATTTAATATATGTGCACTGGATATTTAAAATATGTGCACTGGATATTTAATATATATGCACTGGATATATATAATATATGTGCACTGGATATTTAATATATGTGCACTGGATATATATAATATATGTGCACTGGATATTTAATATATGTGCACTGGATATATATAATATGTGTGCACTGGATATTTAAAATATGTGCACTGGATATTTAAAATATGTGCACTGGATATTTAATATATGTGCACTGGATATATATAATATATGTGCACTGGATATTTAATATATGTGCACTGGATATTTAAAATATGTGCACTGGATATTTAATATATGTGCACTGGATATATATAATATATGTGCACTGGATATTTAATATATGTGCACTGGATATATATAATATATGTGCACTGGATATTTAATATATGTGCACTGGATATATATAATATATGTGCACTGGATATTTAAAATATGTGCACTGGATATTTAAAATATGTGCACTGGATATTTAATATATGTGCACTGGATATATATAATATATGTGCACTGGATATTTAATATATGTGCACTGGATATATATAATATATGTGCACTGGATATTTAATATATGTGCACTGGATATATATAATATGTGTGCACTGGATATTTAATATATGTGCACTGGATATAAATAATATATGTGCACTGGATCTATAATTTTATGTGCACTTGATATATATATAATATATGTGCACTGGATATATTTAATATATGTGTACTGAATATATAATATATGTGCACTGGATATGTATAATATATGTGCACTGGATATTTAATATATGCGCACTGGATATAAATTATAAATGTGCACGAGATCTATAATATATGTGCACTGGATATATATATAATATATGTGCACTGGATATATTTAATATGTGGGGACTGGATATATTTAATATATGTGCACTGGATATTTAATATATGTGCACTGGATATTTAATATATGTGCACTGGATATATATAATATTTGTGCACTGCATATTTAATATATTTGCACTGGATATCTAATATATGTGCACTGGATATTTAATATATGTGCACTGGATATATTTAATATATGTGCACTGGATATCTAATATATGTACACTGGATATTTAATATATGTGCACTGGATATATATAATATTTGTGCACTGCATATTTAATATATTTGCACTGGATATCTAATATATGTGCACTGGATATTTAATATATGTGCACTGGATATATTTAATATATGTGCACTGGATATCTAATATATGTGCACTGGATATTTAATATATGTCCACCGGATATAAATAATAAATATGCACTGGATATATATATAATATATGTGCACTGGATATATTTAATATATGTGCACTGGATATTTAATATATGTGCATTGGATATTTAATATATGTGCACTGGATATATATATAATATATCTGCACTGGATATTTAATATATGTGCACTGGATATCTAATATATGTGCACTGGATATATTTAATATATGTGAACTGGATATCTAATATATGTGCACTGGATATTTAATATATGTGCACTGGATATCTAATATATGTGCACTGGATATCTAATATATGTGCACTGGATATTTAATGTATGTGCACTAGATATAAATAATATATGTGCACTGGATCTATAACATATGTGCACTGGATATTTAATATATGTGCACTGGATATATTTAATATATGTGCACTGGATATCTAATATATGTGCACTGGATATTTAATATATGTGCACTGGATATCTAATATATGTGCACTGGATATTTAATATATGTGCACTAGATATATTTAATATATGTGCACTGGATATTTAATATATGTGCACTGGATATTTAATATATGTGCACTGGATATTTTCTATATGTGCACTGGATATATATAATATTTGTGCACTGCATATTTAATATATTTGTGTACTGGATATATATACTATATATGCACTGGATATATTTAACATATGTGCTCTGGATATATAATATATGTGCACTGGATATTTAGTATATGTGCACTGGATATATATATATAATATATGTGCACTGGATATATATAATATATGTGCACTGGATATATTTAATATATGTGCACTGGATATCTAATATATGTGCACTGGATATATATAATATATGCACACTGGATATTTAATATATGTGCACTGGATATGTAATATATGTGCACTGGATATTTAATGTATGTGCACTGGATATAAATAATATAAGTGCATTGGATCTATAACATATGTGCACTGGATATATATACTATATGTGACCTGGATATATTTAATTTATGTGCACTGGATATTTAATATATGTGCACTGGATATCTAATATATGTGCACTGGATATTTAATATATGTGCAATATATATATATATATAATATATGTGCACTGGATATATTTAATATATGTGCACTGGATATCTAATATATGTGCACTGGAAATTTAATGTATGTGCACTGGATATAAATAATATATATACACTGGATCTATAACATATGTGTACTGGATATATATACTATATATGCACTGGATATATTTAACATATGTGCTCTGGATATATAATATATGTGCACTGGATATTTAATATATGTGCACTGGATATATATAATATATGTGCACTGGATATATATAATATATTTCCACTGGATATATTTAATATATGTGCACTGGATATCTAATATATGTGCACTGGATATTTAATATATGTGCACTGGATATATATAATATATGTGCACTGGATATTTAATATATGTGCACTGGATATATATAATATATGTGCACTGGATAGTTACTATATGTGCACTGGATATTTAATATATGTGCACTGGATATATTTAATATATGTGCACTGGATATTTAAAATATGTGCACTTGATATATATGATGTATGTGCACTGGATCTATAATATATGTGCACTGGATATATATAATATATGTGCACTGGATATATATCTATAATATATGTGCACTGGATATATTTAATATATGTGCACTGGATATTTAATATATGTGCACTGGATATTTAAAATATGTGCACTTGATATATATGATGTATGTGCACTTGATCTATAATATATGTGCACTGGATATATATAATATATGTGCACTGGATATATATCTATAATATATGTGCACTGGATATATTTAATATATGTGCACTGGATATTTAATATATGTGCACTGGATATTTAATATATGTGCTCTGGATATATTTAATATATGTGCACTGGATATATATAATATATGTGCTCTGCATATATTTAATATATGTGCACTGGATATTTAAAATATGTGCACTGGATATTTAATATATGTGCACTGGATATATATAATATATGTGCACTGGATATTTAATATATGTGCACTGGATATTTAAAATATGTGCACTGGATATATATAATATATGTGCACTGGATATTTAATATATGTGCACTGGATATTTAAAATATGTGCACTGGATATTTAATATATGTGCACTGGATATATATAATATACGTGCACTGGATGTTTAATATATGTGCACTGGATATTTAATATATGTGCACTGGATATTTAATATATGTGCACTGGATATTTAAAATATGTGCACTGGATATTTAATATATGTGCACTGGATATATATAATATGTGTGCACTGGATATTTAATATATGTGCACTGGATATTTAATATATGTGCACTGGATATATATAATATATGTGCACTGAATATTTAATATATGTACACTGGATATATATAATATGTGTGCACTGGGTATTTAATATATGTGCACTGGATATAAATAATATATGTGCACTGGATCTATAATTTTATGTGCACTTGATATACATATATAATATATGTGCACTTGATATATTTAATATATGTGTACTGGATATATAATATATGTGCACTGGATATGTATAATATATGTGCACTGGATATTTAATATATGCGCACTGGATATAAATTATAAATTTGCACGAGATCTATAATATATGTGCACTGGATATATATATAATATATGTGCACTGGATATATATATAATATATCTGCACTGGATATTTAATATATGTGCACTGGATATCTAATATATGTGCACTGGATATTTAATATATGTGCACTGGATATGTAATATATGTGCACTAGATATATACAATTTATGTGCACTGGATATTTAATATATGTGCACTGGATATTTAATATATGTGCACTGGATATATTTAATATATGTGCACTGGATATCTAATATATGTGCACTGGATATTTAATATATGTGCACTGGATATCTAATATATGTGCACTGGATATTTAATATATGTGCACTAGACATATTTAATATATGTGCACTGGATATCTAATATATGTGCACTGGATATCTAATATATGTGCACTGGATATCTAATATATGTGCACTGGATATCTAATATATGTGCACTGGATATTTAATATATGTGCACTGGATCTATAACATATGTGCACTGGATATATATATACTATATGTGCACTGGATATATTTAACATATGTGCACTGGATATATAAAATATGTGCACTGGATATTTAGTATATGTGCACTGGATATATATATAATATATGTGCACTGGATATATATAATATATGTGCACTGGATATATTTAATATATGTGCACTGGATATCTAATATATGTGCACTGGATATATATAATATATGCACACTGGATATTTAATATATGTGCACTGGATATGTAATATATGTGCACTGGATATTTAATGTATGTGCACTGGATATAAATAATATAAGTGCATTGGATCTATAACATATGTGCACTGGATATATATACTATATGTGACCTGGATATATTTAATTTATGTGCACTAGATATTTAATATATGTGCACTGGATATCTAATATATGTGCACTGGATATTTAATATATGTGCAATGGATATATATAATATATGTGCACTGGATACTTAATATATGTGCACTGGATATATTTAATATATGTGCACTGGATATCTAATATATGTGCACTGGATATGTAATATATGTGCACTGGATATAAATAATATATATACACTGGATCTATAACATATGTGTACTGGATATATATACTATATATGCACTGGATATATTTAACATATGTGCTCTGGATATATAATATATGTGCACTGGATATTTAATATATGTGCACTGGATATATATATAATATATGTGCACTGGATATATATAATATATTTCCACTGGATATATTTAATATATGTGCACTGGATATCTAATATATGTGCACTGGATATTTAATATATGTGCACTGGATATATATAATATATGTGCACTGGAAATTTAATATATGTGCACTGGATATATATAATATATGTGCACTGGATAGTTACTATATGTGCACTGGATATTTAATATATGTGCACTGGATATATTTAATATATGTGCACTGGATATTTAAAATATGTGCACTTGATATATATGATGTATGTGCACTGGATCTATAATATATGTGCACTGGATATATATAATATATGTGCACTGGATATATATCTATAATATATGTGCACTGGATATATTTAATATATGTGCACTGGATATTTAATATATGTGCACTGGATATTTAATATATGTGCACTGGATATTTAATATATGTGCACTGGATATCTAATATATGTGCACTGGATATTTAATATATGTGCATTGGATATTTAATATATGTGCACTGGATATATATATAATATATCTGCACTGGATATTTAATATATGTGCACTGGATATCTAATATATGTGCACTGGATATTTAATATATGTGCACTGGATATTTAATATATGTGCACTAGATATATACAATATATGTGCAATGGATATTTAATATATGTGCACTGGATATTTAATATATGTGCACTGGATATATTTAATATATGTGCACTGGATATCTAATATATGTGCACTGGATATTTAATATATGTGCACTGGATATCTAATATATGTGCACTGGATATTTAATATATGTGCACTAGATATATTTAATATATGTGCACTGGATATCTAATATATGTGCACTGGATATCTAATATATGTGCACTGGATATTTAATATATGTGCACTAGATCTATAACATATGTGCACTGGATATATATATACTATATGTGCACTGGATATATTTAACATATGTGCACTGGATATATAAAATATGTGCACTGGATATTTAGTATATGTGCACTGGATATATATATATAATATATGTGCACTGGATATATATAATATATGTGCACTGGATATATTTAATATATGTGCACTGGATATCTAATATATGTGCACTGGATATTTAATATATGTGCACTGGATATATTTATTATATGTGCACTGGATATTTAATATATGTGCACTGGATATATATAATATATGTGCACTGGATAGTTACTATATGTGCACTGGATATTTAATATATGTGCACTGGATATATTTAATATATGTGCACTGGATATTTAAAATATGTGCACTTGATATATATGATATATGTGCACTGGATCTATAATATATGTGCACTGGATATATATAATATATGTGCACTGGATATATATCTATAATATATGTGCACTGGATATATTTAATATATGTGCACTGGATATTTAATATATGTGCACTGGATATTTAATATATGTGCACTGGATATTTAATATATGTGCAATGGATATTTAATATATGTGCACTGGATATCTAATATATGTGCACTGGATATTTAATATATGTGCATTGGATATTTAATATATGCGCACTGGATATATATATAATATATGTGCACTGGATATTTAATATATGTGCACTGGATATTTAATATATGTGCACTGGATATTTAATATATGTGCACTGGATATGTAATATATGTGCATTGGATATTTAATATATGTGCACTGGATATATATAATATATCTGCACTGGATATTTAATATATGTGCACTGGATATTTAATATATGTGCAATGGATATTTAATATATGTGCACTGGATATCTAATATATGTGCACTGGATATTTAATATATGTGCATTGGATATTTAATATATGTGCACTGGATATATATAATATATCTGCACTGGATATTTAATATATGTGCACTGGATATTTAATATATGTGCAATGGATATTTAATATATGTGCACTGGATATCTAATATATGTGCACTGGATATTTAATATATGTGCATTGGATATTTAATATATGCGCACTGGATATATATATAATATATGTGCACTGGATATTTAATATATGTGCACTGGATATTTAATATATGTGCACTGGATATTTAATATATGTGCACTGGATATGTAATATATGTGCATTGGATATTTAATATATGTGCACTGGATATATATAATATATCTGCACTGGATATTTAATATATGTGCACTGGATATCTAATATATGTGCACTGGATATTTAATATATGTGCACTGGATATTTAATATATGTGCACTAGATATATACAATATATGTGCACTGGATATTTAATATATGTGCACTGGATATATTTAATATATGTGCACTGGATTTCTAATATATGTGCACTGGATATTTAATATATGTGCACTGGATATCTAATATATGTGCACTGGATATTTAATATATGTGCACTAGATATATTTAATATATGTGCACTGGATATCTAATATATGTGCACTGGATATCTAATATATGTGCACTGGATATTTAATATATGTGCACTGGATCTATAACATATGTGCACTGGATATATATATACTATATGTGCACTGGATATATTTAACATATGTGCACTGGATATATAAAATATGTGCACTGGATATTTAGTATATGTGCACTGGATATATATATAATATATGTGCACTGTATATATATAATATATGTGCACTGGATATATTTAATATATGTGCACCGGATATCTAATATATGTGCACTAGATATATATAATATATGCACACTGGATATTTAATATATGTGCACTGGATATGTAATATATGTGCACTGGATATTTAATGTATGTGCACTGGATATAAATAATATAAGTGCATTGGATCTATAACATATGTGCACTGGATATATATACTATATGTGACATGGATATATTTAATTTATGTGCACTGGATATTTAATATATGTGCACTGGATATCTAATATATGTGCACTGGATATTTAATATATGTGTACTGGATATCTAATATATGTGCACTGGATATTTAATATATGTGCAATGGATATATATAATATATGTACACTGGATATTTAATATATGTGCACTGGATATATTTAATATATGTGCACTGGATATCTAATATATGTGCACTGGATATTTAATGTATGTGCACTGGATATAAATAATATATATACACTGGATCTATAACATATGTGTGGATATATATACTATATATGCACTGTATATGTTTAACATATGTGCTCTGGATATATAATATATGTGCACTGGATATTTAATATATGTGCAGTGGATATATATAATATATGTGCACTGGATATATATAATATATTTCCACTGGATATATTTAATATATGTGCACTGGATATCTAATATATGTGCACTGGATATTTAATATATGTGCACTGGATATATTTATTATATGTGCACTGGATATTTAATATATGTGCACTGGATATTTAATGTATGTGCACTGGATATAAATAATATAAGTGCATTGGATCTATAACATATGTGCACTGGATATATATACTATATGTGACCTGGATATATTTAATTTATGTGCACTAGATATTTAATATATGTGCACTGGATATCTAATATATGTGCACTGGATATTTAATATATGTGCAATGGATATATATAATATATGTGCACTGGATATTTAATATATGTGCACTGGATATATTTAATATATGTGCACTGGATATCTAATATATGTGCACTTTATATTTAATGTATGTGCACTGGATATAAATAATATATATACACTGGATCTATAACATATGTGTACTGGATATATATACTATATATGCACTGGATATATTTAACATATGTGCTCTGGATATATAATATATGTGCACTGGATATTTAATATATGTGCACTGGATATATATATAATATATGTGCACTGGATATATATAATATATTTCCACTGGATATATTTAATATATGTGCACTGGATATCTAATATATGTGCACTGGATATTTAATATATGTGCACTGGATATATATAATATATGTGCACTGGAAATTTAATATATGTGCACTGGATATATATAATATATGTGCACTGGATAGTTACTATATGTGCACTGGATATTTAATATATGTGCACTGGATATATTTAATATATGTGCACTGGATATTTAAAATATGTGCACTTGATATATATGATGTATGTGCACTGGATCTATAATATATGTGCACTGGATATATATAATATATGTGCACTGGATATATATCTATAATATATGTGCACTGGATATATTTAATATATGTGCACTGGATATTTAATATATGTGCACTGGATATTTAATATATGTGCACTGGATATTTAATATATGTGCACTGGATATTTAATATATGTGCATTGGATATTTAATATATGTGCACTGGATATATATATATAATATATCTGCACTGGATATTTAATATATGTGCACTGGATATCTAATATATGTGCACTGGATATTTAATATATGTGCACTGGATATTTAATATATGTGCACTAGATATATACAATATATGTGCACTGGATATTTAATATATGTGCACTGGATATTTAATATATGTGCACTGGATATATTTAATATTTGTGCACTGGATATCTAATATATGTGCACTGGATATTTAATATATGTGCACTGGATATCTAATATATGTGCACTGGATATTTAATATATGTGCACTAGATATATTTAATATATGTGCACTGGATATCTAATATATGTGCACTGGATATCTAATATATGTGCACTGGATATTTAATATATGTGCACTGGATCTATAACATATGTGCACTGGATATATATATATTATATGTGCACTGGATATATTTAACATATGTGCACTGGATATATAAAATATGTGCACTGGATATTTAGTATATGTGCACTGGATATATATATATAATATATGTGCACTGGATATATATAATATATGTGCACTGGATATATTTAATATATGTGCACTGGATATCTAATTTATGTGCACTGGATATTTAATATATGTGCACTGGATATATTTATTATATGTGCACTGGATATTTAATATATGTGCACTGGATATATATAATATATGTGCACTGGATAGTTACTATATGTGCACTGGATATTTAATATATGTGCACTGGATATATTTAATATATGTGCACTGGATATTTAAAATATGTGCACTTGATATATATGATATATGTGCACTGGATCTATAATATATTTGCACTGGATATATATAATATATGTGCACTGGATATATATCTATAATATATGTGCACTGGATATATTTAATATATGTGCACTGGATATTTAATATATGTGCACTGGATATTTAATATATGTGCACTGGATATTTAATATATGTGCACTGGATATCTAATATATGTGCACTGGATATTTAATATATGTGCATTGGATATTTAATATATGCGCACTGGATATATATATAATATATGTGCACTGGATATTTAATATATGTGCACTGGATATTTAATATATGTGCACTGGATATGTAATATATGTGCATTGGATATTTAATATATGTGCACTAGATATATTTAATATATGTGCACTGGATATCTAATGTATGTGCACTGGATATTTAATATATGTGCATTGGATATTTAATATATGCGCACTGGATATATATATAATATATGTGCACTGGATATTTAATATATGTCCACTGGATATTTAATATATGTGCACTGGATATGTAATATATGTGCATTGGATATTTAATATATGTGCACTAGATATATTTAATATATGTGCACTGGATATCTAATGTATGTGCACTGGATATCTAATATATGTGCACTGGATATTTAATATATGTGCACTGGATCTATAACATATGTGCACTGGATATATATATACTATATGTGCACTGGATATATTTAACATATGTGCACTGGATATATAAAATATGTGCACTGGATATTTAGTATATGTGCACTGGATATATATATATAATATATGTGCACTGGATATATATAATATATGTGCACTGGATATATTTAATATATGTGCACTGGATATCTAATATATGTGCACTAGATATATATAATATATGCACACTGGATATTTAATATATGTGCACTGGATATGTAATATATGTGCACTGGATATTTAATGTATGTGCACTGGATATAAATAATATAAGTGCATTGGATCTATAACATATGTGCACTGGATATATATACTATATGTGACATGGATATATTTAATTTATGTGCACTGGATATTTAATATATGTGCACTGGATATCTAATATATGTGCACTGGATATTTAATATATGTGTACTGGATATCTAATATATGTGCACTGGATATTTAATATATGTGCAATGGATATATATAATATATGTGCACTGGATATTTAATATATGTGCACTGGATATATTTAATATATGTGCACTGGATATCTAATATATGTGCACTGGATATTTAATATATGTGCACTGGATATCTAATATCTGTGCACTGGATATTTAATATATGTGCACTGGATATCTAATATATGTGCACTGGATATTTAATATATGTGCACTAGATATATATAATATCTGTGCACTGGATATATAATATATGTGCACTGGATATATATATAATATATGTGCACTGGATATCTAATATATGTGCACTAGATATTTAATATATGTGCACTGGATATTTAATATATGTTCACTGGATATTTATTATATGTGCACTGGATATCTAATATATGTGCACTGGATATTTAATATATGTGCACTGGATATATATAATATATTTGCACTGGATATTTAATATATGTGCACTGGATATATATATAATATGTGTGCACTGGATATTTAATATATGTGCCCTGGATATAAATAATATATGTGCACTGGATCTATAATTTTATGTGCACTTATTATATATAATATATGTGCACTGGATATATTTAATATATGTGTACTGGATATATAATATATGTGCACTGGATATGTATAATATATGTGCACTGGATATTTAATATTAGAGATGAGCGAACACTAAAATGTTCGAGGTTCGAAATTCGATTCGAACAGCCGCTCACTGTTCGAGTGTTCGAATGGGTTTCGAACCCCATTATAGTCTATGGGGAACATAAACTCGTTAAGGGGGAAACCCAAATTCGTGTCTGGAGGGTCACCAAGTCCACTATGACACCCCAGGAAATGATACCAACACCCTGGAATGACACTGGGACAGCAGCGGAAGCATGTCTGGGGGCATAAAAGTCACTTTATTTCATGGAAATCCCTGTCAGTTTGCGATTTTCGCAAGCTAACTTTTCCCCATAGAAATGCATTGGCCAGTGCTGATTGGCCAGAGTACGGAACTCGACCAATCAGCGCTGGCTCTGCTGGAGGAGGCGGAGTCTAAGATAGCTCCACACCAGTCTCCATTCAGGTCCGACCTTAGACTCCGCCTCCTCCGGCAGAGCCAGCGCTGATTGGCCGAAGGCTGGCCAATGCATTCCTATGCGAATGCAGACTTAGCAGTGCTGAGTCAGTTTTGCTCAACTACACATCTGATGCACACTCGGCACTGCTACATCAGATGTAGCAATCTGATGTAGCAGAGCCGAGGGTGCACTAGAACCCCTGTGCAAACTCAGTTCACGCTAATAGAATGCATTGGCCAGCGCTGATTGGCCAATGCATTCTATTAGCCCGATGAAGTAGAGCTGAATGTGTGTGCTAAGCACACACATTCAGCACTGCTTCATCAAGCCAATACAATGCATTAGCCAGTGCTGATTGGCCAGAGTACGGAATTCGGCCAATCAGCGCTGGCCAATGCATTCTATTAGCCCGATGAAGTAGAGCTGAATGTGTGTGCTAAGCACACACATTCAGCACTGCTTCATCAAGCCAATACAATGCATTAGCCAGTGCTGATTGGCCAGAGTACGGAATTCGGCCAATCAGCGCTGGCTCTGCTGGAGGAGGCGGAGTCTAAGATCGCTCCACACCAGTCTCCATTCAGGTCCGACCTTAGACTCCGCCTCCTCCGGCAGAGCCAGCGCTGATTGGCCGAAGGCTGGCCAATGCATTCCTATGCGAATGCAGACTTAGCAGTGCTGAGTCAGTTTTGCTCAACTACACATCTGATGCACACTCGGCACTGCTACATCAGATGTAGCAATCTGATGTAGCAGAGCCGAGGGTGCACTAGAACCCCTGTGCAAACTCAGTTCACGCTAATAGAATGCATTGGCCAGCGCTGATTGGCCAATGCATTCTATTAGCCCGATGAAGTAGAGCTGAATGTGTGTGCTAAGCACACACATTCAGCACTGCTTCATCAAGCCAATACAATGCATTAGCCAGTGCTGATTGGCCAGAGTACGGAATTCGGCCAATCAGCGCTGGCCAATGCATTCTATTAGCCCGATGAAGTAGAGCTGAATGTGTGTGCTAAGCACACACATTCAGCACTGCTTCATCAAGCCAATACAATGCATTAGCCAGTGCTGATTGGCCAGAGTACGGAATTCGGCCAATCAGCGCTGGCCAATGCATTCTATTAGCCCGATGAAGTAGAGCTGAATGTGTGTGCTAAGCACACACATTCAGCACTGCTTCATCAAGCCAATACAATGCATTAGCCAGTGCTGATTGGCCAGAGTACGGAATTCGGCCAATCAGCGCTGGCTCTGCCGGAGGAGGCGGAGTCTAAGGTCGGACCTGAATGGAGACTGGTGTGGAGCGATCTTAGACTCCGCCTCCTCCAGCAGAGCCAGCGCTGATTGGTCGAGTTCCGTACTCTGGCCAATCAGCGCTGGCCAATGCATTCTATTAGCCCGATGAAGTAGAGCTGAATGTGTGTGCTTAGCACACACATTCAGCTCTACTTCATCAGGCTAATAGAATACATTGGCCAATCAGCGCTGGCCAATGCATTCTATTAGCTTGATGAAGCAGAGTGTGCACAAGGGTTCAAGCGCACCCTCGGCTCTGATGTAGCAGAGCTGAGGGTGCACAAGGGTTCAAGTGCACCCTCGGCTCTCCTACATCAGAGCCGAGGGTGCGCTTGAACCCTTGTGCAGCCTCGGCTCTGCTACATCAGAGCCGAGGGTGCGCTTGAACCCTTGTGCACACTCTGCTTCATCAAGCTAATAGAATGCATTGGCCAGCACTGATTGGCCAGAGTACGGAATTCGGCCAATCAGCGCTGGCCAATGCATCCCTATGGGAAAAAGTTTATCTCACAAAAATCACAATTACACACCCGATAGAGCCCCAAAAAGTTATTTTTAATAACATTCCCCCCTAAATAAAGGTTATCCCTAGCTATCCCTGCCTGTACAGCTATCCCTGTCTCATAGTCACAAAGTTCACATTCTCATATGACCCGGATTTGAAATCCACTATTCGTCTAAAATGGAGGTCACCTGATTTCGGCAGCCAATGACTTTTTCCAATTTTTTTCAATGCCCCCAGTGTCGTAGTTCCTGTCCCACCTCCCCTGCGCTGTTATTGGTGCAAAAAAGGCGCCAGGGAAGGTGGGAGGGGAATCGAATTTTGGCGCACTTTACCACGTGGTGTTCGATTCGATTCGAACATGGCGAACACCCTGATATCCGATCGAACATGTGTTCGATAGAACACTGTTCGCTCATCTCTATTTAATATATGTGCACTGGACATAAATAATAAATGTGCACGGGATCTATAATATATATGCACTGGATATATATATAATATATGTGCACTGGTTATATTTAATATGTGTGCACTGGATATATTTAATATATGTGCACTGGATATTTAATATATTTGCACTGGATATTTAATATGTGTGCACTTGATATATATAATACTTCTGCACTGGATATTTAATATATGTGCAATGGATATATAATATATGTGCACTGGATATTTAATATATGTGCACTTGATATATATAATACTTGTGCACTGGATATTTAATAAATGTGCACTGGATCTATAATACATGTGCACTGGATATATAATATATGTGCACTGGATATTTAATATATGTGCATTGGATATTTAATATATGTGCACTGTATATATATAATATATCTGCACTGGATATTTAATATATGTGCACTGGATATCTAATATATGTGCACTGGATATATAATGTATGTGCACTGGATATAAATAATATATATACACTGGATCTATAACATATGTGTACTGGATATATATACTATATATGCACTGGATATATTTAACATATGTGCTCTAGATATATAATATATGTGCACAGGATATTTAATATCTGTGCACTGGATATATATAATATATGTGCACTGGATATATATAATATATTTCCACTGGATATATTTAATATATGTGCACTGGATATCTAATATATGTGCACTGGATATTTAATATATGTGCACTGGATATATTTATTATATGTGCACTGGATATTTAATATATGTGCACTGGATATCTAATATGTGTGCACTGGATATTTAATATATGTGCACTGGATATATATAATATATGTGCACTGGATAGTTAATATATGTGCACTGGATATTTAATATATGTGCACTGGATATATTTAATATATGTGCACTGGATATTTAATATATGTGCACTGGACATAAATAATAAATGTGCACGGGATCTATAATATATATGCACTGGATATATATATAATATATGTGCACTGGTTATATTTAATATGTGTGCACTGGATATATTTAATATATGTGCACTGGATATTTAATATATTTGCACTGGATATTTAATATATGTGAACTTGATATATATAATACTTGTGCACTGGATATTTAATATATGTGCACTGGATATATAATATATGTGCACTGGATATTTAATATATGTGCACTTGATATATATAATACTTGTGCACTGGATATTTAATAAATGTGCACTGGATCTATAATACATGTGCACTGGATATATATAATATATGTGCATTGGATATTTAATATATGTGCACTGTATATATATAATATATCTGCACTGGATATTTAATATATGTGCACTGGATATCTAATATATGTGCACTGGATATATAATGTATGTGCACTGGATATAAATAATATATATACACTGGATCTATAACATATGTGTACTGGATATATATACTATATATGCACTGGATATATTTAACATATGTGCTCTAGATATATAATATATGTGCACAGGATATTTAATATATGTGCACTGGATATATATAATATATGTGCACTGGATATATATAATATATTTCCACTGGATATATTTAATATATGTGCACTGGATATCTAATATATGTGCACTGGATATTTAATATATGTGCACTGGATATATTTATTATATGTGCACTGGATATTTAATATATGTGCACTGGATATCTAATATGTGTGCACTGGATATTTAATATATGTGCACTGGATATATTTAATATATGTGCACTGGATAGTTAATATATGTGCACTGGATATTTAATATAAGTGCACTGGATATATTTAATATATGTGCACTGGATATTTAAAATGTGTGCACTTGATATATATGATATATGTGCACTGGATCTATAATATATGTGCACTAGATATATATAATATATGTGCACTGGATATATATCTATAATATATGTGCACTGGATATATTTAATATATGTGCACTGGATAATTAATATATGTGCACTGGATATAAATAATATATGTGCACTGGATCTATAATTTTATGTGCACTTGATATATATAATATATGTGCACTGGATATATTTAATATATGTGTACTGGATATATAATATATGTGCACTGGATATGTATAATATATGTGCACTGGATATTTAATATATGTGCACTGGATATAAATTATAAATGTGCACGGGATCTATAATATATGTGCACTGGATATATATATAATATATGTGCACTGGATATATTTAATATGTGTGCACTGGATATATTTAATATATGTGCACTGGATATTTAATATATGTGCACTGGATATATATAATAATTGTGCACTGGATTTCTAATATATTTGCACTGGATATCTAATATATGTGCACTGGATATTTAATATATGTGCACTGGATATATTTAATATATGTGCACTGGATATTTAATATATTTGCACTGGATATATATAATATTTGTGCACTGGATATTTAATATATTTGCACTGGATATCTAATATATGTGCACTGGATATTTAATATATGTGCACTGGATATATTTAATATATGTGCACTGGATATCTAATATATGTGCACTGGATATTTAATATATGTGCACTGGATATTTAAAATATGTGCACTGGATATTTAATATATGAGCACTATATATATATATGATATATGTGCACTGGATATTTAATATATGTGCACTGGATATATATAATATATGTGCACTGGATATTTAATATATGTGCACTGGATATATATAATATGTGTGCACTGGATATTTAATATATGTGCACTGGATATAAATAATATATGTGCACTGGATCTATAATTTTATGTGCATTTGATATATATATAATATATGTGCACTGGATATATTTAATATATGTGTACTGGATATATAATATATGTGCACTGGATATGTATAATATATGTGCACTGGATATTTAATATATGTGCACTGGATATAAATTATAAATGTGCACGAGATCTATAATATATGTGCACTGGATATATATATAATATATGTGCACTGGATATATTTAATATGTGGGGACTGGATATATTTAATATATGTGCACTGGATATTTAATATATGTGCACTGGATATTTAATATATGTGCACTGGATATATATAAAATTTGTGCACTGGATATTTAATATATTTGCACTGGATATCTAATATATGTGCACTGGATATTTAATATATGTGCACTGGATATATTTAATATATGTGCACTGGATATCTAATATATGTGCACTGGATATTTAATATATGTGCACTAGATATTTAAAATATGTGCACTGGATATTTAATATATGTGCACTGGATATATATATGATATATGTGCACTGGATATTTAATATATGTGCACTGGATATATATATAATATATGTGCACTGGATATTTAATATATGTGCACTGGATATATATAATATGTGTGCACTGGATATTTAATATATGTGCACTGGATATAAATAATATATGTGCACTGGATCTATAATTTTATGTGCACTTGATATATATAATATATGTGCACTGGATATATTTAATATATGTGTACTGGATATATAATATATGTGCACTGGATATGTATAATATATGTGCACTGGATATTTAATATATGTGCACTGGATATCTAATATATGTGCACTGGATATTTAATATATGTGCCCTGGATATATATAATATATGTGCACTGGATATTTAATATACGTGCACTGGATATTTAATATATGTGCATTGGATATATTTAATATATGTGCACTGGATATCTAATATATGTGCACTGGATATTTAATGTATGTGCACTGGATATAAATAATATATGTACACTGGATCTATAACATATGTGTACTGGATATATTTAACATATGTGCACTGGATATATTTAACATATGTGCACTGGATATATAATATATGTGCACTGGATATTTAGTATATGTGCACTGGATATCTAATATATGTGAACTAGATATTTAATATATGTGCACTGGATATCTAATATATGTGCACTGGATATTTAATATATGTGCACTAGATATAAATAATAAATGTGCACTGGATCTATAATACATGTGCACTGGATATATATAATATATGTGCACTGGATATATTTAATATATTTGCACTGGATATTTAATACATGTGCATTGGATATTTAATATATGTGCACTGGATATCTAATATAAGTGCACTGGATATTTAATATATGTGCACTAGATATATATATTATATATGCACTGGATATTTAATATATGTGCACTGGATATTTAATATATGTGCACTGAATATATTTAATATATGTGCACTGGATATCTATTATATGTGCACTGGATATTTAATGTATGTGCACTAGATATAAATAATATATGTGCACATGATCTATAACATATTTGCACTGGATATATATACTATATGTGCACTGGATATATTTAACATATGTGCACTGGATATATAAAATATGTGCACCGGATATTTAGTATATGTGCACTGGATATATATATAATATATATGCACAGGATATATATAATATATGTGCACTGGATATATATAATATATGCGCACTGGATATCTAATATATGTGCACTGGATATAAATAATATAAGTGCACTGGACCTATAACATATGTGCACTGGATATTTAATATACGTGCACTGGATATTTAATATATGTGCACTGGATATATTTAATATATGTGCACTGGATATCTAATATATGTGCACTGGATATTTAATGTATGTGCACTGGATATAAATAATATATGTACACTGGATCTATAACATATGTGTACTGGATATATTTAACATATGTGCACTGGATATATTTAACATATGTGCACTGGATATATAATATATGTGCACTGGATATTTAGTATATGTGCACTGGATATCTAATATATGTGAACTAGATATTTAATATATGTGCACTGGATATCTAATATATGTGCACTGGATATTTAATATATGTGCACTAGATATAAATAATAAATGTGCACTGGATCTATAATACATGTGCACTGGATATATATAATATATGTGCACTGGATATATTTAATATATTTGCACTGGATATTTAATACATGTGCATTGGATATTTAATATATGTGCACTGGATATCTAATATAAGTGCACTGGATATTTAATATATGTGCACTAGATATATATATTATATATGCACTGGATATTTAATATATGTGCACTGGATATTTAATATATGTGCACTGAATATATTTAATATATGTGCACTGGATATCTATTATATGTGCACTGGATATTTAATGTATGTGCACTAGATATAAATAATATATGTGCACATGATCTATAACATATTTGCACTGGATATATATACTATATGTGCACTGGATATATTTAACATATGTGCACTGGATATATAAAATATGTGCACCGGATATTTAGTATATGTGCACTGGATATATATATAATATATATGCACAGGATATATATAATATATGTGCACTGGATATATATAATATATGCGCACTGGATATCTAATATATGTGCACTGGATATAAATAATATAAGTGCACTGGACCTATAACATATGTGCACTGGATATATATACTATATGTGACCTGGATATATTTAAATTATGAGCACTAGATATTTAATATATGTGCACTGGATATATATAATATATGTGCTCTGGATATATTTAATATATGTGCACTGGATATATATAATATATGTGCTCTGGATATATTTAATATATGTGCACTGGATATCTAATATATGTGCACTGGATATTTAATATATGTGCACTGGATATCTAATATATGTGCACTGGATATTTAATATATGTGCACTAGATATATTTAATATATGTGCACTGGATATTTAATATATGTGCACTAGATATATTTAATATATGTGCACTGGATGTTTAATATATGTGCACTGGATATATATAATATATGCGCACTGGATATTTAATATATTTGCACTGGATATGTAATATATGTGCACTGGATATTTAATGTATGTGCACTGGATATAAATAATATAAGTGCACTGGATCTATAACATATGTGCACTGGATATATATACTATATGTGACCTGGGTATATTTAATTTATGTGCAGTAGATATTTAATATATGTGCACTGGATATCTAATATATGTGCACTGGATATTTTATATATGTGCACTGGATATCTAATATATGTGCACTGGATATTTAATATATGTGCACTAGATCTATATAATATCTGTGCACTGGATATTTAATATATGTGCACTGGATATTTAGTTTATGTGCACTGGATATATATAATATATGTGCTCTGGATATATTTAATATATGTGCACTGGATATATATAATATATGTGCTCTGGATATATTTAATATATGTGCACTGGATATTTAAAATATGTGCACTGGATATTTAATATATGTGCACTGGATATATATAATATATGTGCACTGGATATTTAATATATGTGCACTGGATATTTAAAATATGTGCACTGGATATTTAATATATGTGCACTGGATATATATAATATATGTGCACTGGATATTTAATATATGTGCACTGGATATATATAATATATGTGCACTGGATATATATAATATATGTGCACTGGATATTTAATATATGTGCACTGGATATATTTAATATATGTGTACTGAATATATAATATATGTGCACTGGATATGTATAATATATGTGCACTGGATATTTAATATATGCGCACTGGATATAAATTATGAATGTGCACGAGATCTATAATATATGTGCACTGGATATATATATAATATATGTGCACTGGATATATTTAATATGTGGGGACTGGATATATTTAATATATGTGCACTGGATATTTAATATATGTGCACTGGATATTTAATATATGTGCACTGGATATATATAATATTTGTGCACTGCATATTTAATATATTTGCACTGGATATCTAATATATGTGCACTGGATATTTAATATATGTGCACTGGATATATTTAATATATGTGCACTGGATATCTAATATATGTGCACTGGATATTTAATATATGTCCACCAGATATAAATAATAAATATGCACTGGATATATATATAATATATGTGCACTGGATATATTTAATATATGTGCACTGGATATTTAATATATGTGCACTGGATATCTAATATATGTGCACTGGATATATTTAATATATGTGCACTGGATATCTAATATATGTGCACTGGATATTTAATATATGTGCACTGGATATCTAATATATGTGCACTGGATATCTAATATATGTGCACTGGATATTTAATGTATGTGCACTAGATATAAATAATATATGTGCACTGGATCTATAACATATGTGCACTGGATATTTAATATATGTGCACTGGATATATTTAATATATGTGCACTGGATATCTAATATATGTGCACTGGATATTTAATATATGTGCACTGGATATCTAATATATGTGCACTGGATATTTAATATATGTGCACTGGATATCTAATATATGTGCACTGGATATTTAATATATGTGCACTAGATATATTTAATATATGTGCACTGGATATTTAATATATGTGCACTGGATATTTAATATATGTGCACTGGATATATATATATATACTATATGTGCACTGGATATATTTAACATATGTGGACTGGATATATAAAATATGTGCACTGGATATTTAGTATATGTGCACTGGATATATATATAATATATGTGCACTGGATATATATAATATATGTGCACTGGATATTTAATATATGTGCACTGGATATATATAATATATGTGCACTGGATATATATAATATATGTGCACTGGATATTTAATATATGTGCACTGGATATATTTAATATATGTGTACTGAATATATAATATATGTGCACTGGATATGTATAATATATGTGCACTGGATATTTAATATATGCGCACTGGATATAAATTATGAATGTGCACGAGATCTATAATATATGTGCACTGGATATATATATAATATATGTGCACTGGATATATTTAATATGTGGGGACTGGATATATTTAATATATGTGCACTGGATATTTAATATATGTGCACTGGATATTTAATATATGTGCACTGGATATATATAATATTTGTGCACTGCATATTTAATATATTTGCACTGGATATCTAATATATGTGCACTGGATATTTAATATATGTGCACTGGATATATTTAATATATGTGCACTGGATATCTAATATATGTGCACTGGATATTTAATATATGTCCACCAGATATAAATAATAAATATGCACTGGATATATATATAATATATGTGCACTGGATATATTTAATATATGTGCACTGGATATTTAATATATGTGCACTGGATATCTAATATATGTGCACTGGATATATTTAATATATGTGCACTGGATATCTAATATATGTGCACTGGATATTTAATATATGTGCACTGGATATCTAATATATGTGCACTGGATATCTAATATATGTGCACTGGATATTTAATGTATGTGCACTAGATATAAATAATATATGTGCACTGGATCTATAACATATGTGCACTGGATATTTAATATATGTGCACTGGATATATTTAATATATGTGCACTGGATATCTAATATATGTGCACTGGATATTTAATATATGTGCACTGGATATCTAATATATGTGCACTGGATATTTAATATATGTGCACTGGATATCTAATATATGTGCACTGGATATTTAATATATGTGCACTAGATATATTTAATATATGTGCACTGGATATTTAATATATGTGCACTGGATATTTAATATATGTGCACTGGATATATATATATATACTATATGTGCACTGGATATATTTAACATATGTGGACTGGATATATAAAATATGTGCACTGGATATTTAGTATATGTGCACTGGATATATATATAATATATGTGCACTGGATATATATAATATATGTGCACTGGATATATTTAATATATGTGCACTGGATATCTAATATATGTGCACTGGATATATATAATATATGCGCACTGGATATTTAATATATGTGCACTGGATATGTAATATATGTGCACTGGATATTTAATGTATGTGCACTGGATATAAATAATATAAGTGCATTGGATCTATAACATATGTGCACTGGATATATATACTATATGTGACCTGGATATATTTAATTTATGTGCACTGGATATTTAATATATGTGCACTGGATATCTAATATATGTGCACTGGATATTTAATATATGTGTACTGGATATCTAATATATGTGCACTGGATATATAATATATGTGCAATGGATATATATAATATATGTGCACTGGATATTTAATATATGTGCACTGGATATATTTAATATATGTGCACTGGATATCTAATATATGTGCACTGGATATTTAATGTATGTGCACTGGATATAAATAATATATATACACTGGATCTATAACATATGTGTACTGGATATATATACTATATATGCACTGGATATATTTAACATATGTGCTCTGGATATATAATATATGTGCACTGGATATTTAATATATGTGCACTGGATATATATAATATATGTGCACTGGATATATATAATATATTTCCACTGGATATATTTAATATATGTGCACTGGATATCTAATATAAGTGCACTGGATATTTAATATATGTGCACTGGATATATTTATTATATGTGCACTGGATATATAATATATGTGCACTGGATATCTAATATGTGTGCACTGGATATTTAATATATGTGCACTGGATATATTTATTATATGTGCACTGGATATTTAATATATGTGCACTGGATATGTATAATATATGTGCACTGGATAGTTAATATATGTGCACTGGATATTTAATATATGTGCACTGGATATATTTAATATATGTGCACTGGATATTTAAAATATGTGCACTTAATATATATGATATATGTGCACTGGATCTATAATATATGTGCACTGGATATATATAATATATGTGCACTGGATATTTATCTATAATATATGTGCACTGGATATATATAATATATGTGCACTGGATATTTAATATATGTGCACTGGATATAAACAATATATGTGCACTGGATATAAACAATATATGTGCACTGGATCTATAATTTTATGTGCACTTGATATATATAATATATGTGCACTGGATATATTTAATATATGTGTACTGGATATATAATATATGTGCACTGGATATGTATAATATATGTGCACTGGATATTTAATATATGTGCACTGGATATTTAATATATGTGCACTGGATATATATAATATTTGTGCACTGGATATTTAATATATGTGCACTGGATATATATAATATATGCGCACTGGATATTTAATATATGTGCACTGGATATGTAATATATGTGCACTGGATATTTAATGTATGTGCACTGGATATAAATAATATAAGTGCACTGGATCTATAACATATGTGCACTGGATATATATACTATATGTGCACTGAATATATTTAATTTATGTGCACTGGATATTTAATATATGTGCACTGGATATCTAATATATGTGCACTGGATATTTAATATATGTGCACTGGATATCTAATATACGTGCACTGGATATTTAATATATGTGCCCTGGATATATATAATATATGTGCACTGGATATTTAATATACGTGCGCTGGATATTTAATATATGTGCCGTGGATATATTTAATATATGTGCACTGGATATCTAATATATGTGCACTGGATATTTAATGTATGTGCACTGGATATAAATAATATATGTACACTGGATCTATAACATATGTGTACTGGATATATTTAACATATGTGCACTGGATATATTTAACATATGTGCACTGGATATATAATATATGTGCACTGGATATTTAGTATATGTGCACTGGATATCTAATATATGTGAACTGGATATTTAATATATGTGCACTGGATATCTAATATATGTGCACTGGATATTTAATATATGTGCACTAGATATAAATAATAAATGTGCACTGGATCTATAATACATGTGCACTGGATATATATAATATATGTGCACTGGATATATTTAATATATGTGCACTGGATATTTAATATATGTGCATTGGATATTTAATATATGTGCACTGGATATCTAATATATGTGCACTGGATATTTAATATATGTGCACTAGATATATATATATATATTATATGTGCACTGGATACTTAATATATGTGCAATGGATATTTAATATATGTGCACTGGATATATTTCATATATGTGCACTGGATATCTAATATATGTGCACTGGATATTTAATGTATGTGCACTAGATATAAATAATATATGAGCACATGATCTATAACATATGTGCACTGGATATATATACTATATGTGCACTGGATATATTTAACATATGTGCACTGGATATATAAAATATGTGCACCGGATATTTAGTATATGTGCACTGGATATATATATATATAATATATATGCACTGGATATATATAATATATGTGCACTGGATATATTTAATATATGTGCACTGGATATCTAATATATGTGCACTGGATATTTAAAATATGTGCACTGGATATATATGATATATGCTCACTGGATATCTAATATATGTGCACTGGGCATATATAATATATGCGCACTGGATATTTAATATATGTGCACTGGATATGTAATATATGTGCACTGGATATTTAATATATGTGCACTGGATATAAATAATATAAGTGCACTGGATCTATAACATATGTGCACTGTATATATATACTATATGTGACCTGGATATATTTAATTTATGTGCACTAGATATTTAATATATGTGCACTGGATATCTAATATATGTGCACTGGATATTTAATATATGTGCACTGGATATCTAATATATGTGCATAGGATATTTAATATATGTGCACTAGATCTATATAATATCTGTGCACTGGATATTTAATATATGTGCACTGGATATTTAGTATATGTGCACTGGATATATAATATATGTGCTCTGGATATATTTAATATATGTGCACTGGATATATATATACTATATGTGCACTGGATATATTTAACATATGTGCACTGGATATATAAAATATGTGCACTGGATATTTAGTATATGTGCACTGGATATATATATAATATATGTGCACTGCATAAATATAATATATGTGCACTGGATATATTTAATATATGTGCACTGGATATCTAATATATGTGCACTGGATAAATATAATATATGTGCACTGGATATATTTAATATATGTGCACTGGATATCTAATATATGTGCACTGGATATATATATAATATATGCGCACTGGATATTTAATATATATGCACTGGATATCTAATATATGTGCACTGGATATATATAATATATGCGCACTGAATATATAATATATGTGCACTGGATATTTAATATATCTGCACTGGATATATATAATATGTGTGCACTGGATATTTAATATATGTGCACTGGATATAAATAATATATGTGCACTGGATCTATAATTTTATGTGCACTTGATATATATATAATATATGTGCACTGGATATATTTAATATATGTGTACTGGATATATAATATATGTGCACTGGATATGTATAATATATGTGCACTGGATATTTAATATATGCGCACTGGATATAAATTATAAATGTGCACGAGATCTATAATATATTTGCACTGGATATATATATAATATATGTGCACTGGATATATTTAATATGTGGGGACTGGATATATTTAATATATGTGCACTGGATATTTAATATATGTGCACTGGATATTTAATATATGTGCACTGGATATATATAATATTTGTGCACTGCATATTTAATATATTTGCACTGGATATCTAATATATGTGCACTGGATATTTAATATATGTGCACTGGATATATTTAATATATGTGCACTGGATATCTAATATATGTGCACTGGATATTTAATATATGTGCACCGGATATAAATAATAAATGTGCACTGGATATTTAATATATGTGCACTGGATATCTAATATATGTGCACTGGATATTTAATATATGTGCACTGGATATTTAATATATGTGCACTAGATATATACAATATATGTGCACTGGATATTTAATATATGTGCACTGGATATTTAATATATGTGCACTGGATATATTTAATATATGTGCACTAGATATCTAATATATGTGCACTGGATATTTAATATATGTGCACTGGATATCTAATATATGTGCACTGGATATTTAATATATGTGCACTAGATATATTTAATATATGTGCACTGGATATTTAATATATGTGCACTGGATATTTAATATATGTGCACGGGATATATTTAATATATGTGCACTGGATATCTAATATATGTGCACTGGATATTTAATGTATGTGCACTAGATATAAATAATATAAGTGCATTGGATCTATAACATATGTGCACTGGATATTTAATATATGTGCACTGGATATATTTAATATATGTGCACTGGATATCTAATATATGTGCACTGGATATTTAATATATGTGCACTGGATATTTAATATATTTCCACTGGATATATTTAATGTATGTGCACTGGATATCTAATATATGTGCACTGGATATCTAATATATGTGCACTGGATATTTAATATATGTGCACTGGATATTTAATATATTTCCACTGGATATATTTAATATATGTGCACTGGATATCTAATATATGTGCATTGGATATTTAATATATGTGCACTGGATATATTTAATATACGTGCACTGGATATTTAATATATGTGCACTTGATATATATGATACTTGTGCACTGGATATTTAATATATGTGCACTGGATATATAATATATGTGCACTGGATATTGAATATATGTGCACTTGATATATATAATACTTGTGCACTGGATATTTAATAAATGTGCACTGGATCTATAATACATGTGCACTGGATATATATAATATATGTGCACTGGATATTTAATATATGTGCATTGGATATTTAATATATGTGCACTGTATATATATAATATATCTGCACTGGAAATTTAATATATGTGCACTGGATATCTAATATATGTGCACTGGATATATAATGTATGTGCACTGGATATAAATAATATATATACACTGGATCTATAACATATGTGTACTGGATATATATATTATATATGCACTGGATATATTTAACATATGTGCTCTAGATATATAATATATATGCACACGATATTTAATATATGTGCACTGGATATATATAATATATGTGCACTGGATATATATAATATATTTCCACTGGATATATTTAATATATGTGCACTGGATATCTAATATATGTGCACTGGATATTTAATATATGTGCACTGGATATATTTATTATATGTGCACTGGATATTTAATATATGTGCACTGGATATCTAATATGTGTGCACTGGATATTTAATATATGTGCACTGGATATATATAATATATGTGCACTGGATAGTTAATATATGTGCACTGGATATTTAATATATGTTCACTGGATATATTTAATATATGTGCACTGGATATTTAAAATATGTGCACTTGATATATATGATATATGTGCACTGGATCTATAATATATGTGCACTAGATATATATAATATATGTGCACTGGATATATATCTATAATATATGTGCACTGGATATAAATAATATATGTGCACTGGATCTATAATTTTATGTGCACTTGATATATATAATATATGTGCACTGGATATATTTAATATATGTGTACTGGATATATAATATATTTGCACTGGATATGTATAATATATGTGCACTGGAATTTTAATATATGTGCACTGGATATAAATTATAAATGTGCACGGGATCTATAATATATGTGCACTGGATATATATATAATATATGTGCACTGGATATATTTAATATGTGTGCACTGGATATATTTAATATATGTGCACTGGATATTTAATATATGTGCACTGGATATATATAATAATTGTGCACTGGATATTTAATATATTTGCACTGGATATCTAATATATGTGCACTGGATATTTAATATATGTGCACTGGATATATTTAATATATGTGCACTGGATATTTAATATATGTGCACTGGATATATATAATATGTGTGCACTGGATATTTAATATATGTGCACTGGATATAAATAATATATGTGCACTGGATATTTAATATATGTGCACTGGATATATTTAATATATGTGCACTGGATATCTAATATATGTGCACTGGATATTTAATATATGTGCACTGGATATTTAAAATATGTGCACTGGATATTTAATATATGAGCACTATATATATATATATATGATATATGTGCACTGGATATTTAATATATGTGCACTGGATATATTTAATATATGTGCACTGGATATTTAATATATGTGCACTGGATATATATAATATGTGTGCACTGGATATTTAATATATGTGCACTGGATATAAATAATATATGTGCACTGGATCTATAATTTTATGTGCACTTGATATATATATAATATATGTGCACTGGATATATTTAATATATGTGTACTGGATATATAATATATGTGCACTGGATATGTATAATATATGTGCACTGGATATTTAATATATGTGCACTGGATATAAATTATAAATGAGCACGAGATCTATAATATATGTGCACTGGATATATATATAATATATGTGCACTGGATATATTTAATATGTGAGGACTGGATATATTTAATATATGTGCACTGGATATTTAATAAATGTGCACTGGATATTTAATATATGTGCACTGGATATATATAATATTTGTGCAGTGGATATTTAATATATTTGCACTGGATATCTAATATATGTGCACTGGATATTTAATATATGTGCACTGTATATAAATAATATATGTGCACTGGATCTATAATTTTATGTGCACTTGATATATATAATATATGTGCACTGGATATATTTAATATATGTGTACTGGATATATAATATATGTGCACTGGATATGTATAATATATGTGCACTGGATATTTAATATATGTGCACTGGATATAAATTATAAATGTGCACGGGATCTATAATATATGTGCACTGTATATATATATATAATATATGTGCACTGGATATATTTAATATGTGTTCACTGGATATTTAATATATGTGCACTGGATATTTAATATATGTGCACAGGATATTTAATATATGTGCACTGGATATATATAATATTTGTGCACTGGATATTTAATATATGTGCACTGGATATATATAATATATGCGCACTGGATATTTAATATATGTGCACTGGATATGTAATATATGTGCACTGGATATTTAATGTATGTGCACTGGATATAAATAATATAAGTGCACTGGATCTATCACATATGTGCACTGGATATATATACTATATGTGCACTGGATATATTTAATTTATGTGCACTGGATATTTAATATATGTGCACTGGATATCTAATATATGTGCACTGGATATCTAATATATGTGCACTGGATATATATAATATATGTGCACTGGATATTTAATATACGTGCACTGGATATTTAACATATGTGCACTGGATATATTTAATATATGTGCACTGGATATCTAATATATGTGCACTGGATATTTAATGTATGTGCACTGGATATAAATAATATATGTACACTGGATCTATAACATATGTGTACTGGATATATTTAACATATGTGCACTGGATATATTTAACATATGTGCACTGGATATCTAATATATGTGAACTGGATATTTAATATATGTGCACTGGATATCTAATATATGTGCACTGGATATTTAATATATGTGCATTGGATATTTAATATATGTGCACTGGATATCTAATATATGTGCACTGGATATTTAATATATGTGCACTAGATATATATATTATATATGCACTGGATATTTAATATATGTGCACTGGATATTTAATATATGTGCACTGGATATATTTAAAATATGTGCACTGGATATCTAATATATGTGCACTGGATATTTAATGTATGTGCACTAGATATAAATAATATATGTGCACATGATCTATAACATATGTGCACTGGATATATATACTATATGTGCACTGGATATATTTAACATATGTGCACTGGATATATAAAATATGTGCACCGGATATTTAGTATATTTGCACTGGATATATATATAATATATATGCACTGGATATATATAATATATGTGCACTGGATATATTTAATATATGTGCACTGGATATCTAATATATGTGCACTGGATATGTATAATATATGCGCACTGGATATCTAATATATGTGCACTGGATATATATAATATATGCGCACTGGATATTTAATATATGTGCACTGGATATGTAATATATGTGCACTGGATATTTAATATATGTGCACTGGATATAAATAATATAAGTGCACTGGATATTTAAAATATGTGCACTGGATATTTAATATATGTGCACTGGATATATATAATATATGTGCACTGGATATTTAATATATGTGCACTGGATATATATAATATATGTGCTCTGGATATATTTAATATATGTGCACTGGATATATATAATATATGTGCTCTGGATATATTTAATATATGTGCACTGGATATCTAATATATGTGCACTGGATATTTAATATATGTGCACTAGATATATATAATATATGTGCACTGGATATTTAATATATGTGCACTGGATATCTAATATATGTGCACTGGATATTTAATATATGTGCACTGGATATCTAATATATGTGCACTGGATATTTAATATATGTGCACTAGATATATTTAATATATGTGCACTGGATATTTAATATATGTGCACTAGATATATTTAATATATGTGCACTGGATGTTTAATATATGTGCACTGGATATTTAATATATGTGCACGGGATATATTTAATATATGTGCACTGGATATCTAATATATGTGCACTGGATATTTAATGTATGTGCACTAGACATAAATAATATATGTGCACTGGATCTAAAACATATGTGCACTGGATATATATATAATATATGTGCACTGGATATATATAATATATGTGCACTGGATATATTTAATATATGTGCACTGGATATCTAATATATGTGCACTGGATATATATAATATATGCGCACTGGATATTTAATATATGTGCACTGGATATGCAATATATGTGCACTGGATATTTAATGTATGTGCACTGGATATAAATAATATAAGTGCACTGGATCTATAACATGTGTGCACTGGATATACACTCACCGGCCACTTTATTAGGTACACCTGTCCAACTGCTCGTTAACACTTAATTTCTAATCAGCCAATCACATGGTGGCAACTCAGTGCATTTAGGCATGTAGACATGGTCAAGACAATCTCCTGCAGTTCAAACCGAGCATCAGTATGGGGAAGAAAGGTGATTTGAGTGCCTTTGAACGTGGCATGGTTGTTGGTGGCAGAAGGGCTGGTCTGAGTATTTCAGAAACTGCTGATCTACTGGGATTTTCACGCACAACCATCTCTAGGGTTTACAGAGAATGGTCTGAAAAAGAAAAACATCCAGTGAGCGGCAGTTCTGTGGGCGGAAATGCGTTGTTGATGCCAGAGGTCAGAGGAGAATGGCCAGACTGGTTCGAGCTGATAGAAAGGCAACAGTGACTCAAATAGCCACCCGTTACAACCAAGGTAGCCAGAAGAGCATCTCTGAACGCACAGTACGTCGAACTTTGAGGCAGATGGGCTACAGCAGCAGAAGACCACACCGGGTGCCACTCCTTTCAGCTAAGAACAGGAAACTGAGGCTACAATTTGCACAAGCTCATCGAAATTGGACAATTGAAGATTGGAAAAACGTTGCCTGGTCTGATGAGTCTCGATTTCTGCTGCGACATTCGGATGGTAGGGTCAGAATTTGGCGTCAACAACATGAAAGCATGGATCCATCCTGCCTTGTATCAACGGTTCAGGCTGGTGGTGGTGGTGTCATGGTGTGGGGAATATTTTCTTGGCACTCTTTGGGCCTCTTGGTACCAATTGAGCATCGTTGCAACGCCAAAGCCTACCTGAGTATTGTTGCTGACCATGTCCATCCCTTTATGACCACAATGTACCCAACATCTGATGGCTACTTTCAGCAGGATAATGCACCATGTCATAAAGCTGGAATCATCTCAGACTGGTTTCTTGAACATGACAATGAGTTCACTGTACTCCAATGGCCTCAACAGTCACCAGATCTCAATCCAATAGAGCATCTGTGGGATGTGGTGGAGCGGGAGATTCGCATCATGGATGTGCAGCCGACAAATCTGCGGCAACTGTGTGATGCCATCATGTCAATATGGACCAAAATCTCTGAGGAATGCTTCCAGCACCTTGTTGAATCTATGCCACGAAGAATTGAGGCATTTCTGAAGGCAAAAGGGGGTCCAACCCGTTACTAGCATGGTGTACCTAATAAAGTGGCCGGTGAGTGTATATACTATATGTGACCTGGGTATATTTAATTTATGTGCACTAGATATTTAATATATGTGCACTGGATATCTAATATATGTGCACTGGATATTTAATATATGTGCACTGGATATCTAATATATGTGCACTGGATATTTAATATATGTGCACTAGATCTATATAATATCTGTGCACTGGATATTTAATATATGTGCACTGGATATTTAGTTTATGTGCACTGGATATATATAATATATGTGCTCTGGATATATTTAATATATGTGCACTGGATATAAATAATATATGTGCTCTGGATATATTTAATATATGTGCTCTGGATATATTTAATATATGTGCACTGGATATTTAAAATATGTGCACTGGATATTTAATATATGTGCACTGGATATATATAATATATGTGCACTGGATATTTAATATATGTGCACTGGATATTTAAAATATGTGCACTGGATATTTAATATATGTGCACTGGATATATATAATATATGTGCACTGGATATTTAATATATGTGCACTGGATATATATAATATATGTGCACTGGATATTTAATATATGTGCACTGGATATATATAATATGTGTGCACTGGATATTTAAAATATGTGCACTGGATATTTAATATATGTGCACTGGATATATATAATATATGTGCACTGGATATTTAATATATGTGCACTGGATATTTAAAATATGTGCACTGGATATTTAATATATGTGCACTGGATATATATAATATATGTGCACTGGATATTTAATATATGTGCACTGGATATATATAATATATGTGCACTGGATATTTAATATATGTGCACTGGATATATATAATATGTGTGCACTGGATATTTAATATATGTGCACTGGATATAAATAATATATGTGCACTGGATCTATAATTTTATGTGCACTTGATATATATATAATATATGTGCACTGGATATATTTAATATATGTGTACTGAATATATAATATATGTGCACTGGATATGTATAATATATGTGCACTGGATATTTAATATATGCGCACTGGATATAAATTATAAATGTGCACGAGATCTATAATATATGTGCACTGGATATATATATAATATATGTGCACTGGATATATTTAATATGTGGGGACTGGATATATTTAATATATGTGCACTGGATATTTAATATATGTGCACTGGATATTTAATATATGTGCACTGGATATATATAATATTTGTGCACTGCATATTTAATATATTTGCACTGGATATCTAATATATGTGCACTGGATATTTAATATATGTGCACTGGATATATTTAATATATGTGCACTGGATATCTAATATATGTACACTGGATATTTAATATATGTGCACTGGATATATATAATATTTGTGCACTGCATATTTAATATATTTGCACTGGATATCTAATATATGTGCACTGGATATTTAATATATGTGCACTGGATATATTTAATATATGTGCACTGGATATCTAATATATGTGCACTGGATATTTAATATATGTCCACCGGATATAAATAATAAATATGCACTGGATATATATATAATATATGTGCACTGGATATATTTAATATATGTGCACTGGATATTTAATATATGTGCATTGGATATTTAATATATGTGCACTGGATATATATATAATTTATCTGCACTGGATATTTAATATATGTGCACTGGATATCTAATATATGTGCACTGGATATATTTAATATATGTGAACTGGATATCTAATATATGTGCACTGGATATTTAATATATGTGCACTGGATATCTAATATATGTGCACTGGATATCTAATATATGTGCACTGGATATTTAATGTATGTGCACTAGATATAAATAATATATGTGCACTGGATCTATAACATATGTGCACTGGATATTTAATATATGTGCACTGGATATATTTAATATATGTGCACTGGATATCTAATATATGTGCACTGGATATTTAATATATGTGCACTGGATATCTAATATATGTGCACTGGATATTTAATATATGTGCACTAGATATATTTAATATATGTGCACTGGATATTTAATATATGTGCACTGGATATTTAATATATGTGCACTGGATATTTTCTATATGTGCACTGGATATATATAATATTTGTGCACTGCATATTTAATATATTTGTGTACTGGATATATATACTATATATGCACTGGATATATTTAACATATGTGCTCTGGATATATAATATATGTGCACTGGATATTTAGTATATGTGCACTGGATATATATATATAATATATGTGCACTGGATATATATAATATATGTGCACTGGATATATTTAATATATGTGCACTGGATATCTAATATATGTGCACTGGATATATATAATATATGCACACTGGATATTTAATATATGTGCACTGGATATGTAATATATGTGCACTGGATATTTAATGTATGTGCACTGGATATAAATAATATAAGTGCATTGGATCTATAACATATGTGCACTGGATATATATACTATATGTGACCTGGATATATTTAATTTATGTGCACTGGATATTTAATATATGTGCACTGGATATCTAATATATGTGCACTGGATATTTAATATATGTGCAATATATATATATATATATAATATATGTGCACTGGATATATTTAATATATGTGCACTGGATATCTAATATATGTGCACTGGATATTTAATGTATGTGCACTGGATATAAATAATATATATACACTGGATCTATAACATATGTGTACTGGATATATATACTATATATGCACTGGATATATTTAACATATGTGCTCTGGATATATAATATATGTGCACTGGATATTTAATATATGTGCACTGGATATATATAATATATGTGCACTGGATATATATAATATATTTCCACTGGATATATTTAATATATGTGCACTGGATATCTAATATATGTGCACTGGATATTTAATATATGTGCACTGGATATATATAATATATGTGCACTGGATATTTAATATATGTGCACTGGATATATATAATATATGTGCACTGGATAGTTACTATATGTGCACTGGATATTTAATATATGTGCACTGGATATATTTAATATATGTGCACTGGATATTTAAAATATGTGTACTTGATATATATGATGTATGTGCACTGGATCTATAATATATGTGCACTGGATATATATAATATATGTGCACTGGATATATATCTATAATATATGTGCACTGGATATATTTAATATATGTGCACTGGATATTTAATATATGTGCACTGGATATTTAAAATATGTGCACTTGATATATATGATGTATGTGCACTTGATCTATAATATATGTGCACTGGATATATATAATATATGTGCACTGGATATATATCTATAATATATGTGCACTGGATATATTTAATATATGTGCACTGGATATTTAATATATGTGCACTGGATATTTAATATATGTGCTCTGGATATATTTAATATATGTGCACTGGATATATATAATATATGTGCTCTGCATATATTTAATATATGTGCACTGGATATTTAAAATATGTGCACTGGATATTTAATATATGTGCACTGGATATATATAATATATGTGCACTGGATATTTAATATATGTGCACTGGATATTTAAAATATGTGCACTGGATATATATAATATATGTGCACTGGATATTTAATATATGTGCACTGGATATTTAAAATATGTGCACTGGATATTTAATATATGTGCACTGGATATATATAATATACGTGCACTGGATGTTTAATATATGTGCACTGGATATTTAATATATGTGCACTGGATATTTAATATATGTGCACTGGATATTTAAAATATGTGCACTGGATATTTAATATATGTGCACTGGATATATATAATATGTGTGCACTGGATATTTAATATATGTGCACTGGATATTTAATATATGTGCACTGGATATATATAATATATGTGCACTGAATATTTAATATATGTACACTGGATATATATAATATGTGTGCACTGGATATTTAATATATGTGCACTGGATATATTTAATATATGTGCACTGGATATCTAATATATGTGCACTGGATATTTAATATATGTGCACTGGATATCTAATATATGTGCACTGGATATTTAATATATGTGCACTAGACATATTTAATATATGTGCACTGGATATCTAATATATGTGCACTGGATATCTAATATATGTGCACTGGATATCTAATATATGTGCACTGGATATCTAATATATGTGCACTGGATATTTAATATATGTGCACTGGATCTATAACATATGTGCACTGGATATATATATACTATATGTGCACTGGATATATTTAACATATGTGCACTGGATATATAAAATATGTGCACTGGATATTTAGTATATGTGCACTGGATATATATATAATATATGTGCACTGGATATATATAATATATGTGCACTGGATATATTTAATATATGTGCACTGGATATCTAATATATGTGCACTGGATATATATAATATATGCACACTGGATATTTAATATATGTGCACTGGATATGTAATATATGTGCACTGGATATTTAATGTATGTGCACTGGATATAAATAATATAAGTGCATTGGATCTATAACATATGTGCACTGGATATATATACTATATGTGACCTGGATATATTTAATTTATGTGCACTAGATATTTAATATATGTGCACTGGATATCTAATATATGTGCACTGGATATTTAATATATGTGCAATGGATATATATAATATATGTGCACTGGATACTTAATATATGTGCACTGGATATATTTAATATATGTGCACTGGATATCTAATATATGTGCACTGGATATGTAATATATGTGCACTGGATATAAATAATATATATACACTGGATCTATAACATATGTGTACTGGATATATATACTATATATGCACTGGATATATTTAACATATGTGCTCTGGATATATAATATATGTGCACTGGATATTTAATATATGTGCACTGGATATATATATAATATATGTGCACTGGATATATATAATATATTTCCACTGGATATATTTAATATATGTGCACTGGATATCTAATATATGTGCACTGGATATTTAATATATGTGCACTGGATATATATAATATATGTGCACTGGAAATTTAATATATGTGCACTGGATATATATAATATATGTGCACTGGATAGTTACTATATGTGCACTGGACATTTAATATATGTGCACTGGATATATTTAATATATGTGCACTAGATATTTAAAATATGTGCACTTGATATATATGATGTATGTGCACTGGATCTATAATATATGTGCACTGGATATATATAATATATGTGCACTGGATATATATCTATAATATATGTGCACTGGATATATTATATGTGCACTGGATATCTAATATATGTGCACTGGATATTTAATATATGTGCACTGGATATTTAATATATGTGCACTGGATATCTAATATATGTGCACTGGATATTTAATATATGTGCATTGGATATTTAATATATGTGCACTGGATATATATATAATATATCTGCACTGGATATTTAATATATGTGCACTGGATATCTAATATATGTGCACTGGATATTTAATATATGTGCACTGGATATTTAATATATGTGCACTAGATATATACAATATATGTGCAATGGATATTTAATATATGTGCACTGGATATTTAATATATGTGCACTGGATATATTTAATATATGTGCACTGGATATCTAATATATGTGCACTGGATATTTAATATATGTGCACTGGATATCTAATATATGTGCACTGGATATTTAATATATGTGCACTAGATATATTTAATATATGTGCACTGGATATCTAATATATGTGCACTGGATATCTAATATATGTGCACTGGATATTTAATATATGTGCACTAGATCTATAACATATGTGCACTGGATATATATATACTATATGTGCACTGGATATATTTAACATATGTGCACTGGATATATAAAATATGTGCACTGGATATTTAGTATATGTGCACTGGATATATATATATAATATATGTGCACTGGATATATATAATATATGTGCACTGGATATATTTAATATATGTGCACTGGATATCTAATATATGTGCACTGGATATTTAATATATGTGCACTGGATATATTTATTATATGTGCACTGGATATTTAATATATGTGCACTGGATATATTTAATATATGTGCACTGGATATCTAATATATGTGCACTGGATATTTAATATATGTGCACTGGATATATTTAATATATGTGCACTGGATATTTAAAATATGTGCACTTGATATATATGATATATGTGCACTGGATCTATAATATATGTGCACTGGATATATATAATATATGTGCACTGGATATATATCTATAATATATGTGCACTGGATATATTTAATATATGTGCACTGGATATTTAATATATGTGCACTGGATATTTAATATATGTGCACTGGATATTTAATATATGTGCAATGGATATTTAATATATGTGCACTGGATATCTAATATATGTGCACTGGATATTTAATATATGTGCATTGGATATTTAATATATGCGCACTGGATATATATATAATATATGTGCACTGGATATTTAATATATGTGCACTGGATATTTAATATATGTGCACTGGATATTTAATATATGTGCACTGGATATGTAATATATGTGCATTGGATATTTAATATATGTGCACTGGATATATATAATATATCTGCACTGGATATTTAATATATGTGCACTGGATATCTAATATATGTGCACTGGATATTTAATATATGTGCACTGGATATTTAATATATGTGCACTAGATATATACAATATATGTGCACTGGATATTTAATATATGTGCACTGGATATATTTAATATATGTGCACTGGATTTCTAATATATGTGCACTGGATATTTAATATATGTGCACTGGATATCTAATATATGTGCACTGGATATTTAATATATGTGCACTAGATATATTTAATATATGTGCACTGGATATCTAATATATGTGCACTGGATATCTAATATATGTGCACTGGATATTTAATATATGTGCACTGGATCTATAACATATGTGCACTGGATATATATATACTATATGTGCACTGGATATATTTAACATATGTGCACTGGATATATAAAATATGTGCACTGGATATTTAGTATATGTGCACTGGATATATATATAATATATGTGCACTGTATATATATAATATATGTGCACTGGATATATTTAATATATGTGCACCGGATATCTAATATATGTGCACTAGATATATATAATATATGCACACTGGATATTTAATATATGTGCACTGGATATGTAATATATGTGCACTGGATATTTAATGTATGTGCACTGGATATAAATAATATAAGTGCATTGGATCTATAACATATGTGCACTGGATATATATACTATATGTGACATGGATATATTTAATTTATGTGCACTGGATATTTAATATATGTGCACTGGATATTTAATATATGTGTACTGGATATCTAATATATGTGCACTGGATATTTAATATATGTGCAATGGATATATATACTTTATGTGACCTGGATATATTTAATTTATGTGCACTAGATATTTAATATATGTGCACTGGATATCTAATATATGTGCACTGGATATTTAATATATGTGCAATGGATATATATAATATATGTGCACTGGATATTTAATATATGTGCACTGGATATATTTAATATATGTGCACTGGATATCTAATATATGTGCACTTTATATTTAATGTATGTGCACTGGATATAAATAATATATATACACTGGATCTATAACATATGTGTACTGGATATATATACTATATATGCACTGGATATATTTAACATATGTGCTCTGGATATATAATATATGTGCACTGGATATTTAATATATGTGCACTGGATATATATATAATATATGTGCACTGGATATATATAATATATTTCCACTGGATATATTTAATATATGTGCACTGGATATCTAATATATGTGCACTGGATATTTAATATATGTGCACTGGCTATATATAATATATGTGCACTGGAAATTTAATATATGTGCACTGGATATATATAATATATGTGCACTGGATAGTTACTATATGTGCACTGGATATTTAATATATGTGCACTGGATATATTTAATATATGTGCACTGGATATTTAAAATATGTGCACTTGATATATATGATGTATGTGCACTGGATCTATAATATATGTGCACTGGATATATATAATATATGTGCACTGGATATATATCTATAATATATGTGCACTGGATATATTTAATATATGTGCACTGGATATTTAATATATGTGCACTGGATATTTAATATATGTGCACTGGATATTTAATATATGTGCATTGGATATTTAATATATGTGCACTGGATATATATATATAATATATCTGCACTGGATATTTAATATATGTGCACTGGATATCTAATATATGTGCACTGGATATTTAATATATGTGCACTGGATATTTAATATATGTGCACTAGATATATACAATATATGTGCACTGGATATTTAATATATGTGCACTGGATATTTAATATATGTGCACTGGATATATTTAATATTTGTGCACTGGATATCTAATATATGTGCACTGGATATTTAATATATGTGCACTGGATATCTAATATATGTGCACTGGATATTTAATATATGTGCACTAGATATATTTAATATATGTGCACTGGATATCTAATATATGTGCACTGGATATCTAATATATGTGCACTGGATATTTAATATATGTGCACTGGATCTATAACATATGTGCACTGGATATATATATATTATATGTGCACTGGATATATTTAACATATGTGCACTGGATATATAAAATATGTGCACTGGATATTTAGTATATGTGCACTGGATATATATATATAATATATGTGCACTGGATATATATAATATATGTGCACTGGATATATTTAATATATGTGCACTGGATATCTAATATATGTGCACTGGATATTTAATATATGTGCACTGGATATATTTATTATATGTGCACTGGATATTTAATATATGTGCACTGGATATATATAATATATGTGCACTGGATAGTTACTATATGTGCACTGGATATTTAATATATGTGCACTGGATATATTTAATATATGTGCACTGGATATTTAAAATATGTGCACTTGATATATATGATATATGTGCACTGGATCTATAATATATGTGCACTGGATATATATAATATATGTGCACTGGATATATATCTATAATATATGTGCACTGGATATATTTAATATATGTGCACTGGATATTTAATATATGTGCACTGGATATTTAATATATGTGCACTGGATATTTAATATATGTGCACTGGATATCTAATATATGTGCACTGGATATTTAATATATGTGCATTGGATATTTAATATATGCGCACTGGATATATATATAATATATGTGCACTGGATATTTAATATATGTGCACTGGATATTTAATATATGTGCACTGGATATTTAATATATGTGCACTGGATATTTAATATATGTGCACTGGATATGTAATATATGTGCATTGGATATTTAATATATGTGCACTGGATATATATATAATATATCTGCACTGGATATTTAATATATGTGCACTGGATATCTAATATATGTGCACTGGATATTTAATATATGTGCACTGGATATTTAATATATGTGCACTAGATATATACAATATATGTGCACTGGATATTTAATATATGTGCACTGGATATATTTAATATATGTGCACTGGATATCTAATATATGTGCACTGGATATTTAATATATGTGCACTGGATATCTAATATATGTGCACTGGATATTTAATATATGTGCACTAGATATATTTAATATATGTGCACTGGATATCTAATGTATGTGCACTGGATATCTAATATATGTGCACTGGATATTTAATATATGTGCACTGGATCTATAACATATGTGCACTGGATATATATATACTATATGTGCACTGGATATATTTAACATATGTGCACTGGATATATAAAATATGTGCACTGGATATTTAGTATATGTGCACTGGATATATATATATAATATATGTGCACTGGATATATATAATATATGTGCACTGGATATATTTAATATATGTGCACTGGATATCTAATATATGTGCACTAGATATATATAATATATGCACACTGGATATTTAATATATGTGCACTGGATATGTAATATATGTGCACTGGATATTTAATGTATGTGCACTGGATATAAATAATATAAGTGCATTGGATCTATAACATATGTGCACTGGATATATATACTATATGTGACATGGATATATTTAATTTATGTGCACTGGATATTTAATATATGTGCACTGGATATGTAATATATGTGCACTGGATATTTAATATATGTGTACTGGATATCTAATATATGTGCACTGGATATTTAATATATGTGCAATGGATATATATAATATATGTGCACTGGATATTTAATATATGTGCACTGGATATATTTAATATATGTGCACTGGATATCTAATATATGTGCACTGGATATTTAATATATGTGCACTGGATATATTTATTATATGTGCACTGGATATTTAATATATGTGCACTGGATATCTAATATGTGTGCACTGGATATTTAATATATGTGCACTGGATATATTTAATATATGTGCACTGGATAGTTAATATATGTGCACTGGATATTTAATATAAGTGCACTGGATATATTTAATATATGTGCACTGGATATTTAAAATGTGTGCACTTGATATATATGATATATGTGCACTGGATCTATAATATATGTGCACTAGATATATATAATATATGTGCACTGGATATATATCTATAATATATGTGCACTGGATATATTTAATATATGTGCACTGGATAATTAATATATGTGCACTGGATATAAATAATATATGTGCACTGGATCTATAATTTTATGTGCACTTGATATATATAATATATGTGCACTGGATATATTTAATATATGTGTACTGGATATATAATATATGTGCACTGGATATGTATAATATATGTGCACTGGATATTTAATATATGTGCACTGGATATAAATTATAAATGTGCACGGGATCTATAATATATGTGCACTGGATATATATATAATATATGTGCACTGGAAATATTTAATATGTGTGCACTGGATATATTTAATATATGTGCACTGGATATTTAATATATGTGCACTGGATATATATAATAATTGTGCACTGGATTTCTAATATATTTGCACTGGATATCTAATATATGTGCACTGGATATTTAATATATGTGCACTGGATATATTTAATATATGTGCACTGGATATTTAATATATTTGCACTGGATATATATAATATTTGTGCACTGGATATTTAATATATTTGCACTGGATATCTAATATATGTGCACTGGATATTTAATATATGTGCACTGGATATATTTAATATATGTGCACTGGATATCTAATATATGTGCACTGGATATTTAATATATGTGCACTGGATATTTAAAATATGTGCACTGGATATTTAATATATGAGCACTATATATATATATGATATATGTGCACTGGATATTTAATATATGTGCACTGGATATATATAATATATGTGCACTGGATATTTAATATATGTGCACTGGATATATATAATATGTGTGCACTGGATATTTAATATATGTGCACTGGATATAAATAATATATGTGCACTGGATCTATAATTTTATGTGCATTTGATATATATATAATATATGTGCACTGGATATATTTAATATATGTGTACTGGATATATAATATATGTGCACTGGATATGTATAATATATGTGCACTGGATATTTAATATATGTGCACTGGATATAAATTATAAATGTGCACGAGATCTATAATATATGTGCACTGGATATATATATAATATATGTGCACTGGATATATTTAATATGTGGGGACTGGATATATTTAATATATGTGCACTGGATATTTAATATATGTGCACTGGATATTTAATATATGTGCACTGGATATATATAAAATTTGTGCACTGGATATTTAATATATTTGCACTGGATATCTAATATATGTGCACTGGATATTTAATATATGTGCACTGGATATATTTAATATATGTGCACTGGATATCTAATATATGTGCACTGGATATTTAATATATGTGCACTAGATATTTAAAATATGTGCACTGGATATTTAATATATGTGCACTGGATATATATATGATATATGTGCACTGGATATTTAATATATGTGCACTGGATATATATATAATATATGTGCACTGGATATTTAATATATGTGCACTGGATATATATAATATGTGTGCACTGGATATTTAATATATGTGCACTGGATATAAATAATATATGTGCACTGGATCTATAATTTTATGTGCACTTGATATATATAATATATGTGCACTGGATATATTTAATATATGTGTACTGGATATATAATATATGTGCACTGGATATGTATAATATATGTGCACTGGATATTTAATATATGTGCACTGGATATCTAATATATGTGCACTGGATATTTAATATATGTGCCCTGGATATATATAATATATGTGCACTGGATATTTAATATACGTGCACTGGATATTTAATATATGTGCACTGGATATATTTAATATATGTGCACTGGATATCTAATATATGTGCACTGGATATTTAATGTATGTGCACTGGATATAAATAATATATGTACACTGGATCTATAACATATGTGTACTGGATATATTTAACATATGTGCACTGGATATATTTAACATATGTGCACTGGATATATAATATATGTGCACTGGATATTTAGTATATGTGCACTGGATATCTAATATATGTGAACTAGATATTTAATATATGTGCACTGGATATCTAATATATGTGCACTGGATATTTAATATATGTGCACTAGATATAAATAATAAATGTGCACTGGATCTATAATACATGTGCACTGGATATATATAATATATGTGCACTGGATATATTTAATATATTTGCACTGGATATTTAATACATGTGCATTGGATATTTAATATATGTGCACTGGATATCTAATATAAGTGCACTGGATATTTAATATATGTGCACTAGATATATATATTATATATGCACTGGATATTTAATATATGTGCACTGGATATTTAATATATGTGCACTGAATATATTTAATATATGTGCACTGGATATCTATTATATGTGCACTGGATATTTAATGTATGTGCACTAGATATAAATAATATATGTGCACATGATCTATAACATATTTGCACTGGATATATATACTATATGTGCACTGGATATATTTAACATATGTGCACTGGATATATAAAATATGTGCACCGGATATTTAGTATATGTGCACTGGATATATTTATTATATGTGCACTGGATATTTAATATATGTGCACTGGATATATTTAATATATGTGCACTGGATATCTAATATATGTGCACTGGATATTTAATATATGTGCACTGGATATATTTAATATATGTGCACTGGATATTTAAAATATGTGCACTTGATATATATGATATATGTGCACTGGATCTATGATATATGTGCACTGGATATATATAATATATGTGCACTGGATATATATCTATAATATATGTGCACTGGATATATTTAATATATGTGCACTGGATATTTAATATATGTGCACTGGATATTTAATATATGTGCACTGGATATTTAATATATGTGCAATGGATATTTAATATATGTGCACTGGATATCTAATATATGTGCACTGGATATTTAATATATGTGCATTGGATATTTAATATATGCGCACTGGATATATATATAATATATGTGCACTGGATATTTAATATATGTGCACTGGATATTTAATATATGTGCACTGGATATTTAATATATGTGCACTGGATATGTAATATATGTGCATTGGATATTTAATATATGTGCACTGGATATATATAATATATCTGCACTGGATATTTAATATATGTGCACTGGATATCTAATATATGTGCACTGGATATTTAATATATGTGCACTGGATATTTAATATATGTGCACTAGATATATACAATATATGTGCACTGGATATTTAATATATGTGCACTGGATATATTTAATATATGTGCACTGGATTTCTAATATATGTGCACTGGATATTTAATATATGTGCACTGGATATCTAATATATGTGCACTGGATATTTAATATATGTGCACTAGATATATTTAATATATGTGCACTGGATATCTAATATATGTGCACTGGATATCTAATATATGTGCACTGGATATTTAATATATGTGCACTGGATCTATAACATATGTGCACTGGATATATATATACTATATGTGCACTGGATATATTTAACATATGTGCACTGGATATATAAAATATGTGCACTGGATATTTAGTATATGTGCACTGGATATATATATAATATATGTGCACTGTATATATATAATATATGTGCACTGGATATATTTAATATATGTGCACCGGATATCTAATATATGTGCACTAGATATATATAATATATGCACACTGGATATTTAATATATGTGCACTGGATATGTAATATATGTGCACTGGATATTTAATGTATGTGCACTGGATATAAATAATATAAGTGCATTGGATCTATAACATATGTGCACTGGATATATATACTATATGTGACATGGATATATTTAATTTATGTGCACTGGATATTTAATATATGTGCACTGGATATTTAATATATGTGTACTGGATATCTAATATATGTGCACTGGATATTTAATATATGTGCAATGGATATATATACTTTATGTGACCTGGATATATTTAATTTATGTGCACTAGATATTTAATATATGTGCACTGGATATCTAATATATGTGCACTGGATATTTAATATATGTGCAATGGATATATATAATATATGTGCACTGGATATTTAATATATGTGCACTGGATATATTTAATATATGTGCACTGGATATCTAATATATGTGCACTTTATATTTAATGTATGTGCACTGGATATAAATAATATATATACACTGGATCTATAACATATGTGTACTGGATATATATACTATATATGCACTGGATATATTTAACATATGTGCTCTGGATATATAATATATGTGCACTGGATATTTAATATATGTGCACTGGATATATATATAATATATGTGCACTGGATATATATAATATATTTCCACTGGATATATTTAATATATGTGCACTGGATATCTAATATATGTGCACTGGATATTTAATATATGTGCACTGGCTATATATAATATATGTGCACTGGAAATTTAATATATGTGCACTGGATATATATAATATATGTGCACTGGATAGTTACTATATGTGCACTGGATATTTAATATATGTGCACTGGATATATTTAATATATGTGCACTGGATATTTAAAATATGTGCACTTGATATATATGATGTATGTGCACTGGATCTATAATATATGTGCACTGGATATATATAATATATGTGCACTGGATATATATCTATAATATATGTGCACTGGATATATTTAATATATGTGCACTGGATATTTAATATATGTGCACTGGATATTTAATATATGTGCACTGGATATTTAATATATGTGCATTGGATATTTAATATATGTGCACTGGATATATATATATAATATATCTGCACTGGATATTTAATATATGTGCACTGGATATCTAATATATGTGCACTGGATATTTAATATATGTGCACTGGATATTTAATATATGTGCACTAGATATATACAATATATGTGCACTGGATATTTAATATATGTGCACTGGATATTTAATATATGTGCACTGGATATATTTAATATTTGTGCACTGGATATCTAATATATGTGCACTGGATATTTAATATATGTGCACTGGATATCTAATATATGTGCACTGGATATTTAATATATGTGCACTAGATATATTTAATATATGTGCACTGGATATCTAATATATGTGCACTGGATATCTAATATATGTGCACTGGATATTTAATATATGTGCACTGGATCTATAACATATGTGCACTGGATATATATATATTATATGTGCACTGGATATATTTAACATATGTGCACTGGATATATAAAATATGTGCACTGGATATTTAGTATATGTGCACTGGATATATATATATAATATATGTGCACTGGATATATATAATATATGTGCACTGGATATATTTAATATATGTGCACTGGATATCTAATATATGTGCACTGGATATTTAATATATGTGCACTGGATATATTTATTATATGTGCACTGGATATTTAATATATGTGCACTGGATATATATAATATATGTGCACTGGATAGTTACTATATGTGCACTGGATATTTAATATATGTGCACTGGATATATTTAATATATGTGCACTGGATATTTAAAATATGTGCACTTGATATATATGATATATGTGCACTGGATCTATAATATATGTGCACTGGATATATATAATATATGTGCACTGGATATATATCTATAATATATGTGCACTGGATATATTTAATATATGTGCACTGGATATTTAATATATGTGCACTGGATATTTAATATATGTGCACTGGATATTTAATATATGTGCACTGGATATCTAATATATGTGCACTGGATATTTAATATATGTGCATTGGATATTTAATATATGCGCACTGGATATATATATAATATATGTGCACTGGATATTTAATATATGTGCACTGGATATTTAATATATGTGCACTGGATATTTAATATATGTGCACTGGATATTTAATATATGTGCACTGGATATGTAATATATGTGCATTGGATATTTAATATATGTGCACTGGATATATATATAATATATCTGCACTGGATATTTAATATATGTGCACTGGATATCTAATATATGTGCACTGGATATTTAATATATGTGCACTGGATATTTAATATATGTGCACTAGATATATACAATATATGTGCACTGGATATTTAATATATGTGCACTGGATATATTTAATATATGTGCACTGGATATCTAATATATGTGCACTGGATATTTAATATATGTGCACTGGATATCTAATATATGTGCACTGGATATTTAATATATGTGCACTAGATATATTTAATATATGTGCACTGGATATCTAATGTATGTGCACTGGATATCTAATATATGTGCACTGGATATTTAATATATGTGCACTGGATCTATAACATATGTGCACTGGATATATATATACTATATGTGCACTGGATATATTTAACATATGTGCACTGGATATATAAAATATGTGCACTGGATATTTAGTATATGTGCACTGGATATATATATATAATATATGTGCACTGGATATATATAATATATGTGCACTGGATATATTTAATATATGTGCACTGGATATCTAATATATGTGCACTAGATATATATAATATATGCACACTGGATATTTAATATATGTGCACTGGATATGTAATATATGTGCACTGGATATTTAATGTATGTGCACTGGATATAAATAATATAAGTGCATTGGATCTATAACATATGTGCACTGGATATATATACTATATGTGACATGGATATATTTAATTTATGTGCACTGGATATTTAATATATGTGCACTGGATATGTAATATATGTGCACTGGATATTTAATATATGTGTACTGGATATCTAATATATGTGCACTGGATATTTAATATATGTGCAATGGATATATATAATATATGTGCACTGGATATTTAATATATGTGCACTGGATATATTTAATATATGTGCACTGGATATCTAATATATGTGCACTGGATATTTAATATATGTGCACTGGATATATTTATTATATGTGCACTGGATATTTAATATATGTGCACTGGATATCTAATATGTGTGCACTGGATATTTAATATATGTGCACTGGATATATTTAATATATGTGCACTGGATAGTTAATATATGTGCACTGGATATTTAATATAAGTGCACTGGATATATTTAATATATGTGCACTGGATATTTAAAATGTGTGCACTTGATATATATGATATATGTGCACTGGATCTATAATATATGTGCACTAGATATATATAATATATGTGCACTGGATATATATCTATAATATATGTGCACTGGATATATTTAATATATGTGCACTGGATAATTAATATATGTGCACTGGATATAAATAATATATGTGCACTGGATCTATAATTTTATGTGCACTTGATATATATAATATATGTGCACTGGATATATTTAATATATGTGTACTGGATATATAATATATGTGCACTGGATATGTATAATATATGTGCACTGGATATTTAATATATGTGCACTGGATATAAATTATAAATGTGCACGGGATCTATAATATATGTGCACTGGATATATATATAATATATGTGCACTGGAAATATTTAATATGTGTGCACTGGATATATTTAATATATGTGCACTGGATATTTAATATATGTGCACTGGATATATATAATAATTGTGCACTGGATTTCTAATATATTTGCACTGGATATCTAATATATGTGCACTGGATATTTAATATATGTGCACTGGATATATTTAATATATGTGCACTGGATATTTAATATATTTGCACTGGATATATATAATATTTGTGCACTGGATATTTAATATATTTGCACTGGATATCTAATATATGTGCACTGGATATTTAATATATGTGCACTGGATATATTTAATATATGTGCACTGGATATCTAATATATGTGCACTGGATATTTAATATATGTGCACTGGATATTTAAAATATGTGCACTGGATATTTAATATATGAGCACTATATATATATATGATATATGTGCACTGGATATTTAATATATGTGCACTGGATATATATAATATATGTGCACTGGATATTTAATATATGTGCACTGGATATATATAATATGTGTGCACTGGATATTTAATATATGTGCACTGGATATAAATAATATATGTGCACTGGATCTATAATTTTATGTGCATTTGATATATATATAATATATGTGCACTGGATATATTTAATATATGTGTACTGGATATATAATATATGTGCACTGGATATGTATAATATATGTGCACTGGATATTTAATATATGTGCACTGGATATAAATTATAAATGTGCACGAGATCTATAATATATGTGCACTGGATATATATATAATATATGTGCACTGGATATATTTAATATGTGGGGACTGGATATATTTAATATATGTGCACTGGATATTTAATATATGTGCACTGGATATTTAATATATGTGCACTGGATATATATAAAATTTGTGCACTGGATATTTAATATATTTGCACTGGATATCTAATATATGTGCACTGGATATTTAATATATGTGCACTGGATATATTTAATATATGTGCACTGGATATCTAATATATGTGCACTGGATATTTAATATATGTGCACTAGATATTTAAAATATGTGCACTGGATATTTAATATATGTGCACTGGATATATATATGATATATGTGCACTGGATATTTAATATATGTGCACTGGATATATATATAATATATGTGCACTGGATATTTAATATATGTGCACTGGATATATATAATATGTGTGCACTGGATATTTAATATATGTGCACTGGATATAAATAATATATGTGCACTGGATCTATAATTTTATGTGCACTTGATATATATAATATATGTGCACTGGATATATTTAATATATGTGTACTGGATATATAATATATGTGCACTGGATATGTATAATATATGTGCACTGGATATTTAATATATGTGCACTGGATATCTAATATATGTGCACTGGATATTTAATATATGTGCCCTGGATATATATAATATATGTGCACTGGATATTTAATATACGTGCACTGGATATTTAATATATGTGCACTGGATATATTTAATATATGTGCACTGGATATCTAATATATGTGCACTGGATATTTAATGTATGTGCACTGGATATAAATAATATATGTACACTGGATCTATAACATATGTGTACTGGATATATTTAACATATGTGCACTGGATATATTTAACATATGTGCACTGGATATATAATATATGTGCACTGGATATTTAGTATATGTGCACTGGATATCTAATATATGTGAACTAGATATTTAATATATGTGCACTGGATATCTAATATATGTGCACTGGATATTTAATATATGTGCACTAGATATAAATAATAAATGTGCACTGGATCTATAATACATGTGCACTGGATATATATAATATATGTGCACTGGATATATTTAATATATTTGCACTGGATATTTAATACATGTGCATTGGATATTTAATATATGTGCACTGGATATCTAATATAAGTGCACTGGATATTTAATATATGTGCACTAGATATATATATTATATATGCACTGGATATTTAATATATGTGCACTGGATATTTAATATATGTGCACTGAATATATTTAATATATGTGCACTGGATATCTATTATATGTGCACTGGATATTTAATGTATGTGCACTAGATATAAATAATATATGTGCACATGATCTATAACATATTTGCACTGGATATATATACTATATGTGCACTGGATATATTTAACATATGTGCACTGGATATATAAAATATGTGCACCGGATATTTAGTATATGTGCACTGGATATATATATAATATATATGCACAGGATATATATAATATATGTGCACTGGATATATATAATATATGCGCACTGGATATCTAATATATGTGCACTGGATATAAATAATATAAGTGCACTGGACCTATAACATATGTGCACTGGATATATATACTATATGTGACCTGGATATATTTAAATTATGAGCACTAGATATTTAATATATGTGCACTGGATATATATAATATATGTGCTCTGGATATATTTAATATATGTGCACTGGATATATATAATATATGTGCTCTGGATATATTTAATATATGTGCACTGGATATCTAATATATGTGCACTGGATATTTAATATATGTGCACTGGATATCTAATATATGTGCACTGGATATTTAATATATGTGCACTAGATATATTTAATATATGTGCACTGGATATTTAATATATGTGCACTAGATATATTTAATATATGTGCACTGGATGTTTAATATATGTGCACTGGATATTTAATATATGTGCACGGGATATATTTAATATATGTGCACTGGATATCTAATATATGTGCACTGGATATTTAATGTATGTGCACTAGATATAAATAATATATGTGCACTGGATCTAAAACATATGTGCACTGGATATATATATAATATATGTGCACTGGATATATATAATATATGTGCACTGGATATATTTAATATATGTGCACTGGATATCTAATTTATGTGCACTGGATATATATAATATATGCGCACTGGATATTTAATATATTTGCACTGGATATGTAATATATGTGCACTGGATATTTAATGTATGTGCACTGGATATAAATAATATAAGTGCACTGGATCTATAACATATGTGCACTGGATATATATACTATATGTGACCTGGGTATATTTAATTTATGTGCAGTAGATATTTAATATATGTGCACTGGATATCTAATATATGTGCACTGGATATTTTATATATGTGCACTGGATATCTAATATATGTGCACTGGATATTTAATATATGTGCACTAGATCTATATAATATCTGTGCACTGGATATTTAATATATGTGCACTGGATATTTAGTTTATGTGCACTGAATATATATAATATATGTGCCCTGGATATATTTAATATATGTGCACTGGATATATATAATATATGTGCTCTGGATATATTTAATATATGTGCACTGGATATTTAAAATATGTGCACTGGATATTTAATATATGTGCACTGGATATATATAATATATGTGCACTGGATATTTAATATATGTGCACTGGATATTTAAAATATGTGCACTGGATATTTAATATATGTGCACTGGATATATATAATATATGTGCACTGGATATTTAATATATGTGCACTGGATATATATAATATATGTGCACTGGATATATATAATATATGTGCACTGGATATTTAATATATGTGCACTGGATATATTTAATATATGTGTACTGAATATATAATATATGTGCACTGGATATGTATAATATATGTGCACTGGATATTTAATATATGCGCACTGGATATAAATTATAAATGTGCACGAGATCTATAATATATGTGCACTGGATATATATATAATATATGTGCACTGGATATATTTAATATGTGGGGACTGGATATATTTAATATATGTGCACTGGATATTTAATATATGTGCACTGGATATTTAATATATGTGCACTGGATATATATAATATTTGTGCACTGCATATTTAATATATTTGCACTGGATATCTAATATATGTGCACTGGATATTTAATATATGTGCACTGGATATATTTAATATATGTGCACTGGATATCTAATATATGTGCACTGGATATTTAATATATGTCCACCAGATATAAATAATAAATATGCACTGGATATATATATAATATATGTGCACTGGATATTTAATATATGTGCATTGGATATTTAATATATGTGCACTGGATATATATATAATATATCTGCACTGGATATTTAATATATGTGCACTGGATATCTAATATATGTGCACTGGATATATTTAATATATGTGCACTGGATATCTAATATATGTGCACTGGATATTTAATATATGTGCACTGGATATCTAATATATGTGCACTGGATATCTAATATATGTGCACTGGATATTTAATATATGTGCACTGGATATTTAATGTATGTGCACTAGATATAAATAATATATGTGCACTGGATCTATAACATATGTGCACTGGATATTTAATATATGTGCACTGGATATATTTAATATATGTGCACTGGATATCTAATATATGTGCACTGGATATTTAATATATGTGCACTGGATATCTAATATATGTGCACTGGATATTTAATATATGTGCACTGGATATCTAATATATGTGCACTGGATATTTAATATATGTGCACTAGATATATTTAATATATGTGCACTGGATATTTAATATATGTGCACTGGATATTTAATATATGTGCACTGGATATATATATATATACTATATGTGCACTAAATATATTTAACATATGTGGACTGGATATATAAAATATGTGCACTGGATATATATATATAATATATGTGCACTGGATATATATAATATATGTGCACTGGATATATTTAATATATGTGCACTGGATATCTAATATATGTGCACTGGATATATATAATATATGCGCACTGGATATTTAATATATGTGCACTGGATATGTAATATATGTGCACTGGATATTTAATGTATGTGCACTGGATATAAATAATATAAGTGCATTGGATCTATAACATATGTGCACTGGATATATATACTATATGTGACCTGGATATATTTAATTTATGTGCACTGGATATTTAATATATGTGCACTGGATATCTAATATATGTGCACTGGATATTTAATATATGTGTACTGGATATCTAATATATGTGCACTGGATATATAATATATGTGCAATGGATATATATAATATATGTGCACTGGATATTTAATATATGTGCACTGGATATATTTAATATATGTGCACTGGATATCTAATATATGTGCACTGGATATTTAATGTATGTGCACTGGATATAAATAATATATATACACTGGATCTATAACATATGTGTACTGGATATATATACTATATATGCACTGGATATATTTAACATATGTGCTCTGGATATATAATATATGTGCACTGGATATTTAATATATGTGCACTGGATATATATAATATATGTGCACTGGATATATATAATATATTTCCACTGGATATATTTAATATATGTGCACTGGATATCTAATATAAGTGCACTGGATATTTAATATACGTGCACTGGATATATTTATTATATGTGCACTGGATATATAATATATATGCACTGGATATCTAATATGTGTGCACTGGATATTTAATATATGTGCACTGGATATATTTATTATATGTGCACTGGATATTTAATATATGTGCACTGGATATGTATAATATATGTGCACTGGATAGTTAATATATGTGCACTGGATATTTAATATATGTGCACTGGATATATTTAATATATGTGCACTGGATATTTAAAATATGTGCACTTAATATATATGATATATGTGCACTGGATCTATAATATATGTGCACTGGATATATATATAATATATGTGCACTGGATATTTATCTATAATATATGTGCACTGGATATATATAATATATGTGCACTGGATATTTAATATATGTGCACTGGATATAAACAATATATGTGCACTGGATATAAACAATATATGTGCACTGGATCTATAATTTTATGTGCACTTGATATATATAATATATGTGCACTGGATATATTTAATATATGTGTACTGGATATATAATATATGTGCACTGGATATGTATAATATATGTGCACTGGATATTTAATATATGTGCACTGGATATTTAATATATGTGCACTGGATATATATAATATTTGTGCACTGGATATTTAATATATGTGCACTGGATATATATAATATATGCGCACTGGATATTTAATATATGTGCACTGGATATTTAATATATGTGCACTGGATATATATAATATTTGTGCACTGGATATGTAATATATGTGCACTGGATATTTAATGTATGTGCACTGGATATAAATAATATAAGTGCACTGGATCTATAACATATGTGCACTGGATATATATACTATATGTGCACTGAATATATTTAATTTATGTGCACTGGATATTTAATATATGTGCACTGGATATCTAATATATGTGCACTGGATATTTAATATATGTGCACTGGATATCTAATATACGTGCACTGGATATTTAATATATGTGCCCTGGATATATATAATATATGTGCACTGGATATTTAATATACGTGCGCTGGATTTTTAATATATGTGCCGTGGATATATTTAATATATGTGCACTGGATATCTAATATATGTGCACTGGATATTTAATGTATGTGCACTGGATATAAATAATATATGTACACTGGATCTATAACATATGTGTACTGGATATATTTAACATATGTGCACTGGATATATTTAACATATGTGCACTGGATATATAATATATGTGCACTGGATATTTAGTATATGTGCACTGGATATCTAATATATGTGAACTGGATATTTAATATATGTGCACTGGATATCTAATATATGTGCACTGGATATTTAATATATGTGCACTAGATATAAATAATAAATGTGCACTGGATCTATAATACATGTGCACTGGATATATATAATATATGTGCACTGGATATATTTAATATATGTGCACTGGATATTTAATATATGTGCATTGGATATTTAATATATGTGCACTGGATATCTAATATATGTGAACTGGATATTTAATATATGTGCACTAGATATATATATATATTATATGTGCACTGGATACTTAATATATGTGCAATGGATATTTAATATATGTGCACTGGATATATTTCATATATGTGCACTGGATATCTAATATATGTGCACTGGATATTTAATGTATGTGCACTAGATATAAATAATATATGAGCACATGATCTATAACATATGTGCACTGGATATATATACTATATGTGCACTGGATATATTTAACATATGTGCACTGGATATATAAAATATGTGCACCGGATATTTAGTATATGTGCACTGGATATATATATATATAATATATATGCACTGGATATATATAATATATGTGCACTGGATATATTTAATATATGTGCACTGGATATCTAATATATGTGCACTGGATATATATAATATATGCTCACTGGATATCTAATATATGTGCACTGGACATATATAATATATGCGCACTGGATATTTAATATATGTGCACTGGATATGTAATATATGTGCACTGGATATTTAATATATGTGCACTGGATATAAATAATATAAGTGCACTGGATCTATAACATATGTGCACTGTATATATATACTATATGTGACCTGGATATATTTAATTTATGTGCACTAGATATTTAATATATGTGCACTAAATATCTAATATATGTGCACTGGATATTTAATATATGTGCACTGGATATCTAATATATGTGCATAGGATATTTAATATATGTGCACTAGATCTATATAATATCTGTGCACTGGATATTTAATATATGTGCACTGGATATTTAGTATATGTGCACTGGATATATAATATATGTGCTCTGGATATATTTAATATATGTGCACTGGATATATATATACTATATGTGCACTGGATATATTTAACATATGTGCACTGGATATATAAAATATGTGCACTGGATATTTATTATATGTGCACTGGATATATATATAATATATGTGCACTGGATAAATATAATATATGTGCACTGGATATATTTAATATATGTGCACTGGATATCTAATATATGTGCACTGGATAAATATAATATATGTGCACTGGATATATTTAATATATGTGCACTGGATATCTAATATATGTGCACTGGATATATATATAATATATGCGCACTGGATATTTAATATATATGCACTGGATATCTAATATATGTGCACTGGATATATATAATATATGCGCACTGGATATATAATATATGTGCACTGGATATTTAATATATCTGCACTGGATATATATAATATGTGTGCACTGGATATTTAATATATGTGCACTGGATCTATAATTTTATGTGCACTTGATATATATATAATATATGTGCACTGGATATATTTAATATATGTGTACTGGATATATAATATATGTGCACTGGATATGTATAATATATGTGCACTGGATATTTAATATACGCGCACTGAATATAAATTATAAATGTGCACGAGATCTATAATATATTTGCACTGGATATATATATAATATATGTGCACTGGATATATTTAATATGTGGGGACTGGATATATTTAATATATGTGCACTGGATATTTAATATATGTGCACTGGATATTTAATATATGTGCACTGGATATATATAATATTTGTGCACTGCATATTTAATATATTTGCACTGGATATCTAATATATGTGCACTGGATATTTAATATATGTGCACTGGATATATTTAATATATGTGCACTGGATATCTAATATATGTGCACTGGATATTTAATATATGTGCACCGGATATAAATAATAAATGTGCACTGGATATTTAATATATGTGCACTGGATATCTAATATATGTGCACTGGATATTTAATATATGTGCACTGGATATTTAATATATGTGCACTAGATATATACAATATATGTGCACTGGATATTTAATATATGTGCACTGGATATTTAATATATGTGCACTGGATATATTTAATATATGTGCACTAGATATCTAATATATGTGCACTGGATATTTAATATATGTGCACTGGATATCTAATATATGTGCACTGGATATTTAATATATGTGCACTAGATATATTTAATATATGTGCACTGGATATTTAATATATGTGCACTGGATATTTAATATATGTGCACGGGATATATTTAATATATGTGCACTGGATATCTAATATATGTGCACTGGATATTTAATGTATGTGCACTAGATATAAATAATATAAGTGCATTGGATCTATAACATATGTGCACTGGATATTTAATATATGTGCACTGGATATATTTAATATATGTGCACTGGATATCTAATATATGTGCACTGGATATTTAATATATGTGCACTGGATATTTAATATATTTCCACTGGATATATTTAATGTATGTGCACTGGATATCTAATATATGTGCACTGGATATCTAATATATGTGCACTGGATATTTAATATATGTGCACTGGATATTTAATATATTTCCACTGGATATATTTAATATATGTGCACTGGATATCTAATATATGTGCATTGGATATTTAATATATGTGCACTGGATATATTTAATATACGTGCACTGGATATTTAATATATGTGCACTTGATATATATGATACTTGTGCACTGGATATTTAATATATGTGCACTGGATATATAATATATGTGCACTGGATATTGAATATATGTGCACTTGATATATATAATACTTGTGCACTGGATATTTAATAAATGTGCACTGGATCTATAATACATGTGCACTGGATATATATAATATATGTGCACTGGATATTTAATATATGTGCATTGGATATTTAATATATGTGCACTGTATATATATAATATATCTGCACTGGATATTTAATATATGTGCACTGGATATCTAATATATGTGCACTGGATATATAATGTATGTGCACTGGATATAAATAATATATATACACTGGATCTATAACATATGTGTACTGGATATATATATTATATATGCACTGGATATATTTAACATATGTGCTCTAGATATATAATATATATGCACACGATATTTAATATATGTGCACTGGATATATATAATATATGTGCACTGGATATATATAATATATTTCCACTGGATATATTTAATATATGTGCACTGGATATCTAATATATGTGCACTGGATATTTAATATATGTGCACTGGATATATATAATAATTGTGCACTGGATATTTAATATATTTGCACTGGATATCTAATATATGTGCACTGGATATTTAATATATGTGCACTGGATATATTTAATATATGTGCACTGGATATTTAATATATGTGCACTGGATATATATAATATGTGTGCACTGGATATTTAATATATGTGCACTGGATATAAATAATATATGTGCACTGGATATTTAATATATGTGCACTGGATATATTTAATATATGTGCACTGGATATTTAATATATGTGCACTGGATATTTAATATATGTGCACTGGATATTTAAAATATGTGCACTGGATATTTAATATATGAGCACTATATATATATATATGATATATGTGCACTGGATATTTAATATATGTGCACTGGATATATTTAATATATGTGCACTGGATATTTAATATATGTGCACTGGATATATATAATATGTGTGCACTGGATATTTAATATATGTGCACTGGATATAAATAATATATGTGCACTGGATCTATAATTTTATGTGCACTTGATATATATATATAATATATGTGCACTGGATATATTTAATATATGTGTACTGGATATATAATATATGTGCACTGGATATGTATAATATATGTGCACTGGATATTTAATATATGTGCACTGGATATAAATTATAAATGAGCACGAGATCTATAATATATGTGCACTGGATATATATATAATATATGTGCACTGGATATATTTAATATGTGAGGACTGGATATATTTAATATATGTGCACTGGATATTTAATAAATGTGCACTGGATATTTAATATATGTGCACTGGATATATATAATATTTGTGCAGTGGATATTTAATATATTTGCACTGGATATCTAATATATGTGCACTGGATATTTAATATATGTGCACTGTATATAAATAATATATGTGCACTGGATCTATAATTTTATGTGCACTTGATATATATAATATATGTGCACTGGATATATTTAATATATGTGTACTGGATATATAATATATGTGCACTGGATATGTATAATATATGTGCACTGGATATTTAATATATGTGCACTGGATATAAATTATAAATGTGCACGGGATCTATAATATATGTGCACTGTATATATATATATATATAATATATGTGCACTGGATATATTTAATATGTGTTCACTGGATATTTAATATATGTGCACTGGATATTTAATATATGTGCACAGGATATTTAATATATGTGCACTGGATATATATAATATTTGTGCACTGGATATTTAATATATGTGCACTGGATATCTAATATATGTGAACTGGATATTTAATATATGTGCACTGGATATCTAATATATGTGCACTGGATATTTAATATATGTGCATTGGATATTTAATATATGTGCACTGGATATCTAATATATGTGCACTGGATATTTTATATATGTGCACTAGATATATATATTATATATGCACTGGATATTTAATATATGTGCACTGGATATTTAATATATGTGCACTGGATATATTTAAAATATGTGCACTGGATATCTAATATATGTGCACTGGATATTTAATGTATGTGCACTAGATATAAATAATATATGTGCACATGATCTATAACATATGTGCACTGGATATATATACTATATGTGCACTGGATATATTTAACATATGTGCACTGGATATATAAAATATGTGCACCGGATATTTAGTATATGTGCACTGGATATATATATATAATATATATGCACTGGATATATATAATATATGTGCACTGGATATATTTAATATATGTGCACTGGATATCTAATATATGTGCACTGGATATGTATAATATATGCGCACTGGATATCTAATATATGTGCACTGGATATATATAATATATGCGCACTGGATATTTAATATATGTGCACTGGATATGTAATATATGTGCACTGGATATTTAATATATGTGCACTGGATATAAATAATATAAGTGCACTGGATATTTAAAATATGTGCACTGGATATTTAATATATGTGCACTGGATATATATAATATATGTGCACTGGATATTTAATATATGTGCACTGGATATATATAATATATGTGCTCTGGATATATTTAATATATGTGCACTGGATATATATAATATATGTGCTCTGGATATATTTAATATATGTGCACTGGATATCTAATATATGTGCACTGGATATTTAATATATGTGCACTAGATATATATAATATATGTGCACTGGATATTTAATATATGTGCACTGGATATCTAATATATGTGCACTGGATATTTAATATATGTGCACTGGATATCTAATATATGTGCACTGGATATTTAATATATGTGCACTAGATATATTTAATATATGTGCACTGGATATTTAATATATGTGCACTAGATATATTTAATATATGTGCACTGGATGTTTAATATATGTGCACTGGATATTTAATATATGTGCACGGGATATATTTAATATATGTGCACTGGATATCTAATATATGTGCACTGGATATTTAATGTATGTGCACTAGATATAAATAATATATGTGCACTGGATCTAAAACATATGTGCACTGGATATATATATAATATATGTGCACTGGATATATATAATATATGTGCACTGGATATATTTAATATATGTGCACTGGATATCTAATATATGTGCACTGGATATATATAATATATGCGCACTGGATATTTAATATATGTGCACTGGATATGCAATATATGTGCACTGGATATTTAATGTATGTGCACTGGATATAAATAATATAAGTGCACTGGATCTATAACATGTGTGCACTGGATATACACTCACCGGCCACTTTATTAGGTACACCTGTCCAACTGCTCGTTAACACTTAATTTCTAATCAGCCAATCACATGGTGGCAACTCAGTGCATTTAGGCATGTAGACATGGTCAAGACAATCTCCTGCAGTTCAAACCGAGCATCAGTATGGGGAAGAAAGGTGATTTGAGTGCCTTTGAACGTGGCATGGTTGTTGGTGGCAGAAGGGCTGGTCTGAGTATTTCAGAAACTGCTGATCTACTGGGATTTTCACGCACAACCATCTCTAGGGTTTACAGAGAATGGTCCGAAAAAGAAAAACATCCAGTGAGCGGCAGTTCTGTGGGCGGAAATGCGTTGTTGATGCCAGAGGTCAGAGGAGAATGGCCAGACTGGTTCGAGCTGATAGAAAGGCAACAGTGACTCAAATAGCCACCCGTTACAACCAAGGTAGCCAGAAGAGCATCTCTGAACGCACAGTACGTCGAACTTTGAGGCAGATGGGCTACAGCAGCAGAAGACCACACCGGGTGCCACTCCTTTCAGCTAAGAACAGGAAACTGAGGCTACAATTTGCACAAGCTCATCGAAATTGGACAATTGAAGATTGGAAAAACGTTGCCTGGTCTGATGAGTCTCGATTTCTGCTGCGACATTCGGATGGTAGGGTCAGAATTTGGCGTCAACAACATGAAAGCATGGATCCATCCTGCCTTGTATCAACGGTTCAGGCTGGTGGTGGTGGTGTCATGGTGTGGGGAATATTTTCTTGGCACTCTTTGGGCCTCTTGGTACCAATTGAGCATCGTTGCAACGCCAAAGCCTACCTGAGTATTGTTGCTGACCATGTCCATCCCTTTATGACCACAATGTACCCAACATCTGATGGCTACTTTCAGCAGGATAATGCACCATGTCATAAAGCTGGAATCATCTCAGACTGGTTTCTTGAACATGACAATGAGTTCACTGTACTCCAATGGCCTCCACAGTCACCAGATCTCAATCCAATAGAGCATCTGTGGGATGTGGTGGAACGGGAGATTCGCATCATGGATGTGCAGCCGACAAATCTGCGGCAACTGTGTGATGCCATCATGTCAATATGGACCAAAATCTCTGAGGAATGCTTCCAGCACCTTGTTGAATCTATGCCACGAAGAATTGAGGCATTTCTGAAGGCAAAAGGGGGTCCAACCCGTTACTAGCATGGTGTACCTAATAAAGTGGCCGGTGAGTGTATATACTATATGTGACCTGGGTATATTTAATTTATGTGCACTAGATATTTAATATATGTGCACTGGATATCTAATATATGTGCACTGGATATTTAATATATGTGCACTGGATATCTAATATATGTGCACTGGATATTTAATATATGTGCACTAGATCTATATAATATCTGTGCACTGGATATTTAATATATGTGCACTGGATATTTAGTTTATGTGCACTGGATATATATAATATATGTGCTCTGGATATATTTAATATATGTGCACTGGATATATATAATATATGTGCTCTGGATATATTTAATATATGTGCTCTGGATATATTTAATATATGTGCACTGGATATTTAAAATATGTGCACTGGATATTTAATATATGTGCACTGGATATATATAATATATGTGCACTGGATATTTAATATATGTGCACTGGATATTTAAAATATGTGCACTGGATATTTAATATATATGCACTGGATATATATAATATATGTGCACTGGATATTTAATATATGTGCACTGGATATATATAATATATGTGCACTGGATATTTAATATATGTGCACTGGATATATATAATATGTGTGCACTGGATATTTAAAATATGTGCACTGAATATTTAATATATGTGCACTGGATATATATAATATATGTGCACTGGATATTTAATATATGTGCACTGGATATTTAAAATATGTGCACTGGATATTTAATATATGTGCACTGGATATATATAATATATGTGCACTGGATATTTAATATATGTGCACTGGATATATATAATATATGTGCACTGGATATTTAATATATGTGCACTGGATATATATAATATGTGTGCACTGGATATTTAAAATATGTGCACTGGATATTTAATATATGTGCACTGGATATATATAAAATATGTGCACTGGATATTTAATATATGTGCACTGGATATTTAAAATATGTGCACTGGATATTTAATATATGTGCACTGGATATATATAATATATGTGCACTGGATATTTAATATATGTGCACTGGATATATATAATATATGTGCACTGGATATTTAATATATGTGCACTGGATATATATAATATGTGTGCACTGGATATTTAATATATGTGCACTGGATATAAATAATATATGTGCACTGGATCTATAATTTTATGTGCACTTGATATATATATAATATATGTGCACTGGATATATTTAATATATGTGTACTGAATATATAATATATGTGCACTGGATATGTATAATATATGTGCACTGGATATTTAATATATGCGCACTGGATATAAATTATAAATGTGCACGAGATCTATAATATATGTGCACTGGATATATATATAATATATGTGCACTGGATATATTTAATATGTGGGGACTGGATATATTTAATATATGTGCACTGGATATTTAATATATGTGCACTGGATATTTAATATATGTGCACTGGATATATATAATATTTGTGCACTGCATATTTAATATATTTGCACTGGATATCTAATATATGTGCACTGGATATTTAATATATGTGCACTGGATATATTTAATATATGTGCACTGGATATCTAATATATGTACACTGGATATTTAATATATGTGCACTGGATATATATAATATTTGTGCACTGCATATTTAATATATTTGCACTGGATATCTAATATATGTGCACTGGATATTTAATATATGTGCACTGGATATATTTAATATATGTGCACTGGATATCTAATATATGTGCACTGGATATTTAATATATGTCCACCGGATATAAATAATAAATATGCACTGGATATATATATAATATATGTGCACTGGATATATTTAATATATGTGCACTGGATATTTAATATATGTGCATTGGATATTTAATATATGTGCACTGGATATTTAATATATGTGCATTGGATATTTAATATATGTGCACTGGATATATATATAATATATCTGCACTGGATATTGAATATATGTGCACTGGATATCTAATATATGTGCACTGGATATATTTAATATATGTGAACTGGATATCTAATATATGTGCACTGGATATTTAATATATGTGCACTGGATATCTAATATATGTGCACTGGATATCTAATATATGTGCACTGGATATTTAATGTATGTGCACTAGATATAAATAATATATGTGCACTGGATCTATAACATATGTGCACTGGATATTTAATATATGTGCACTGGATATATTTAATATATGTGCACTGGATATCTAATATATGTGCACTGGATATTTAATATATGTGCACTGGATATCTAATATATGTGCACTGGATATTTAATATATGTGCACTAGATATATTTAATATATGTGCACTGGATATTTAATATATGTGCACTGGATATTTAATATATGTGCACTGGATATTTTCTATATGTGCACTGGATATATATAATATTTGTGCACTGCATATTTAATATATTTGTGTACTGGATATATATACTATATATGCACTGGATATATTTAACATATGTGCTCTGGATATATAATATATGTGCACTGGATATTTAGTATATGTGCACTGGATATATATATATAATATATGTGCACTGGATATATATAATATATGTGCACTGGATATATTTAATATATGTGCACTGGATATCTAATATATGTGCACTGGATATATATAATATATGCACACTGGATATTTAATATATGTGCACTGGATATGTAATATATGTGCACTGGATATTTAATGTATGTGCACTGGATATAAATAATATAAGTGCATTGGATCTATAACATATGTGCACTGGATATATATACTATATGTGACCTGGATATATTTAATTTATGTGCACTGGATATTTAATATATGTGCACTGGATATCTAATATATGTGCACTGGATATTTAATATATGTGCAATATATATATATATAATATATGTGCACTGGATATATTTAATATATGTGCACTGGATATCTAATATATGTGCACTGGATATTTAATGTATGTGCACTGGATATAAATAATATATATACACTGGATCTATAACATATGTGTACTGGATATATATACTATATATGCACTGGTTATATTTAACATATGTGCTCTGGATATATAATATATGTGCACTGGATATTTAATATATGTGCACTGGATATATATAATATATGTGCACTGGATATATATAATATATTTCCACTGGATATATTTAATATATGTGCACTGGATATCTAATATATGTGCACTGGATATTTAATATATGTGCACTGGATATATATAATATATGTGCACTGGATATTTAATATATGTGCACTGGATATATATAATATATGTGCACTGGATAGTTACTATATGTGCACTGGATATTTAATATATGTGCACTGGATATATTTAATATATGTGCACTGGATATTTAAAATATGTGCACTTGATATATATGATGTATGTGCACTGGATCTATAATATATGTGCACTGGATATATATAATATATGTGCACTGGATATATATCTATAATATATGTGCACTGGATATATTTAATATATGTGCACTGGATATTTAATATATGTGCACTGGATATTTAAAATATGTGCACTTGATATATATGATGTATGTGCACTTGATCTATAATATATGTGCACTGGATATATATAATATATGTGCACTGGATATATATCTATAATATATGTGCACTGGATATATTTAATATATGTGCACTGGATATTTAATATATGTGCACTGGATATTTAATATATGTGCTCTGGATATATTTAATATATGTGCACTGGATATATATAATATATGTGCTCTGCATATATTTAATATATGTGCACTGGATATTTAAAATATGTGCACTGGATATTTAATATATGTGCACTGGATATATATAATATATGTGCACTGGATATTTAATATATGTGCACTGGATATTTAAAATATGTGCACTGGATATATATAATATATGTGCACTGGATATTTAATATATGTGCACTGGATATTTAAAATATGTGCACTGGATATTTAATATATGTGCACTGGATATATATAATATACGTGCACTGGATGTTTAATATATGTGCACTGGATATTTAATATATGTGCACTGGATATTTAATATATGTGCACTGGATATATATAATATGTGTGCACTGGATATTTAATATATGTGCACTGGATATTTAATATATGTGCACTGGATATATATAATATATGTGCACTGAATATTTAATATATGTACACTGGATATATATAATATGTGTGCACTGGGTATTTAATATATGTGCACTGGATATAAATAATATATGTGCACTGGATCTATAATTTTATGTGCACTTGATATACATATATAATATATGTGCACTTGATATATTTAATATATGTGTACTGGATATATAATATATGTGCACTGGATATGTATAATATATGTGCACTGGATATTTAATATATGCGCACTGGATATAAATTATAAATTTGCACGAGATCTATAATATATGTGCACTGGATATATATATAATATATGTGCACTGGATATATATATAATATATCTGCACTGGATATTTAATATATGTGCACTGGATATCTAATATATGTGCACTGGATATTTAATATATGTGCACTGGATATGTAATATATGTGCACTAGATATATACAATTTATGTGCACTGGATATTTAATATATGTGCACTGGATATTTAATATATGTGCACTGGATATATTTAATATATGTGCACTGGATATCTAATATATGTGCACTGGATATTTAATATATGTGCACTGGATATCTAATATATGTGCACTGGATATTTAATATATGTGCACTAGACATATTTAATATATGTGCACTGGATATCTAATATATGTGCACTGGATATCTAATATATGTGCACTGGATATTTAATATATGTGCACTGGATCTATAACATATGTGCACTGGATATATATATATACTATATGTGCACTGGATATATTTAACATATGTGCACTGGATATATAAAATATGTGCACTGGATATTTAGTATATGTGCACTGGATATATATATAATATATGTGCACTGGATATATATAATATATGTGCACTGGATATATTTAATATATGTGCACTGGATATCTAATATATGTGCACTGGATATATATAATATATGCACACTGGATATTTAATATATGTGCACTGGATATGTAATATATGTGCACTGGATATTTAATGTATGTGCACTGGATATAAATAATATAAGTGCATTGGATCTATAACATATGTGCACTGGATATATATACTATATGTGACCTGGATATATTTAATTTATGTGCACTAGATATTTAATATATGTGCACTGGATATCTAATATATGTGCACTGGATATTTAATATATGTGCAATGGATATATATAATATATGTGCACTGGATATTTAATATATGTGCACTGGATATATTTAATATATGTGCACTGGATATCTAATATATGTGCACTGGATATTTAATGTATGTGCACTGGATATAAATAATATATATACACTGGATCTATAACATATGTGTACTGGATATATATACTATATATGCACTGGATATATTTAACATATGTGCTCTGGATATATAATATATATGCACTGGATATTTAATATATGTGCACTGGATATATATATAATATATGTGCACTGGATATATATAATATATTTCCACTGGATATATTTAATATATGTGCACTGGATATCTAATATATGTGCACTGGATATTTAATATATGTGCACTGGATATATATAATATATGTGCACTGGAAATTTAATATATGTGCACTGGATATATATAATATATGTGCACTGGATAGTTACTATATGTGCACTGGATATTTAATATATGTGCACTGGATATATTTAATATATGTGCACTGGATATTTAAAATATGTGCACTTGATATATATGATGTATGTGCACTGGATCTATAATATATGTGCACTGGATATATATAATATATGTGCACTGGATATATATCTATAATATATGTGCACTGGATATATTTAATATATGTGCACTGGATATTTAATATATGTGCACTGGATATTTAATATATGTGCACTGGATATTTAATATATGTGCACTGGATATCTAATATATGTGCACTGGATATTTAATATATGTGCATTGGATATTTAATATATGTGCACTGGATATATATATAATATATCTGCACTGGATATTTAATATATGTGCACTGGATATCTAATATATGTGCACTGGATATTTAATATATGTGCACTGGATATTTAATATATGTGCACTAGATATATACAATATATGTGCAATGGATATTTAATATATGTGCACTGGATATTTAATATATGTGCACTGGATATATTTAATATATGTGCACTGGATATCTAATATATGTGCACTGGATATTTAATATATGTGCACTGGATATCTAATATATGTGCACTGGATATTTAATATATGTGCACTAGATATATTTAATATATGTGCACTGGATATCTAATATATGTGCACTGGATATCTAATATATGTGCACTGGATATTTAATATATGTGCACTAGATCTATAACATATGTGCACTGGATATATATATACTATATGTGCACTGGATATATTTAACATATGTGCACTGGATATATAAAATATGTGCACTGGATATTTAGTATATGTGCACTGGATATATATATATAATATATGTGCACTGGATATATATAATATATGTGCACTGGATATATTTAATATATGTGCACTGGATATCTAATATATGTGCACTGGATATTTAATATATGTGCACTGGATATATTTATTATATGTGCACTGGATATTTAATATATGTGCACTGGATATATATAATATATGTGCACTGGATAGTTACTATATGTGCACTGGATATTTAATATATGTGCACTGGATATATTTAATATATGTGCACTGGATATTTAAAATATGTGCACTTGATATATATGATATATGTGCACTGGATCTATAATATATGTGCACTGGATATATATAATATATGTGCACTGGATATATATATCTATAATATATGTGCACTGGATATATTTAATATATGTGCACTGGATATTTAATATATGTGCACTGGATATTTAATATATGTGCACTGGATATTTAATATATGTGCAATGGATATTTAATATATGTGCACTGGATATCTAATATATGTGCACTGGATATTTAATATATGTGCATTGGATATTTAATATATGCGCACTGGATATATATATAATATATGTGCACTGGATATTTAATATATGTGCACTGGATATTTAATATATGTGCACTGGATATTTAATATATGTGCACTGGATATGTAATATATGTGCATTGGATATTTAATATATGTGCACTGGATATATATAATATATCTGCACTGGATATTTAATATATGTGCACTGGATATCTAATATATGTGCACTGGATATTTAATATATGTGCACTGGATATTTAATATATGTGCACTAGATATATACAATATATGTGCACTGGATATTTAATATATGTGCACTGGATATATTTAATATGTGTGCACTGGATTTCTAATATATGTGCACTGGATATTTAATATATGTGCACTGGATATCTAATATATGTGCACTGGATATTTAATATATGTGCACTAGATATATTTAATATATGTGCACTGGATATCTAATATATGTGCACTGGATATCTAATATATGTGCACTGGATATTTAATATATGTGCACTGGATCTATAACATATGTGCACTGGATATATATATACTATATGTGCACTGGATATATTTAACATATGTGCACTGGATATATAAAATATGTGCACTGGATATTTAGTATATGTGCACTGGATATATATATAATATATGTGCACTGTATATATATAATATATGTGCACTGGATATATTTAATATATGTGCACCGGATATCTAATATATGTGCACTAGATATATATAATATATGCACACTGGATATTTAATATATGTGCACTGGATATGTAATATATGTGCACTGGATATTTAATGTATGTGCACTGGATATAAATAATATAAGTGCATTGGATCTATAACATATGTGCACTGGATATATATACTATATGTGACATGGATATATTTAATTTATGTGCACTGGATATTTAATATATGTGCACTGGATATCTAATATATGTGCACTGGATATTTAATATATGTGTACTGGATATCTAATATATGTGCACTGGATATTTAATATATGTGCAATGGATATATATAATATATGTGCACTGGATAATTAATATATGTGCACTGGATATATTTAATATATGTGCACTGGATATCTAATATATGTGCACTGGATATTTAATGTATGTGCACTGGATATAAATAATATATATACACTGGATCTATAACATATGTGTACTGGATATATATACTATATATGCACTGGATATGTTTAACATATGTGCTCTGGATATATAATATATGTGCACTGGATATTTAATATATGTGCAGTGGATATATATAATATATGTGCACTGGATATATATAATATATTTCCACTGGATATATTTAATATATGTGCACTGGATATCTAATATATGTGCACTGGATATTTAATATATGTGCACTGGATATATTTATTATATGTGCACTGGATATTTAATATATGTGCACTGGATATTTAATGTATGTGCACTGGATATAAATAATATAAGTGCATTGGATCTATAACATATGTGCACTGGATATATATACTATATGTGACCTGGATATATTTAATTTATGTGCACTAGATATTTAATATATGTGCACTGGATATCTAATATATGTGCACTGGATATTTAATATATGTGCAATGGATATATATAATATATGTGCACTGGATATTTAATATATGTGCACTGGATATATTTAATATATGTGCACTGGATATCTAATATATGTGCACTTTATATTTAATGTATGTGCACTGGATATAAATAATATATATACACTGGATCTATAACATATGTGTACTGGATATATATACTATATATGCACTGGATATATTTAACATATGTGCTCTGGATATATAATATATGTGCACTGGATATTTAATATATGTGCACTGGATATATATATAATATATGTGCACTGGATATATATAATATATTTCCACTGGATATATTTAATATATGTGCACTGGATATCTAATATATGTGCACTGGATATTTAATATATGTGCACTGGATATATATAATATATGTGCACTGGAAATTTAATATATGTGCACTGGATATATATAATATATGTGCACTGGATAGTTACTATATGTGCACTGGATATTTAATATATGTGCACTGGATATATTTAATATATGTGCACTGGATATTTAAAATATGTGCACTTGATATATATGATGTATGTGCACTGGATCTATAATATATGTGCACTGGATATATATAATATATGTGCACTGGATATATATCTATAATATATGTGCACTGGATATATTTAATATATGTGCACTGGATATTTAATATATGTGCACTGGATATTTAATATATGTGCACTGGATATTTAATATATGTGCACTGGATATTTAATATATGTGCATTGGATATTTAATATATGTGCACTGGATATATATATATAATATATCTGCACTGGATATTTAATATATGTGCACTGGATATCTAATATATGTGCACTGGATATTTAATATATGTGCACTGGATATTTAATATATGTGCACTAGATATATACAATATATGTGCACTGGATATTTAATATATGTGCACTGGATATTTAATATATGTGCACTGGATATATTTAATATTTGTGCACTGGATATCTAATATATGTGCACTGGATATTTAATATATGTGCACTGGATATCTAATATATGTGCACTGGATATTTAATATATGTGCACTAGATATATTTAATATATGTGCACTGGATATCTAATATATGTGCACTGGATATCTAATATATGTGCACTGGATATTTAATATATGTGCACTGGATCTATAACATATGTGCACTGGATATATATATATTATATGTGCACTGGATATATTTAACATATGTGCACTGGATATATAAAATATGTGCACTGGATATTTAGTATATGTGCACTGGATATATATATATAATATATGTGCACTGGATATATATAATATATGTGCACTGGATATATTTAATATATGTGCACTGGATATCTAATATATGTGCACTGGATATTTAATATATGTGCACTGGATATATTTATTATATGTGCACTGGATATTTAATATATGTGCACTGGATATATATAATATATGTGCACTGGATAGTTACTATATGTGCACTGGATATTTAATATATGTGCACTGGATATATTTAATATATGTGCACTGGATATTTAAAATATGTGCACTTGATATATATGATATATGTGCACTGGATCTATAATATATGTGCACTGGATATATATAATATATGTGCACTGGATATATATCTATAATATATGTGCACTGGATATATTTAATATATGTGCACTGGATATTTAATATATGTGCACTGGATATTTAATATATGTGCACTGGATATTTAATATATGTGCACTGGATATCTAATATATGTGCACTGGATATTTAATATATGTGCATTGGATATTTAATATATGCGCACTGGATATATATATAATATATGTGCACTGGATATTTAATATATGTGCACTGGATATTTAATATATGTGCACTGGATATTTAATATATGTGCACTGGATATTTAATATATGTGCACTGGATATGTAATATATGTGCATTGGATATTTAATATATGTGCACTGCATATATATATAATATATCTGCACTGGATATTTAATATATGTGCACTGGATATCTAATATATGTGCACTGGATATTTAATATATGTGCACTGGATATTTAATATATGTGCACTAGATATATACAATATATGTGCACTGGATATTTAATATATGTGCACTGGATATATTTAATATATGTGCACTGGATATCTAATATATGTGCACTGGATATTTAATATATGTGCACTGGATATCTAATATATGTGCACTGGATATTTAATATATGTGCACTAGATATATTTAATATATGTGCACTGGATATCTAATGTATGTGCACTGGATATCTAATATATGTGCACTGGATATTTAATATATGTGCACTGGATCTATAACATATGTGCACTGGATATATATATACTATATGTGCACTGGATATATTTAACATATGTGCACTGGATATATAAAATATGTGCACTGGATATTTAGTATATGTGCACTGGATATATATATATAATATATGTGCACTGGATATATATAATATATGTGCACTGGATATATTTAATATATGTGCACTGGATATCTAATATATGTGCACTAGATATATATAATATATGCACACTGGATATTTAATATATGTGCACTGGATATGTAATATATGTGCACTGGATATTTAATGTATGTGCACTGGATATAAATAATATAAGTGCATTGGATCTATAACATATGTGCACTGGATATATATACTATATGTGACATGGATATATTTAATTTATGTGCACTGGATATTTAATATATGTGCACTGGATATCTAATATATGTGCACTGGATATTTAATATATGTGTACTGGATATCTAATATATGTGCACTGGATATTTAATATATGTGCAATGGATATATATAATATATGTGCACTGGATATTTAATATATGTGCACTGGATATATTTAATATATGTGCACTGGATATCTAATATATGTGCACTGGATATTTAATGTATGTGCACTGGATATAAATAATATATATACACTGGATCTATAACATATGTGTACTGGATATATATACTATATATGCACTGGATATGTTTAACATATGTGCTCTGGATATATAATATATGTGCACTGGATATTTAATATATGTGCACTGGATATATATAATATATGTGCACTGGATATATATAATATATTTCCATTGGATATATTTAATATATGTGCACTGGATATCTAATATATGTGCACTGGATATTTAATATATGTGCACTGGATATATTTATTATATGTGCACTGGATATTTAATATATGTGCACTGGATATATTTATTATATGTGCACTGGATATTTAATATATGTGCACTGGATATATATATAATATATGAGCACTGGATAGTTACTATATGTGCACTGGATATTTAGTATATGTGCACTGGATATATTTAATATATGTGCACTGGATATTTAAAATATGTGCACTTGATATATATGATATATGTGCACTGGATCTATAATATATGTGCACTGGATATATATAATATATGTGCACTGGATATATATCTATAATATATGTGCACTGGATATATTTAATATATGTGCACTGGATATTTAATATATGTGCACTGGATATTTAATATATGTGCACTGGATATCTAATATATGTGCACTGGATATTTAATATATGTGCACTGGATATACATAATATATGTGCACTGGATCTATAATATATGTGCACTGGATATATTTAATATATGTGCACTGGATATTTAATATATGTGCACTGGATATTTAATGTATGTGCACTGGATATATATAATATATGTGCACTGGATATTTAATATATGTGCACTGGATATGTAATATATGTGCACTGGATATTTAATGTATGTGCACTGGATATATATATAATATATGTGCACTGGATATTTAATATATGTGCACTGGATATCTAATATATGTGCACTGGATATGTAATATATGTGCACTGGATATTTAATGTATGTGCACTGGACATAAATAATATAAGTGCATTGGATCTATAACATATGTGCACTGGATATATATACTATATGTGACCTGGATATATTTAATTTATGTGCACTGGATATTTAATATATGTGCACTGGATATCTAATATATGTGCACTGGATATTTAATATATGTGTACTGGATATCTAATATATGTGCACTGGATATTTAATATATGTGCAATGGATATATATAATATATGTGCACTGGATATTTAATATATGTGCACTGGATATATTTAATATATGTGCACTGGATATCTAATATATGTGCACTGGATATTTAATGTATGTGCACTGGATATAAATAATATATATACACTGGATCTATAACATATGTGTACTGGATATATATACTATATATGCACTGGATATATTTAACATATGTGCTCTGGATATATAATATATGTGCACTGGATATTTAATATATGTGCACTGGATATATATAATATATGTGCACTGGATATATATAATATATTTCCACTGGATATATTTAATATATGTGCACTGGATATCTAATATATGTGCACTGGATATTTAATATATGTGCACTGGATATATTTATTATATATGCACTGGATATATAATGTATGTGCACTGGATATCTAATATGTGTGCACTGGATATTTAATATATGTGCACTGGATATATTTTTTATATGTGCACTGGATATTTAATATATGTGCACTGGATATATATAATATATGTGCACTGGATAGTTAATATATGTGCACTGGATATTTAATATATGTGCACTGGATATATTTAATATATTTGCACTGGATATTTAAAATATGTGCACTTGATATATATGATATATGTGCACTGGATCTATAATATATGTGCACTGGATATATATAATATATGTGCACTGGATATATATCTATAATATATGTGCACTGGATATATTTAATATATGTGCACTGGATATTTAATATATGTGCACTGGATATAAACAATATATGTGCACTGGATCTATAATTTTATGTGCACTTGATATATATAATATATGTGCACTGGATATATTAAATATATGTGTACTGGATATATAATATATGTGCACTGGATATGTATAATATATGTGCACTGGATATTTAATATATGTGCACTGGATATTTAATATATGTGCACTGGATATACATAATATTTGTGCACTGGATATTTAATATATGTGCACTGGATATATATAATATATGCGCACTGGATATTTAATATATGTGCACTGGATATGTAATATATGTGCACTGGATATTTAAGGTATGTGCACTGGATATAAATAATATAAGTGCACTGGATCTATAACATATGTGCACTGGATATATATACTATATGTGCACTGGATATATTTAATTTATGTGCACTGGATATTTAATATATGTGCACTGGATATCTAATATATGTGCACTGGATATTTAATTTATGTGCACTGGATATCTAATATATGTGCACTGGATATTTAATATATGTGCCCTTGATATATATAATATATGTGCACTGGATATTTAATATACGTGCACTGGATATTTAATATATGTGCACTGGATATATTTAATATATGTGCACTGGATATCTAATATATGTGCACTGGATATTTAATGTATGTGCACTGGATATAAATAATATATGTACACTGGATCTATAACATATGTGTACTGGATATATTTAACATATGTGCACTGGATATGTTTAACATATGTGCACTGGATATATAATATATGTGCACTGGATATTTAGTATATGTGCACTGGATATCTAATATATGTGAACTGGATATTTAATATATGTGCACTGGATATCTAATATATGTGCACTGGATCTATAATACATGTGCACTGAATATATATAATATATGTGCACTGGATATATTTAATATATGTGCACTGGATATTTAATATATGTGCATTGGATATTTAATATATGTGCACTGGATATCTAATATATGTGCACTGGATATTTAATATATGTGCACTGGATATTTAATATATGTGCACTGGATATATTTAATATATGTGCACTGGATATATTTAACATATGTGCACTGGATATATAAAATATGTGCACCGGATATTTAGTATATGTGCACTGGATATATATATAATATATATGCACTGGATATATATAATATATGTGCACTGGATATATTTCATATATGTTCACTGGATATCTAATATATGTGCACTGGATATATATAATATATGCGCACTGGATATCTAATATATGTGCACTGGATATATATAATATATGTGCACTGGATATTTAATATATGTGCACTGGATATGTAATATATGTGCACTGGATATTTAATATATGTGCACTGGATATAAATAATATAAGTGCACTGGATCTATAACATATGTGCATTAGATATATATACTATATGTGACCTGGATATATTTAATTTACTAGATATTTAATATATGTGCACTGGATATCTAATACATGTGCACTGGATATTTAATATATGTGCACTGGATATCTAATATATATGCACTGGATATTTAGTATATGTGCACTGGATATATATATATATATATATATATATACATATATAAATATTTAATATATGTGCACTGGATATTTAATATATGTGCACTGGATATCTAATATATGTGCACTGGATATTTAATATATGTGTACTGGATATCTAATATATGTGCACTGGATATTTAATATATGTGCAATGGATATATATAATATATGTGCACTGGATATTTAATATATGTGCACTGGATATATTTAATATATGTGCACTGGATATCTAATATATGTGCACTGGATATTTAATGTATGTGCACTGGATATAAATAATATATATACACTGGATCTATAACATATGTGTACTGGATATATATACTATATATGCACTGGATATATTTAACATATGTGCTCTGGATATATAATATATGTGCACTGGATATTTAATATATGTGCACTGGATATATATAATATATGTGCACTGGATATATATAATATATTTCCACTGGATATATTTAATATATGTGCACTGGATATCTAATATATGTGCACTGGATATTTAATATATGTGCACTGGATATATTTATTATATATGCACTGGATATATAATGTATGTGCACTGGATATCTAATATGTGTGCACTGGATATTTAATATATGTGCACTGGATATATTTTTTATATGTGCACTGGATATTTAATATATGTGCACTGGATATATATAATATATGTGCACTGGATAGTTAATATATGTGCACTGGATATTTAATATATGTGCACTGGATATATTTAATATATTTGCACTGGATATTTAAAATATGTGCACTTGATATATATGATATATGTGCACTGGAGCTATAATATATGTGCACTGGATATATATAATATATGTGCACTGGATATATATCTATAATATATGTGCACTGGATATATTTAATATATGTGCACTGGATATTTAATATATGTGCACTGGATATAAACAATATATGTGCACTGGATCTATAATTTTATGTGCACTTGATATATATAATATATGTGCACTGGATATATTAAATATATGTGTACTGGATATATAATATATGTGCACTGGATATGTATAATATATGTGCACTGGATATTTAATATATGTGCACTGGATATTTAATATATGTGCACTGGATATACATAATATTTGTGCACTGGATATTTAATATATGTGCACTGGATATATATAATATATGCGCACTGGATATTTAATATATGTGCACTGGATATGTAATATATGTGCACTGGATATTTAAGGTATGTGCACTGGATATAAATAATATAAGTGCACTGGATCTATAACATATGTGCACTGGATATATATACTATATGTGCACTGGATATATTTAATTTATGTGCACTGGATATTTAATATATGTGCACTGGATATCTAATATATGTGCACTGGATATTAAATTTATGTGCACTGGATATCTAATATATGTGCACTGGATATTTAATATATGTGCCCTTGATATATATAATATATGTGCACTGGATATTTAATATATGTGCACTGGATATTTAATATATGTGCACTGGATATATTTAATATATGTGCACTGGATATCTAATATATGTGCACTGGATATTTAATGTATGTGCACTGGATATAAATAATATATGTACACTGGATCTATAACATATGTGTACTGGATATATTTAACATATGTGCACTGGATATGTTTAACATATGTGCACTGGATATATAATATATGTGCACTGGATATTTAGTATATGTGCACTGGATATCTAATATATGTGAACTGGATATTTAATATATGTGCACTGGATATCTAATATATGTGCACTGGATCTATAATACATGTGCACTGAATATATATAATATATGTGCACTGGATATATTTAATATATGTGCACTGGATATTTAATATATGTGCATTGGATATTTAATATATGTGCACTGGATATCTAATATATGTGCACTGGATATTTAATATATGTGCACTAGATATATATATATATTATATGTGCACTGGATATTTAATATATGTGCACTGGATATTTAATATATGTGCACTGGATATATTTAATATATGTGCACTGGATATATTTAACATATGTGCACTGGATATATAAAATATGTGCACCGGATATTTAGTATATGTGCACTGGATATATATATAATATATATGCACTGGATATATATAATATATGTGCACTGGATATATTTCATATATGTGCACTGGATATCTAATATATGTGCACTGGATATATATAATATATGCGCACTGGATATCTAATATATGTGCACTGGATATATATAATATATGTGCACTGGATATTTAATATATGTGCACTGGATATGTAATATATGTGCACTGGATATTTAATATATGTGCACTGGATATAAATAATATAAGTGCACTGGATCTATAACATATGTGCATTAGATATATATACTATATGTGACCTGGATATATTTAATTTACTAGATATTTAATATATGTGCACTGGATATCTAATACATGTGCACTGGATATTTAATATATGTGCACTGGATATCTAATATATATGCACTGGATATTTAGTATATGTGCACTGGATATATATATATATATATACATATATATATATTATATGTGCACTGGATATTTAATATATGTGCACTGGATATTTAATATATGTGCACTGGATATTTAAAATATGTGCACTGGATATTTAATATATGTGCACTGGATATTTAATATATGTGCACTGGATATATATATTATATGTGCACTGGATATTTAATATATGTGCAATGGATATATATAATATGTGTGCACTGGATATTTAATATATGTGCACTGGATATATTTAATATATGTGCACTGGATATCTAATATATGTGCACTGGATATATATAATATATGCGCACTGGATATCTAATATATGTGCACTGGATATATATAATATATGTGCACTGGATATTTAATATATGTGCACTGGATATGTAATATATGTGCACTGGATATTTAATATATGTGCACTGGATATAAATAATATAAGTGCACTGGATCTATAACATATGTGCATTGGATATATATACTATATGTGACCTGGATATATTTAATTTACTAGATATTTAATATATGTGCACTGGATATCTAATACATGTGCACTGGATATTTAATATATGTGCACTGGATATCTAATATATGTGCACTGGATATTTAATATATGTGCACTAGATCTATATAATATCTGTGCACTGGATATTTAATATATATGCACTGGATATTTAGTATATGTGCACTGGATATATATATATATATATATATATATATACATATATATATATTATATGTGCACTGGATATTTAATATATGTGCACTGGATATTTAATATATGTGCACTGGATATTTAAAATATGTGCACTGGATATTTAATATATGTGCACTGGATATTTAATATATGTGCACTGGATATTTAATATATGTGCACTGGATATATTTAATATATGTGCACTGGATATCTAATATATGTGCACTGGATATTTAATGTATGTGCACTGGATATAAATAATATATGTACACTGGATCTATAACATATGTGTACTGGATATATTTAACATATGTGCACTGGATATGTTTAACATATGTGCACTGGATATATAATATATGTGCACTGGATATTTAGTATATGTGCACTGGATATCTAATATATGTGAACTGGATATTTAATATATGTGCACTGGATATCTAATATATGTGCACTGGATCTATAATACATGTGCACTGAATATATATAATATATGTGCACTGGATATATTTAATATATGTGCACTGGATATTTAATATATGTGCATTGGATATTTAATATATGTGCACTGGATATCTAATATATGTGCACTGGATATTTAATATATGTGCACTAGATATATATATATATTATATGTGCACTGGATATTTAATATATGTGCACTGGATATTTAATATATGTGCACTGGATATATTTAATATATGTGCACTGGATATATTTAACATATGTGCACTGGATATATAAAATATGTGCACCGGATATTTAGTATATGTGCACTGGATATATATATAATATATATGCACTGGATATATATAATATATGTGCACTGGATATATTTCATATATGTGCACTGGATATCTAATATATGTGCACTGGATATATATAATATATGCGCACTGGATATCTAATATATGTGCACTGGATATATATAATATATGTGCACTGGATATTTAATATATGTGCACTGGATATGTAATATATTTGCACTGGATATTTAATATATGTGCACTGGATATAAATAATATAAGTGCACTGGATCTATAACATATGTGCATTAGATATATATACTATATGTGACCTGGATATATTTAATTTACTAGATATTTAATATATGTGCACTGGATATCTAATACATGTGCACTGGATATTTAATATATGTGCACTGGATATCTAATATATATGCACTGGATATTTAGTATATGTGCACTGGATATATATATATATATATATATATATATATATACATATATATATATTATATGTGCACTGGATATTTAATATATGTGCACTGGATATTTAATATATGTGCACTGGATATTTAAAATATGTGCACTGGATATTTAATATATGTGCACTGGATATTTAATATATGTGCACTGGATATTTAATATATGTGCACTGGATATATATAATATATGTGCACTGGATATTTAATATATGTGCACTGGATATATATATTATATGTGCACTGGATATTTAATATATGTGCAATGGATATATATAATATGTGTGCACTGGATATTTAATATATGTGCACTGGATATATTTAATATATGTGCACTGGATATCTAATATATGTGCACTGGATATATATAATATATGCGCACTGGATATCTAATATATGTGCACTGGATATATATAATATATGTGCACTGGATATTTAATATATGTGCACTGGATATGTAATATATGTGCACTGGATATTTAATATATGTGCACTGGATATAAATAATATAAGTGCACTGGATCTATAACATATGTGCATTGGATATATATACTATATGTGACCTGGATATATTTAATTTACTAGATATTTAATATATGTGCACTGGATATCTAATACATGTGCACTGGATATTTAATATATGTGCACTGGATATCTAATATATGTGCACTGGATATTTAATATATGTGCACTAGATCTATATAATATCTGTGCACTGGATATTTAATATATATGCACTGGATATTTAGTATATGTGCACTGGATATATATATATATATATACATATATATATATATTATATGTGCACTGGATATTTAATATATGTGCACTGGATATTTAATATATGTGCACTGGATATTTAAAATATGTGCACTGGATATTTAATATATGTGCACTGGATATTTAATATATGTGCACTGGATATTTAATATATGTGCACTGGATATATATAATATATGTGCACTGGATATTTAATATATGTGCACTGGATATTTAATATATGTGCACTGGATATATATAATATATGTGCACTGGATATTTAATATATGTGCACTGGATATATATATTATATGTGCACTGGATATTTAATATATTTGCAATGGATATAAATAATATATGTGCACTGGATCTATAATTTTATGTGCACTTGATATATATATATATATAATATACGTGCACTGGATATATTTAATATATGTGTACTGGATATATAATATATGTGCACTGGATATGTATAATATATGTGCACTGGATATTTAATATATGCGCACTGGATATAAATTATAAATTTGCACGAGATCTATAATATATGTGCACTGGATATATATATAATATATGTGCACTGGATATATTTAATATGTGGGGACTGGATATATTTAATATATGTGCACTGGATATTTAATATATGTGCACTGGATATCTAATATATGTGCACTGGATATTTAATATATGTGCACTGGATATACATAATATATGTGCACTGGATCTATAATATATGTGCACTGGATATATTTAATATATGTGCAGTGGATATTTAATATATGTGCACTGGATATTTAATGTATGTGCACTGGATATATATAATATATGTGCACTGGATATTTAATATATGTGCACTGGATATAAATAATATATGTGCACTGAATATTTAATATACGTGCACTGGATATATATAATATATGTGCACTGGATATTTAATATATGTGCACTGGATATAAATAATATTTGTGCACTGAATATTTAATATACGTGCACTGGATATATATATAATATATGTGCACTGGATATTTAATATATGTGCACTGGATATTTAATATATGTGCACTGGATATCTAATATATGTGCACTGGATATTTAATATATGTGCACTAGATCTATATAATATCTGTGCACTGGATATTTAATATATGTGCACTGGATATTTTGTTTATGTGCACTGGATATATATATATATATAATATATGTGCACTGGATATATGTATATTATATGTGCACTGGATATATATAATATATGTGCACTGGAAATATTTAATATATGTGCACTGGATATCTAATATATGTGCACAGGATATATATAATATATGCGCACTGGATATTTAATATATGTGCACTGGATATGTAATATATGTGCACTGGATATTTAATGTATGTGCACTGGATATAAATAATATAAGTGCATTGGATCTATAACATATGTGCACTGGATATATATAATATATGTGACCTGGATATATTTAATTTATGTGCACTGGATATTTAATATATGTGCACTGGATATCTAATATATGTGCACTGGATATTTAATATATGTGCCCTTGATATATATAATATATGTGCACTGGATATTTAATATATGTGCAATGGATATATAAAATATATGTGCACTGGATATTTAATATATGTGCACTGGATATATTTAATATATGTGCACTGGATATCTAATACATGTGCACTGGATATTTAATGTATGTGCACTGGATATAAATAATATATATACACTGGATCTATAACATATGTGTACTGGATATATATATACTATATATGCACCGGATATATTTAACATATGTGCTCTGGATATATAATATATGTGCACTGGATATTTAATATATGTGCACTGGATATATATAATATAGGTGCACTGGATATATATAATTTATTTCCACTGGATATATTTAATATATGTGCACTGGATATTTAATATATGTGCACTGGATATATTTATTACATGTGCACTGGATATATAATGTATGTGCACTGGATATCTAATATGTGTGCACTGGATATCTAATATATGTGCACTGGATATTTAATGTATGTGCACTGGATATAAATAATATATATACACTGGATCTATAACATATGTGTACTGGATATGTATACTATATATGCACTGGATATATTTAACATATGTGCTCTGGATATATAATATATGTGCACTGGATATTTAATATATGTGCACTGGATATATATAATATAGGTGCACTGGATATATATAATATATTTCCACTGGATATATTTAATATATGTGCACTGGATATTTAATATATGTGCACTGGATATATTTATTATATGTGCACTGGATATATAATGTATGTGCACTGGATATCTAATATGTGTGCACTGGATATTTAATATATGTGCACTGGATATATTTATTATACGTGCACTTGATATTTAATATATGTGCACTGGATATATATATTATATGTGCACTGGATAGTTAATATATGTGCACTGGATATTTAATATATGTGCACTGGATATACTTAATATATGTGCACTGGATATTTAAAATATGTGCACTTGATATATATGATATATGTGCACTGGTTCTATAATATATGTGCACTGGATATATATAATATATGTGCACTGGATATATATCTATAATATATGTGCACTGGATATATTTAATATATGTGCACTGGATATTTAATATATGTGCACTGGATATTTAATATATGTGCACTAGATATATACAATATATGTGCACTGGATATTTAATATGTGTGCACTGGATATTTAATATATGTGCACTGGATATATTTAATATATGTGCACTGGATATCTAATATATGTGCACTGGATATTTAATATATGTGCACTGGATATTTAATGTATGTGCACTGGATATTTAATATATATGCACTAGATATATTTAATATATGTGCACTGGATATCTAATATATGTGCACTGGATATTTAATATATGTGCACTGGATCTATAACATATGTGCACTGGATATATATATACTATATGTGCACTGGATATATTTAACATATGTGCACTGGATATATAAAATATGTGCACTGGATATTTAGTATATGTGCACTGGATATATATATATATAATATATGTGCACTGGATATATATAATATATGTGCACTGGATATATTTAATATATGTGCACTGGATATCTAATATATGTGCACTGGATATATATAATATATGCACACTGGATATTTAATATATGTGCACTGGATATCTAATATATGTGCACTGGATATTTAATATATGTGCACTGGATCTATAACATATGTGCACTGGATATATATATACTATATGTGCACTGGATATATTTAACATATGTGCACTGGATATATAAAATATGTGCACTGGATATTTAGTATATGTGCACTGGATATATATATATATAATATATGTGCACTGGATATATATAATATATGTGCACTGGATATATTTAATATATGTGCACTGGATATCTAATATATGTGCACTGGATATATATAATATATGCACACTGGATATTTAATATATGTGCACTGGATATGTATTATATGTGCACTGGATATTTAATGTATGTGCACTGGATATAAATAATATAAGTGCATTGGATCTATAACATATGTGCACTGGATATATATACTATATGTGACCTGGATATATTTAATTTATGTGCACTGGATATTTAATATATGTGCACTGGATATCTAATATATGTGCACTGGATATTTAATATATGTGCAATGGATATATATAATATATGTGCACTGGATATTTAATATATGTGCACTGGATATATTTAATATATGTGCACTGGATATCTAATATATGTGCACTGGATATTTAATGTATGTGCACTGGATATAAATAATATATATACACTGGATCTATAACATATGTGTACTGGATATATATACTATATATGCACTGGATATATTTAACATATGTGCTCTGGATATATAATATATGTGCACTGGATATTTAATATATGTGCACTGGATATATATAATATATGTGCACTGGATATATATAATATATTTCCACTGGATATATTTAATATATGTGCACTGGATATCTAATATATGTGCACTGGATATTTAATATATGTGCACTGGATATATATAATATATGTGCACTGGATATTTAATATATGTGCACTGGATATATATAATATATGTGCACTGGATAGTTACTATATGTGCACTGGATATTTAATATATGTGCACTGGATATATTTAATATATGCGCACTGGATATTTAAAATATGTGCACTTGATATATATGATGTATGTGCACTGTATCTATAATATATGTGCACTGGATATATATAATATATGTGCACTGGATATATATCTATAATATATGTGCACTGGATATATTTAATATATGTGCACTGGAAATTTAATATATGTGCACTGGATATTTAATATATGTGCACTGGATATTTAATATATGTGCACTGGATATTTAATATATGTGCACTGGATATCTAATATATGTGCACTGGATATGTAATATATGTGCATTGGATATTTAATATATGTGCACTGGATATATATATAATATATCTGCACTGGATATTTAATATATGTGCACTGGATATCTAATATATGTGCACTGGATATTTAATATATGTGCACTGGATATTTAATATATGTGCACTAGATATATACAATATATGTGCACTGGATATTTAATATATGTGCACTGGATATTTAATATATGTGCACTGGATATATTTAATATATGTGCACTGGATATCTAATATATGTGCACTGGATATTTAATATATGTGCACTGGATATTTAATATATGTGCACTGGATATATTTAATATATGTGCACTGGATATTTAATATATGTGCACTGGATATCTAATATATGTGCACTGGATATTTAATATATGTGCACTGGATATACATAATATATGTGCACTGGATATCTAATATATGTGCACTGGATATCTAATATATGTGCACTGGATATTTAATATATGTGCACTGGATATTTAATATATGTGCACTGGATATCTAATATATGTGCACTGGATATTTAATATATGTGCACTGGATATACATAATATATGTGCACTGGATCTATAATATATGTGCACTGGATATATTTAATATATGTGCAGTGGATATTTAATATATGTGCACTGGATATTTAATGTATGTGCACTGGATATATATAATATATGTGCACTGGATATTTAATATATGTGCACTGGATATAAATAATATATGTGCACTGAATATTTAATATACGTGCACTGGATATATATATAATATATGTGCACTGGATATTTAATATATGTGCACTGGATATAAATAATATATGTGCACTGAATATTTAATATACGTGCACTGGATATATATATAATATATGTGCACTGGATATTTAATATATGTGCACTGGATATTTAATATATGTGCACTGGATATCTAATATATGTGCACTGGATATTTAATATATGTGCACTAGATCTATATAATATCTGTGCACTGGATATTTAATATATGTGCACTGGATATTTTGTTTATGTGCACTGGATATATATATATATAATATATGTGCACTGGATATATGTATATTATATGTGCACTGGATATATATAATATATGTGCACTGGATATATTTAATATATGTGCACTGGATATCTAATATATGTGCACAGGATATATATAATATATGCGCACTGGATATTTAATATATGTGCACTGGATATGTAATATATGTGCACTGGATATTTAATGTATGTGCACTGGATATAAATAATATAAGTGCATTGGATCTATAACATATGTGCACTGGATATATATACTATATGTGACCTGGATATATTTAATTTATGTGCACTGGATATTTAATATATGTGCACTGGATATCTAATATATGTGCACTGGATATTTAATATATGTGTACTGGATATCTAATATATGTGCACTGGATATTTAATATATGTGCAATGGATATATATAATATATGTGCACTGGATATTTAATATATGTGCACTGGATATATTTAATATATGTGCACTGGATATCTAATAAATGTGCACTGGATATTTAATGTATGTGCACTGGATATAAATAATATATATACACTGGATCTATAACATATGTGTACTGGAAATATATACTATATATGCACTGGATATATTTAACATATGTGCTCTGGATATATAATATATGTGCACTGGATATTTAATATATGTGCACTGGATATATATAATATAGGTGCACTGGATATATATAATTTATTTCCACTGGATATATTTAATATATGTGCACTGGATATTTAATATATGTGCACTGGATATATTTATTACATGTGCACTGGATATATAATGTATGTGCACTGGATATCTAATATGTGTGCACTGGATATCTAATATATGTGCACTGGATATTTAATGTATGTGCACTGGATATAAATAATATATATACAATGGATCTATAACATATGTGTACTGGATATGTATACTATATATGCACTGGATATATTTAACATATGTGCTCTGGATATATAATATATGTGCACTGGATATTTAATATATGTGCACTGGATATTTAATATATGTGCACTGGATATATTTAATATATGTGCACTGGATATTTAATATATGTGTACTGGATATCTAATATATGTGCACTGGATATTTAATATATGTGCAATGGATATATATAATATATGTGCACTGGATATTTAATATATGTGCACTGGATATCTAATATATGTGCACTGGATATTTAATGTATGTGCACTGGATATAAATAATATATATACACTGGATCTATAACATATGTGTACTGGATATATATACTATATATGCACTGGATATATTTAACATATGTGCTCTGGATATATAATATATGTGCACTGGATATTTAATATATGTGCACTGGATATATATAATATAGGTGCACTGGATATATATAATTTATTTCCACTGGATATATTTAATATATGTGCACTGGATATTTAATATATGTGCACTGGATATATTTATTACATGTGCACTGGATATATAATGTATGTGCACTGGATATCTAATATGTGTGCACTGGATATCTAATATATGTGCACTGGATATTTAATGTATGTGCACTGGATATAAATAATATATATACAATGGATCTATAACATATGTGTACTGGATATGTATACTATATATGCACTGGATATATTTAACATATGTGCTCTGGATATCTAATATATGTGCACTGGATATTTAATATATGTGCACTGGATATTTAATATATGTGCACTGGATATATTTAATATATGTGCACTGGATATTTAATATATGTGCACTGGATATCTAATATATGTGCACTGGATATTTAATATATGTGCACTGGATATACATAATATATGTGCACTGGATATCTAATATATGTGCACTGGATATCTAATATATGTGCACTGGATATTTAATATATGTGCACTGGATATTTAATATATGTGCACTGGATATCTAATATATGTGCACTGGATATTTAATATATGTGCACTGGATATACATAATATATGTGCACTGGATCTATAATATATGTGCACTGGATATATTTAATATATGTGCAGTGGATATTTAATATATGTGCACTGGATATTTAATGTATGTGCACTGGATATATATAATATATGTGCACTGGATATTTAATATATGTGCACTGGATATAAATAATATATGTGCACTGAATATTTAATATACGTGCACTGGATATATATATAATATATGTGCACTGGATATTTAATATATGTGCACTGGATATAAATAATATATGTGCACTGAATATTTAATATACGTGCACTGGATATATATATAATATATGTGCACTGGATATTTAATATATGTGCACTGGATATTTAATATATGTGCACTGGATATCTAATATATGTGCACTGGATATTTAATATATGTGCACTAGATCTATATAATATCTGTGCACTGGATATTTAATATATGTGCACTGGATATTTTGTTTATGTGCACTGGATATATATATATATAATATATGTGCACTGGATATATGTATATTATATGTGCACTGGATATATATAATATATGTGCACTGGATATATTTAATATATGTGCACTGGATATCTAATATATGTGCACAGGATATATATAATATATGCGCACTGGATATTTAATATATGTGCACTGGATATGTAATATATGTGCACTGGATATTTAATGTATGTGCACTGGATATAAATAATATAAGTGCATTGGATCTATAACATATGTGCACTGGATATATATACTATATGTGACCTGGATATATTTAATTTATGTGCACTGGATATTTAATATATGTGCACTGGATATCTAATATATGTGCACTGGATATTTAATATATGTGTACTGGATATCTAATATATGTGCACTGGATATTTAATATATGTGCAATGGATATATATAATATATGTGCACTGGATATTTAATATATGTGCACTGGATATATTTAATATATGTGCACTGGATATCTAATATATGTGCACTGGATATTTAATGTATGTGCACTGGATATAAATAATATATATACACTGGATCTATAACATATGTGTACTGGATATATATACTATATATGCACTGGATATATTTAACATATGTGCTCTGGATATATAATATATGTGCACTGGATATTTATTATATGTGCACTGGATATATATAATATAGGTGCACTGGATATATATAATTTATTTCCACTGGATATATTTAATATATGTGCACTGGATATTTAATATATGTGCACTGGATATATTTATTACATGTGCACTGGATATATAATGTATGTGCACTGGATATCTAATATGTGTGCACTGGATATCTAATATATGTGCACTGGATATTTAATGTATGTGCACTGGATATAAATAATATATATACAATGGATCTATAACATATGTGTACTGGATATGTATACTATATATGCACTGGATATATTTAACATATGTGCTCTGGATATATAATATATGTGCACTGGATATTTAATATATGTGCACTGGATATATATAATATAGGTGCACTGGATATATATAATATATTTCCACTGGATATATTTAATATATGTGCACTGGATATTTAATATATGTGCACTGGATATATTTATTATATGTGCACTGGATATATAATGTATGTGCACTGGATATCTAATATGTGTGCACTGGATATTTAATATATGTGCACTGGATATATTTATTATACGTGCACTGGATATTTAATATATGTGCACTGGATATATATAAAATATGTGCACTGGATATTTAATATATGTGCACTGGATATTTAATATATGTGCACTAGATATATACAATATATGTGCACTGGATATTTAATATATGTGCCCTTGATATATATAATATATGTGCACTGGATATTTAATATATGTGCAATGGATATATATAATATATGTGCACTGGATATTTAATATATGTGCACTGGATATATTTAATATATGTGCACTGGATATCTAATATATGTGCACTGGATATTTAATGTATGTGCACTGGATATAAATAATATATATACACTGGATCTATAACATATGTGTACTGGATATATATATACTATATATGCACTGGATATATTTAACATATGTGCTCTGGATATATAATATATGTGCACTGGATATTTAATATATGTGCACTGGATATATATAATATAGGTGCACTGGATATATATAATTTATTTCCACTGGATATATTTAATATATGTGCACTGGATATTTAATATATGTGCACTGGATATATATAATATAGGTGCACTGGATATATATAATATATTTCCACTGGATATATTTAATATATGTGCACTGGATATTTAATATATGTGCACTGGATATATTTATTATATGTGCACTGGAAATATAATGTATGTGCACTGGATATCTAATATGTGTGCACTGGATATTTAATATATGTGCACTGGATATATTTATTATATGTGCACTGGATATTTAATATATGTGCACTGGATATATATAATATATGTGCACTGGATAGTTAATATATGTGCATTGGATATTTAATATATGTGCACTGGATATATTTAATATATGTGCACTGGATATTTAAAATATGTGCACTTGATATATATGATATATGTGCACTGGATCTATAATATATGTGCACTGGATATATATAATATATGTGCACTGGATATATATCTATAATATATGTGCAGTGGATATATTTAATATATGTGCACTGGATATTTAATATATGTGCACTGGATATTTAATATATGTGCACTAGATATATACAATATATGTGCACTGGATATTTAATATGTGTGCACTGGGTATTTAATATATGTGCACTGGATATATTTAATATATGTGCACTGGATATCTAATATATGTGCACTGGATATTTAATATATGTGCACTGGATATTTAATATATGTGCACTGGATATTTAATATATGTGCACTAGATATATTTAATATATGTGCACTGGATATCTAATATATGTGCACTGGATATCTAATATATGTGCACTGGATATTTAATATATGTGCACTGGATCTATAACATATGTGCACTGGATATATATATACTATATGTGCACTGGATATATTTAACATATGTGCACTGGATATATAAAATATGTGCACTGGATATTTAGTATATGTGCACTGGATATATATATATATATATATAATATATGTGCACTGGATATATATAATATATGTGCACTGGATATATTTAATATATGTGCACTGGATATCTAATATATGTGCACTGGATATATATAATATATGCACACTGGATATTTAATATATGTGCACTGGATATGTAATATATGTGCACTGGATATTTAATGTATGTGCACTGGATATAAATAATATAAGTGCATTGGATCTATAACATATGTGCACTGGATATATATACTATATGTGACCTGGATATATTTAATTTATGTGCACTGGATATTTAATATATGTGCACTGGATATCTAATATATGTGCACTGGATATTTAATATATGTGCAATGGATATATATAATATATGTGCACTGGATATTTAATATATGTGCACTGGATATATTTAATATATGTGCACTGGATATCTAATATATGTGCACTGGATATTTAATGTATGTGCACTGGATATAAATAATATATATACACTGGATCTATAACATATGTGTACTGGATATATATACTATATATGCACTGGATATATTTAACATATGTGCTCTGGATATATAATATATGTGCACTGGATATTTAATATATGTGCACTGGACATATATAATATATGTGCACTGGATATTTAATATATGTGCACTGGATATATATAATATATGTGCACTGGATAGTTACTATATGTGCACTGGATATTTAATATATGTGCACTGGATATATTTAATATATGTGCACTGGATATATATAATATATGTGCACTGGATATATATCTATAATATATGTGCACTGGATATATTTAATATATGTGCACTGGATATTTAATATATGTGCACTGGATATTTAATATATGTGCACTGGATATTTAATATATGTGCACTGGATATTTAATATATGTGCACTGGATATCTAATATATGTGCACTGGATATGTAATATATGTGCATTGGATATTTAATATATGTGCACTGGATATATATATAATATATCTGCACTGGATATTTAATATATGTGCACTGGATATATAATATATGTGCACTGGATATTTAATATATGTGCACTGGATATTTAATATATGTGCACTAGATATATTTATTACATGTGCACTGGATATATAATGTATGTGCACTGGATATCTAATATGTGTGCACTGGATATCTAATATGTGTGCACTGGATATCTAATATATGTGCACTGGATATTTAATGTATGTGCACTGGATATAAATAATATATATACACTGGATCTATAACATATGTGTACTGGATATGTATACTATATATGCACTGGATATATATAACATATGTGCTCTGGATATATAATATATGTGCACTGGATATTTAATATATGTGCACTGGATATATATAATATAGGTGCACTGGATATATATAATATATTTCCACTGGATATATTTAATATATGTGCACTGGATATTTAATATATGTGCACTGGATATATTTATTATATGTGCACTGGATATATAATGTATGTGCACTGGATATCTAATATGTGTGCAATGGATATTTAATATATGTGCACTGGATATATTTATTATATGTGCACTGGATATTTAATATATGTGCACTGGATATATATAATATATGTGCACTGGATAGTTAATATATGTGCACTGGATATTTAATATATGTGCACTGGATATATTTAATATATGTGCACTGGATATTTAAAATATGTGCACTTGATATATATGATATATGTGCACTATATCTATAATATATGTGCACTGGATATATATAATATATGTGCACTGGATATATATCTATAATATATGTGCAGTGGATATATTTAATATATGTGCACTGGATATTTAATATATGTGCACTGGATATTTAATATATGTGCACTAGATATATACAATATATGTGCACTGGATATTTAATATGTGTGCACTGGGTATTTAATATATGTGCACTGGATATATTTAATATATGTGCACTGGATATCTAATATATGTGCACTGGATATTTAATATATGTGCACTGGATATTTAATATATGTGCACTGGATATTTAATATATGTGCACTGGATATCTAATATATGTGCACTGGATATTTAATATATGTGCACTGGATATTTAATATATGTGCACTGGATATTTAATATATGTGCACTAGATATATTTAATATATGTGCACTGGATATTTAATATATGTGCACTGGATATATTTAATATATGTGCACTGGATATTTAAAATATGTGCACTTGATATATATGATATATGTGCACTATATCTATAATATATGTGCACTGGATATATATAATATATGTGCACTGGATATATATCTATAATATATGTGCAGTGGATATATTTAATATATGTGCACTGGATATTTAATATGTGTGCACTGGATATTTAATATATGTGCACTAGATATATACAATATATGTGCACTGGATATTTAATATGTGTGCACTGGGTATTTAATATATGTGCACTGGATATATTTAATATATGTGCACTGGATATCTAATATATGTGCACTGGATATTTAATATATGTGCACTGGATATTTAATATATGTGCACTGGATATTTAATATATGTGCACTAGATATATTTAATATATGTGCACTGGATATCTAATATATGTGCACTGGATATCTAATATATGTGCACTGGATATTTAATATATGTGCACTGGATCTATAACATATGTGCACTGGATATATATATACTATATGTGCACTGGATATATTTAACATATGTGCACTGGATATATAAAATATGTGCACTGGATATTTAGTATATGTGCACTGGATATATATATATATATATAATATATGTGCACTGGATATATATAATATATGTGCACTGGATATATTTAATATATGTGCACTGGATATCTAATATATGTGCACTGGATATATATAATATATGCACACTGGATATTTAATATATGTGCACTGGATATGTAATATATGTGCACTGGATATTTAATGTATGTGCACTGGATATAAATAATATAAGTGCATTGGATCTATAACATATGTGCACTGGATATATATACTATATGTGACCTGGATATATTTAATTTATGTGCACTGGATATTTAATATATGTGCACTGGATATTTAATATATGTGCACTGGATATTTAACATATGTGCTCTGGATATATAATATATGTGCACTGGATATTTAATATATGTGCACTGGATATATATAATATAGGTGCACTGGATATATATAATTTATTTCCACTGGATATATTTAATATATGTGCACTGGATATTTAATATATGTGCACTGGATATATATAATATAGGTGCACTGGATATATATAATATATTTCCACTGGATATATTTAATATATGTGCACTGGATATTTAATATATGTGCACTGGATATATTTATTATATGTGCACTGGATATATAATGTATGTGCACTGGATATCTAATATGTGTGCACTGGATATTTAATATATGTGCACTGGATATATTTATTATATGTGCACTGGATATTTAATATATGTGCACTGGATATATATAATATATGTGCACTGGATAGTTAATATATGTGCACTGGATATTTAATATATGTGCACTGGATATATTTAATATATGTGCACTGGATATTTAAAATATGTGCACTTGATATATATGATATATGTGCACTGGATCTATAATATATGTGCACTGGATATATATAATATATGTGCACTGGATATATATCTATAATATATGTGCAGTGGATATATTTAATATATGTGCACTGGATATTTAATATATGTACACTGGATATTTAATATATGTGCACTAGATATATACAATATATGTGCACTGGATATTTAATATGTGTGCACTGGGTATTTAATATATGTGCACTGGATATATTTAATATATGTGCACTGGATATCTAATATATGTGCACTGGATATTTAATATATGTGCACTGGATATTTAATATATGTGCACTGGATATTTAATATATGTGCACTAGATATATTTAATATATGTGCACTGGATATCTAATATATGTGCACTGGATATCTAATATATGTGCACTGGATATTTAATATATGTGCACTGGATCTATAACATATGTGCACTGGATATATATATACTATATGTGCACTGGATATATTTAACATATGTGCACTGGATATATAAAATATGTGCACTGGATATTTAGTATATGTGCACTGGATATATATATATATATATATATATATATATATATATATATATATATATAATATATGTGCACTGGATATATATAATATATGTGCACTGGATATATTTAATATATGTGCACTGGATATCTAATATATGTGCACTGGATATATATAATATATGCACACTGGATATTTAATATATGTGCACTGGATATGTAATATATGTGCACTGGATATTTAATGTATGTGCACTGGATATAAATAATATAAGTGCATTGGATCTATAACATATGTGCACTGGATATATATACTATATGTGACCTGGATATATTTAATTTATGTGCACTGGATATTTAATATATGTGCACTGGATATCTAATATATGTGCACTGGATATTTAATATATGTGCAATGGATATATATAATATATGTGCACTGGATATTTAATATATGTGCACTGGATATATTTAATATATGTGCACTGGATATCTAATATATGTGCACTGGATATTTAATATATGTGCACTGGATATAAATAATATATATACACTGGATCTATAACATATGTGTACTGGATATATATACTATATATGCACTGGATATATTTAACATATGTGCTCTGGATATATAATATATGTGCACTGGATATTTAATATATGTGCACTGGATATATATAATATATGTGCACTGGATATTTAATATATGTGCACTGGATATATATAATATATGTGCACTGGATAGTTACTATATGTGCACTGGATATTTAATATATGTGCACTGGATATATTTAATATATGTGCACTGGATATATATAATATATGTGCACTGGATATATATCTATAATATATGTGCACTGGATATATTTAATATATGTGCACTGGATATATTTAATATATGTGCACTGGATATTTAATATATGTGCACTGGATATTTAATATATGTGCACTGGATATTTAATATATGTGCACTGGATATTTAATATATGTGCACTGGATATCTAATATATGTGCACTGGATATGTAATATATGTGCATTGGACATTTAATATATGTGCACTGGATATATATATAATATATCTGCACTGGATATTTAATATATGTGCACTGGATATCTAATATATGTGCACTGGATATTTAATATATGTGCACTGGATATTTAATATATGTGCACTGGATATTTAATATATGTGCACTGGATATCTAATATATGTGCACTGGATATTTAATATATGTGCACTGGATATCTAATATATGTGCACTGGATATTTAATATATGTGCACTAGATATATTTAATATATGTGCACTGGATATCTAATATATGTGCACTGGATATCTAATATATGTGCACTGGATATTTAATATATGTGTACTGGATCTATAACATATGTGCACTGGATATATATATACTATATGTGCACTGGATATATTTAACATAAGTGCACTGGATATATAAAATATGTGCACTGGATATTTAGTATATGTGCACTGGATATATATATATATATATATATATATATATATATAATATATGTGCACTGGATATATATAATATATGTGCACTGGATATATTTAATATATGTGCACTGGATATCTAATATATGTGCACTGGATATTTAAGATATGTGCACTGGATATATTTATTATATGTGCACTGGATATTTAATATATGGGCACTGGATATATATAATATATGTGCACTGGATAGTTACTATATGTGCACTGGATATTTAATATATGTGCACTGGATATATTTAATATATGTGCACTGGATATTTAAAATATGTGCACTTGATATATATGATATATGCGCACTGGATCTATAATATATGTGCACTGGATATATATAATATATGTGCACTGGATATATATCTATAATATATGTGCACTGGATATATTTAATATATGTGCACTGGATATTTAATATATGTGCACTGGATATTTAATATATGTGCACTGGATATTTAATATATGTGCACTGGATATTTAATATATGTGCACTGGATATTTAATATATGTGCATTGGATATTTAATATATGTGCACTGGATATATATATAATATATCTGCACTGGATATTTAACATATGTGCACTGGATATTTAATATATGTGCACTGGATATTTAATATATGTGCACTGGATATATTTAATATATGTGCACTGGATATCTAATATATGTGCACTGGATATTTAATATATGTGCACTGGATATGTAATATATGTGCATTGGATATTTAATATATGTGCACTGGATATATATATAATATATCTGCACTGGATATTTAATATATGTGCACTGGATATCTAATATATGTGCACTGGATATTTAATATATGTGCACTGGATATTTAATATATGTGCACTAGATATATACAATATATGTGCACTGGATATTTAATATATGTGCACTGGATATTTAATATATGTGCACTGGATATATTTAATATATGTGCACTGGATATCTAATATATGTGCACTGGATATTTAATATATGTGCACTGGATATCTAATATATGTGCACTGGATATTTAATATATGTGCACTAGATATATTTAATATATGTGCACTGGATATCTAATATATGTGCACTGGATATCTAATATATGTGCACTGGATATTTAATATATGTGCACTGGATCTATAACATATGTGCACTGGATATATATATACTATATGTGCACTGGATATATTTAACATATGTGCACTGGATATATAAAATATGTGCACTGGATATTTAGTATATGTGCACTGGATATATATATATATATATATATATAATATATGTGCACTGGATATATATAATATATGTGCACTGGATATATTTAATATATGTGCACTGGATATCTAATATATGTGCACTGGATATATATAATATATGCACACTGGATATTTAATATATGTGCACTGGATATGTAATATATGTGCACTGGATATTTAATGTATGTGCACTGGATATAAATAATATAAGTGCATTGGATCTTTAACATATGTGCACTGGATATATATACTATATTTGACCTGGATATATTTAATTTATGTGCACTGGATATTTAATATATGTGCACTGTATATCTAATATATGTGCACTGGATATTTAATATATGTGCAATGGATATATATAATATATGTGCACTGGATATTTAATATATGTGCACTGGATATATTTAATATATGTGCACTGGATATCTAATATATGTGCACTGGATATATATAATGTATGTGCACTGGATATATTTAATATATGTGCACTGGATATCTAATATATGTGCACTGGATATATATAATATATGCACACTGGATATTTAATATATGTGCACTGGATATGTAATATATGTGCACTGGATATTTAATGTATGTGCACTGGATATAAATAATATAAGTGCATTGGATCTTTAACATATGTGCACTGGATATATATACTATATTTGACCTGGATATATTTAATTTATGTGCACTGGATATTTAATATATGTGCACTGTATATCTAATATATGTGCACTGGATATTTAATATATGTGCAATGGATATATATAATATATGTGCACTGGATATTTAATATATGTGCACTGGATATATTTAATATATGTGCACTGGATATCTAATATATGTGCACTGGATATATAATGTATGTGCACTGGATATAAATAATATATATACACTGGATCTATAACATATGTGTACTGGATATATATACTATATATGCACTGGATATATTTAACATATGTGCTCTGGATATATAATATATGTGCACTGGATATTTAATATATGTGCACTGGATATATATAATATATGTGCACTGGATATATATAATATATTTCCACTGGATATATTTAATATATGTGCACTGGATATCTAATATATGTGCACTGGATATTTAATATATGTGCACTGGATATATATAATATATGTGCACTGGATATTTAATATATGTGCACTGGATATATATAATATATGTGCACTGGATAGTTACTATATGTGCACTGGATATTTAATATATGTGCACTGGATATATTTAATATATGTGCACTGGATATTTAAAATATGTGCACTTGATATATATGATGTATGTGCACTGGATCTATAATATATGTGCACTGGATATATATAATATATGTGCACTGGATATATTTAATATATGTGCACTGGATATTTAATATATGTGCACTGGATATTTAATATATGTGCACTGGATATTTAATATATGTGCACTGGATATCTAATATATGTGCACTGGATATGTAATATATGTGCATTGGATATTTAATATATGTGCACTGGATATATATATAATATATCTGCACTGGATATTTAATATATGTGCACTGGATATCTAATATATGTGCACTGGATATTTAATATATGTGCACTGGATATTTAATATATGTGCACTAGATATATACAATATATGTGCACTGGATATTTAATATATGTGCACTGGATATTTAATATATGTGCACTGGATATATTTAATATATGTGCACTGGATATCTAATATATGTGCACTGGATATTTAATATATGTGCACTGGATATCTAATATATGTGCACTGGATATTTAATATATGTGCACTAGATATATTTAATATATGTGCACTGGATATCTAATATATGTGCACTGGATATCTAATATATGTGCACTGGATATTTAATATATGTGCACTGGATCTATAACATATGTGCACTGGACATATATATACTATATGTGCACTGGATATATTTAACATATGTGCACTGGATATATAAAATATGTGCACTGGATATTTAGTATATGTGCACTGGATATATATATATATAATATATGTGCACTGGATATATATAATATATGTGCACTGGATATATTTAATATATGTGCACTGGATATCTAATATATGTGCACTGGACATTTAATATATGTGCACTGGATATATTTATTATATGTGCACTGGATATTTAATATATGGGCACTGGATATATATAATATATGTGCACTGGATAGTTACTATATGTGCACTGGATATTTAATATATGTGCACTGGATATATTTAATATATGTGCACTGGATATTTAAAATATGTACACTTGATATATATGATATATGTGCACTGGATCTATAATATATGTGCACTGGATATATTTAATATATGTGCACTGGATATTTAATATATGTGCACTGGATATTTAATATATGTGCACTGGATATATATATAATATATCTGCACTGGATATTTAACATATGTGCACTGGATATTTAATATATGTGCACTGGATATTTAATATATGTGCACTGGATATATTTAATATATGTGCACTGGATATCTAATATATGTGCACTGGATATATATATAATATATCTGCACTGGATATTTAACATATGTGCACTGGATATTTAATATATGTGCACTGGATATTTAATATATGTGCACTGGATATATTTAATATATGTGCACTGGATATCTAATATATGTGCACTGGATATTTAATATATGTGCACTGGATATGTAATATATGTGCATTGGATATTTAATATATGTGCACTGGATATATATATAATATATCTGCACTGGATATTTAATATATGTGCACTGGATATCTAATATATGTGCACTGGATATTTAATATATGTGCACTGGATATTTAATATATGTGCACTAGATATATACAATATATGTGCACTGGATATTTAATATATGTGCACTGGATATTTAATATATGTGCACTGGATATATTTAATATATGTGCACTGGATATCTAATATATGTGCACTGGATATTTAATATATGTGCACTGGATATTTAATATATGTGCACTAGATATATTTAATATATGTGCACTGGATAACTAATATATGTGCACTGGATATCTAATATATGTGCACTAGATATATTTAATATATGTGCACTGGATATCTAATATATGTGCACTGGATATCTAATATATGTGCACTGGATATTTAATATATGTGCACTGGATCTATAACATATGTGCACTGGATATATATATACTATATGTGCACTGGATATATTTAACATATGTGCACTGGATATATAAAATATGTGCACTGGATATTTAGTATATGTGCACTGGATATATATATATAATATATGTGCACTGGATATATATAATATATGTGCACTGGATATATTTAATATATGTGCACTGGATATCTAATATATGTGCACTAGATATATATAATATATGCACACTGGATATTTAATATATGTGCACTGGATATGTAATATATGTGCACTGGATATTTAATGTATGTGCACTGGATATAAATAATATAAGTGCATTGGATCTATAACATATGTGCACTGGATATATATACTATATGTGACATGGATATATTTAATTTATGTGCACTGGATATTTAATATATGTGCACTGGATATCTAATATATGTGCACTGGATATTTAATATATGTGTACTGGATATCTAATATATGTGCACTGGATATTTAATATATGTGCAATGGATATATATAATATATGTGCACTGGATATTTAATATATGTGCACTGGTTATATTTAATATATGTGCACTGGATATCTAATATATGTGCACTGGATATTTAATGTATGTGCACTGGATATAAATAATATATATACACTGGATCTATAACATATGTGTTCTGGATATACATACTATATATGCACTGGATATATTTAACATATGTGCTCTGGATATATAATATATGTGCACTGGATATATTTAATATATGTGCACTGGATATCTAATATATGTGCACTGGACATTTAATATATGTGCACTGGATATATATAATATATGTGCACTGGATATATATAATATATTTCCACTGGATATATTTAATATATGTGCACTGGATATCTAATATATGTGCACTGGATATCTAATATATGTGCACTGGATATATTTATTATATGTGCACTGGATATTTAATATATGTGCACTGGATATATTTATTATATGTGCACTGGATATTTAATATATGTGCACTGGATATATATAATATATGTGCACTGGATAGTTACTATATGTGCACTGGATATTTAATATATGTGCACTGGATATTTAAAATATGTGCACTTGATATATATGATATATGTGCACTGGATCTATAATATATGTGCACTGGATATATATAATATATGTGCACTGGATATATATCTATAATATATGTGCACTGGATATATTTAATATATGTGCACTGGATATTTAATATATGTGCACTGGATATTTAATATATGTGCACTGGATATTTAATATATGTGCACTGGATATTTAATATATGTGCACTGGATATCTAATATATGTGCACTGGATATTTAATATATGTGCACTGGATATACATAATATATGTGCACTGGATCTATAATATATGTGCACTGGATATATTTAATATATGTGCACTGGATATTTAATATATGTGCACTGGATATTTAATGTATGTGCACTGGATATATATAATATATGTGCACTGGATATTTAATATATGTGCACTGGATATAAATAATATATTTGCACTGAATATTTAATATACGTGCACTGGATATATATATATAATATATGTGCACTGGATATTTAATATATGTGCACTGGATATCTAATATATGTGCACTGGATATGTAATATATGTGCACTGGATATTTAATGTATGTGCACTGGACATAAATAATATAAGTACATTGGATCTATAACATATGTGCACTGGATATATATACTATATGTGACCTGGATATATTTAATTTATGTGCTCTGGATATTTAATATATGTGCACTGGATATCTAATATATGTGCACTGGATATTTAATATATGTGTACTGGATATCTAATATATGTGCACTGGATATTTAATATATGTGCAATGGATATATATAATATATGTGCACTGGATATTTAATATATGTGCACTGGATATATTTAATATATGTGCACTGGATATCTAATATATGTGCACTGGATATTTAATGTATGTGCACTGGATATAAATAATATATATACACTGGATCTATAACATATGTGTACTGGATATATATACTATATATGCACTGGATATATTTAACATATGTGCTCTGGATATATAATATATGTGCACTGGATATTTAATATATGTGAACTGGATATATATAATATATGTGCACTGGATATATATAATATATTTCCACTGGATATATTTAATATATGTGCACTGGATATCTAATATATGTGCACTGGATATTTAATATATGTGCACTGGATATATTTATTATATGTGCACTGGATATATAATGTATGTGCACTGGATATCTAATATGTGTGCACTGGATATTTAATATATGTGCACTGGATATATTTTTTATATGTGCACTGGATATTTAATATATGTGCACTGGATATATATAATATATGTGCACTGGATAGTTAATATATGTGCACTGGATATTTAATATATGTGCACTGGATATATTTAATATATTTGCACTGGATATTTAAAATATGTGCACTTGATATATATGATATATGTGCACTGGATCTATAATATATGTGCACTGGATATATATAATATATGTGCACTGGATATATATCTATAATATATGTGCACTGGATATATTTAATATATGTGCACTGGATATTTAATATATGTGCACTGGATATAAACAATATATGTGCACTGGATCTATAATTTTATGTGCACTTGATATATATAATATATGTGCACTGGATATATTTAATATATGTGTACTGGATATATAATATATGTGCACTGGATATGTATAATATATGTGCACTGGATATTTAATATATGTGCACTGGATATTTAATATATGTGCACTGGATATACATAATATTTGTGCACTGGATATTTAATATATGTGCACTGGATATATATAATATATGCGCACTGGATATTTAATATATGTGCACTGGATATGTAATATATGTGCACTGGATATTTAAGGTATGTGCACTGGATATAAATAATATAAGTGCACTGGATCTATAACATATGTGCACTGGATATATATACTATATGTGCACTGGATATATTTAATTTATGTGCACTGGATATTTAATATATGTGCACTGGATATCTAATATATGTGCACTGGATATTTAATATATGTGCACTGGATATCTAATATATGTGCACTGGATATTTAATATATGTGCCCTTCATATATATAATATATGTGCACTGGATATTTAATATACGTGCACTGGATATTTAATATATGTGCACTGGATATATTTAATATATGTGCACTGGATATCTAATATATGTGCACTGGATACTTAATGTATGTGAACTGGATATAAATAATATATGTACACTGGATCTATAACATATGTGTACTGGATATATTTAACATATGTGCACTGGATATATTTAACATATGTGCACTGGATATATAATATATGTGCACTGGATATTTAGTATATGTGCACTGGATATCTAATATATGTGAACTGGATATTTAATATATGTGCACTGGATATCTAATATATGTGCACTGGATCTATAATACATGTGCACTGGATATATATAATATATGTGCACTGGATATATTTAATATATGTGCACTGGATATTTAATATATGTGCATTGGATATTTAATATATGTGCACTGGATATCTAATATATGTGCACTGGATATTTAATATATGTGCACTAGATATATATATTATATGTGCACTGGATATTTAATATATGTGCACTGGATATTTAATATATGTGCACTGGATATATTTAATATATGTGCACTGGATATCTAATATATGTGCACTGGATATTTAATGTATGTGCACTAGATATAAATAATATATTTGCACATGATCTATAACATATGTGCACTGGATATATATACTATATGTGCACTGGATATATTTAACATATGTGCATTGGATATATAAAATATGTGCACCGGATATTTAGTATATGTGCACTGGATATATATATAATATATATGCACTGGATATATATAATATATGTGCACTGGATATATTTAATATATGTGCACTGGATATCTAATATATGTGCACTGGATACACTGGATATTTAATATATGTGCACTGGATATGTAATATATGTGCACTGGATATTTAATATATGTGCACTGGATATAAATAATATAAGTGCACTGGATCTATAACATATGTGCATTGGATATATATACTATATGTGACCTGGATATATTTAATTTACTAGATATTTAATATATGTGCACTGGATATCTAATACATGTGCACTGGATATTTAATATATGTGCACTGGATATCTAATATATGTGCACTGGATATTTAATATATGTGCACTAGATCTATATAATATCTGTGCACTGGATATTTAATATATGTGCACTGGATATTTAGTATATGTGCACTGGATATATATAATATATGTGCACTGGATATTTAATATATGTGCAATGGATATATATAATATGTGTGCACTGGATATTTAATATATGTGCACTGGATATAATTAATATATGTGCACTGGACCTATAATTTTATGTGCACTTGATATATATATATATATATATATATAATATATGTGCACTGGATATATTTAATATATGTGTACTGGATATATAATATATGTGCACTGGATATGTATAATATATGTGCACTGAATATTTAATATACGTGCACTGGATATATATATAATATATGTGCACTGGATATTTAATATATGTGCACTGTATATCTAATATGTGCACTGGATATTTAATATATGTGCACTGGATATCTAATATATGTGCACTGGATATTTAATATATGTGCACTAGATCTATATAATATCTGTGCACTGGATATTTAATATATGTGCACTGGATATTTTGTTTATGTGCACTGGATATATATATATATATATATATATAATATATGTGCACTGGATATATATACATTATATGTGCACTGGATATATATAATATATGTGCACTGGATATATTTAATATATGTGCACTGGATATCTAATATATGTGCACAGGATATATATAATATATGCGCACTGGATATTTAATATATGTGCACTGGATATGTAATATATGTGCACTGGATATTTAATGTATGTGCACTGGATATAAATAATATAAGTGCATTGGATCTATAACATATGTGCACTGGATATATATACTATATGTGACCTGGATATATTTAATTTATGCGCACTGGATATTTAATATATGTGCACTGGATATCTAATATATGTGCACTGGATATTTAATATATGTGTACTGGATATCTAATATATGTGCACTGGATATTTAATATATGTGCAATGGATATATATAATATATGTGCACTGGATATTTAATATATGTGCACTGGATATATTTAATATATGTGCACTGGATATCTAATATATGTGCACTGGATATTTAATGTATGTGCACTGGATATAAATAATATATATACACTGGATCTATAACATACGTGTACTGGATATATATACTATATATGCACTGGATATATTTAACATATGTGCTCTGGATATATAATATATGTGCACTGGATATTTAATATATGTGCACTGGATATATATAATATAGGTGCACTGGATATATATAATATATTTCCACTGGATATATTTAATATATGTGCACTGGATATTTAATATATGTGCACTGGATATATTTATTACATGTGCACTGGATATATAATGTATGTGCACTGGATATCTAATATGTGTGCACTGGATATCTAATATATGTGCACTGGATATTTAATGTATGTGCACTGGATATAAATAATATATATACACTGGATCTATAACATATGTGTACTGGATATGTATACTATATATGCACTGGATATATTTAACATATGTGCTCTGGATATATAATATATGTGCACTGGATATTTAATATATGTGCACTGGATATATATAATATAGGTGCACTGGATATATATAATATATTTCCACTGGATATCTAATATATGTGCACTGGATATTTAATATATGTGCACTAGATATATATATTATATGTGTACTGGATATTTAATATATGTGCACTGGATATTTAATGTACGTGCACTGGATATATTTAATATATGTGCACTGGATATCTAATATATGTGCACTGGATATTTAATGTATGTGCACTAGATATAAATAATATATTTGCACATGATCTATAACATATGTGCACTGGATATATATACTATATGTGCACTGGATATATATAATATATGTGCACTGGATATCTAATATATGTGCACTGGATATATATAATATATGCGCACTGGATATCTAATATAGGTGCACTGGATATATATAATATATGCGCACTGGATATTTAATATATGTGCACTGGATATGTAATATATGTGCACTGGATATTTAATATATGTGCACTGGATATAAATAATATAAGTGCACTGGATCTATAACATATGTGCACTGGATATATATACGATATGTGACCTGGATATATTTAATTTACTAGATATTTAAAATATGTGCACTGGATATCTAATATATGTGCACTGGATATTTAATATATGTGCACTGGATATCTAATATATATGCACTGGATATTTAATATATGTGCACTAGATCTATATAATATCTGTGCACTGGATATTTAATATATGTGCACTGGATATATATAATATATGTGCACTGGATATTTAATATATGTGCAATGGATATATATAATATGTGTGCACTGGATATTTAATATATGTGCACTGGATATAAATAATATATGTGCACTGGATCTATAATTTTATGTGCACTTGATATATATATATATAATATATGTGCACTGGATATATTTAATATATGTGTACTGGATATATATTATATGTGCACTGGATATGTATAATATATGTGCACTGGATATTTAATATATGTGCACTGGATATATTTAATATATGTGCACTGGATATTTAATATATGTGCACTGGATATTTAATATATGTGCACGGGATATATATATAATATATCTGCACTGGATATTTAACATATGTGCACTGGATATTTAATATATGTGCACTGGATATTTAATATATGTGCACTGGATATATTTAATATATGTGCACTGGATATCTAATATATGTGCACTGGATATATATATAATATATCTGCACTGGATATTTAACATATGTGCACTGGATATTTAATATATGTGCACTGGATATTTAATATATGTGCACTGGATATATTTAATATATGTGCACTGGATATCTAATATATGTGCACTGGATATTTAATATATGTGCACTGGATATGTAATATATGTGCATTGGATATTTAATATATGTGCACTGGATATATATATAATATATCTGCACTGGATATTTAATATATGTGCACTGGATATCTAATATATGTGCACTGGATATTTAATATATGTGCACTGGATATTTAATATATGTGCACTAGATATATACAATATATGTGCACTGGATATTTAATATATGTGCACTGGATATTTAATATATGTGCACTGGATATATTTAATATATGTGCACTGGATATCTAATATATGTGCACTGGATATTTAATATATGTGCACTGGATATTTAATATATGTGCACTAGATATATTTAATATATGTGCACTGGATATCTAATATATGTGCACTGGATATCTAATATATGTGCACTAGATATATTTAATATATGTGCACTGGATATCTAATATATGTGCACAGGATATCTAATATATGTGCACTGGATATTTAATATATGTGCACTGGATCTATAACATATGTGCACTGGATATATATATACTATATGTGCACTGGATATATTTAACATATGTGCACTGGATATATAAAATATGTGCACTGGATATTTAGTATATGTGCACTGGATATATATATATAATATATGTGCACTGGATATATATAATATATGTGCACTGGATATATTTAATATATGTGCACTGGATATCTAATATATGTGCACTAGATATATATAATATATGCACACTGGATATTTAATATATGTGCACTGGATATGTAATATATGTGCACTGGATATTTAATGTATGTGCACTGGATATAAATAATATAAGTGCATTGGATCTATAACATATGTGCACTGGATATATATACTATATGTGACATGGATATATTTAATTTATGTGCACTGGATATTTAATATATGTGCACTGGATATCTAATATATGTGCACTGGATATTTAATATATGTGTACTGGATATCTAATATATGTGCACTGGATATTTAATATATGTGCAATGGATATATATAATATATGTGCACTGGATATTTAATATATGTGCACTGGTTATATTTAATATATGTGCACTGGATATCTAATATATGTGCACTGGATATTTAATGTATGTGCACTGGATATAAATAATATATATACACTGGATCTATAACATATGTGTTCTGGATATATATACTATATATGCACTGGATATATTTAACATATGTGCTCTGGATATATAATATATGTGCACTGGATATTTAATATATGTGCACTGGATATATATAATATATGTGCACTGGATATATATAATATATTTCCACTGGATATATTTAATATATGTGCACTGGATATCTAATATATGTGCACTGGATATTTAATATATGTGCACTGGATATATTTATTATATGTGCACTGGATATTTAATATATGTGCACTGGATATATTTATTATATGTGCACTGGATATTTAATATATGTGCACTGGATATATATAATATATGTGCACTGGATAGTTACTATATGTGCACTGGATATTTAATATATGTGCACTGGATATTTAAAATATGTGCACTTGATATATATGATATATGTGCACTGGATCTATAATATATGTGCACTGGATATATATAATATATGTGCACTGGATATATATCTATAATATATGTGCACTGGATATATTTAATATATGTGCACTGGATATTTAATATATGTGCACTGGATATTTAATATATGTGCACTGGATATTTAATATATGTGCACTGGATATTTAATATATGTGCACTGGATATCTAATATATGTGCACTGGATATTTAATATATGTGCACTGGATATACATAATATATGTGCACTGGATCTATAATATATGTGCACTGGATATATTTTTTATATGTGCACTGGATATTTAATATATGTGCACTGGATATTTAATATATGTGCACTGGATATTTAATATATGTGCACTGGATATTTAATATATGTGCACTGGATATCTAATATATGTGCACTGGATATTTAATATATGTGCACTGGATATACATAATATATGTGCACTGGATCTATAATATATGTGCACTGGATATATTTAATATATGTGCACTGGATATTTAATATATGTGCACTGGATATTTAATGTATGTGCACTGGATATATATAATATATGTGCACTGGATATTTAATATATGTGCACTGGATATAAATAATATATGTGCACTGAATATTTAATATACGTGCACTGGATATATATATATAATATATGTGCACTGGATATTTAATATATGTGCACTGGATATCTAATATATGTGCACTGGATATGTAATATATGTGCACTGGATATTTAATGTATGTGCACTGGACATAAATAATATAAGTGCATTGGATCAATAACATATGTGCACTGGATATATATACTATATGTGACCTGGATATATTTAATTTATGTGCTCTGGATATTTAATATATGTGCACTGGATATCTAATATATGTGCACTGGATATTTAATATATGTGTACTGGATATCTAATATATGTGCACTGGATATTTAATATATGTGCAATGGATATATATAATATATGTGCACTGGATATTTAATATATGTGCACTGGATATATTTAATATATGTGCACTGGATATCTAATATATGTGCACTGGATATTTAATGTATGTGCACTGGATATAAATAATATATATACACTGGATCTATAACATATGTGTACTGGATATATATACTATATATGCACTGGATATATTTAACATATGTGCTCTGGATATATAATATATGTGCACTGGATATTTAATATATGTGCACTGGATATATATAATATATGTGCACTGGATATATATAATAAATTTCCACTGGATATATTTAATATATGTGCACTGGATATCTAATATATGTGCACTGGATATTTAATATATGTGCACTGGATATATTTATTATATGTGCACTGGATATATAATGTATGTGCACTGGATATCTAATATGTGTGCACTGGATATTTAATATATGTGCACTGGATATATTTTTTATATGTGCACTGGATATTTAATATATGTGCACTGGATATATATAATATATGTGCACTGGATAGTTAATATATGTGCACTGGATATTTAATATATGTGCACTGGATATATTTAATATATTTGCACTGGATATTTAAAATATGTGCACTTGATATATATGATATATGTGCACTGGATCTATAATATATGTGCACTGGATATATATAATATATGTGCACTGGATATTTAATATATGTGCACTGGATATAAACAATATATGTGCACTGGATCTATAATTTTATGTGCACTTGATATATATAATATATGTGCACTGGATATATTTAATATATGTGTACTGGATATATAATATATGTGCACTGGATATGTATAATATATGTGCACTGGATATTTAATATATGTGCACTGGATATTTAATATATGTGCACTGGATATACATAATATTTGTGCACTGGATATTTAATATATGTGCACTGGATATATATAATATATGCGCACTGGATATTTAATATATGTGCACTGGATATGTAATATATGTGCACTGGATATTTAAGGTATGTGCACTGGATATAAATAATATAAGTGCACTGGATCTATAACATATGTGCACTGGATATATATACTATATGTGCACTGGATATATTTAATTTATGTGCACTGGATATTTAATATATGTGCACTGGATATCTAATATATGTGCACTGGATATTTAATATATGTGCACTGGATATCTAATATATGTGCACTGGATATTTAATATATGTGCCCTTCATATATATAATATATGTGCACTGGATATTTAATATACGTGCACTGGATATTTAATATATGTGCACTGGATATATTTATTATATGTGCACTGGATATATAATGTATGTGCACTGGATATCTAATATGTGTGCACTGGATATTTAATATATGTGCACTGGATATATTTTTTATATGTGCACTGGATATTTAATATATGTGCACTGGATATATATAATATATGTGCACTGGATAGTTAATATATGTGCACTGGATATTTAATATATGTGCACTGGATATATTTAATATATTTGCACTGGATATTTAAAATATGTGCACTTGATATATATGATATATGTGCACTGGATCTATAATATATGTGCACTGGATATATATAATATATGTGCACTGGATATATATCTATAATATATGTGCACTGGATATATTTAATATATGTGCACTGGATATTTAATATATGTGCACTGGATATAAACAATATATGTGCACTGGATCTATAATTTTATGTGCACTTGATATATATAATATATGTGCACTGGATATATTTAATATATGTGTACTGGATATATAATATATGTGCACTGGATATGTATAATATATGTGCACTGGATATTTAATATATGTGCACTGGATATTTAATATATGTGCACTGGATATACATAATATTTGTGCACTGGATATTTAATATATGTGCACTGGATATATATAATATATGCGCACTGGATATTTAATATATGTGCACTGGATATGTAATATATGTGCACTGGATATTTAAGGTATGTGCACTGGATATAAATAATATAAGTGCACTGGATCTATAACATATGTGCACTGGATATATATACTATATGTGCACTGGATATATTTAATTTATGTGCACTGGATATTTAATATATGTGCACTGGATATCTAATATATGTGCACTGGATATTTAATATATGTGCACTGGATATCTAATATATGTGCACTGGATATTTAATATATGTGCCCTTCATATATATAATATATGTGCACTGGATATTTAATATACGTGCACTGGATATTTAATATATGTGCACTGGATATATTTAATATATGTGCACTGGATATCTAATATATGTGCACTGGATACTTAATGTATGTGAACTGGATATAAATAATATATGTACACTGGATCTATAACATATGTGTACTGGATATATTTAACATATGTGCACTGGATATATTTAACATATGTGCACTGGATATATAATATATGTGCACTGGATATTTAGTATATGTGCACTGGATATCTAATATATGTGAACTGGATATTTAATATATGTGCACTGGATATCTAATATATGTGCACTGGATCTATAATACATGTGCACTGGATATATATAATATATGTGCACTGGATATATTTAATATATGTGCACTGGATATTTAATATATGTGCATTGGATATTTAATATATGTGCACTGGATATCTAATATATGTGCACTGGATATTTAATATATGTGCACTAGATATATATATTATATGTGCACTGGATATTTAATATATGTGCACTGGATATTTAATATATGTGCACTGGATATATTTAATATATGTGCACTGGATATCTAATATATGTGCACTGGATATTTAATGTATGTGCACTAGATATAAATAATATATTTGCACATGATCTATAACATATGTGCACTGGATATATATACTATATGTGCACTGGATATATTTAACATATGTGCATTGGATATATAAAATATGTGCACCGGATATTTAGTATATGTGCACTGGATATATATATAATATATATGCACTGGATATATATAATATATGTGCACTGGATATATTTAATATATGTGCACTGGATATCTAATATATGTGCACTGGATACACTGGATATTTAATATATGTGCACTGGATATGTAATATATGTGCACTGGATATTTAATATATGTGCACTGGATATAAATAATATAAGTGCACTGGATCTATAACATATGTTTATTGGATATATATACTATATGTGACCTGGATATATTTAATTTACTAGATATTTAATATATGTGCACTGGATATCTAATACATGTGCACTGGATATTTAATATATGTGCACTGGATATCTAATATATGTGCACTGGATATTTAATATATGTGCACTAGATCTATATAATATCTGTGCACTGGATATTTAATATATGTGCACTGGATATTTAGTATATGTGCACTGGATATATATAATATATGTGCACTGGATATTTAATATATGTGCAATGGATATATATAATATGTGTGCACTGGATATTTAATATATGTGCACTGGATATAATTAATATATGTGCACTGGACCTATAATTTTATGTGCACTTGATATATATATATATAATATATGTGCACTGGATATATTTAATATATGTGTACTGGATATATAATATATGTGCACTGGATATGTATAATATATGTGCACTGAATATTTAATATACGTGCACTGGATATATATATAATATATGTGCACTGGATATTTAATATATGTGCACTGTATATCTAATATGTGCACTGGATATTTAATATATGTGCACTGGATATCTAATATATGTGCACTGGATATTTAATATATGTGCACTAGATCTATATAATATCTGTGCACTGGATATTTAATATATGTGCACTGGATATTTTGTTTATGTGCACTGGATAGATAGATATATATATATATATATATATATATAATATATGTGCACTGGATATATATATATTATATGTGCACTGGATATATATAATATATGTGCACTGGATATATTTAATATATGTGCACTGGATATCTAATATATGTGCACAGGATATATATAATATATGCGCACTGGATATTTAATATATGTGCACTGGATATGTAATATATGTGCACTGGATATTTAATGTATGTGCACTGGATATAAATAATATAAGTGCATTGGATCTATAACATATGTGCACTGGATATATATACTATATGTGACCTGGATATATTTAATTTATGCGCACTGGATATTTAATATATGTGCACTGGATATCTAATATATGTGCACTGGATATTTAATATATGTGTACTGGATATCTAATATATGTGCACTGGATATTTAATATATGTGCAATGGATATATATAATATATGTGCACTGGATATTTAATATATGTGCACTGGATATATTTAATATATGTGCACTGGATATCTAATATATGTGCACTGGATATTTAATGTATGTGCACTGGATATAAATAATATATATACACTGGATCTATAACATACGTGTACTGGATATATATACTATATATGCACTGGATATATTTAACATATGTGCTCTGGATATGTAATATATGTGCACTGGATATTTAATATATGTGCACTGGATATATATAATATAGGTGCACTGGATATATATAATATATTTCCACTGGATATATTTAATATATGTGCACTGGATATTTAATATATGTGCACTGGATATATTTATTACATGTGCACTGGATATATAATGTATGTGCACTGGATATCTAATATGTGTGCACTGGATATCTAATATATGTGCACTGGATATTTAATGTATGTGCACTGGATATAAATAATATATATACACTGGATCTATAACATATGTGTACTGGATATGTATACTATATATGCACTGGATATATTTAACATATGTGCTCTGGATATATAATATATGTGCACTGGATATTTAATATATGTGCACTGGATATATATAATATAGGTGCACTGGATATATATAATATATTTCCACTGGATATATTTAATATATGTGCACTGGATATTTAATATATGTGCACTGGATATATTTATTATATGTGCACTGGATATATAATGTATGTGCACTGGATATCTAATATGTGTGCACTGGATATTTAATATATGTGCACTGGATATATTTATTATACGTGCACTGGATATTTAATATATGTGCACTGGAAATATATAATATATGTGCACTGGATAGTTAATATATGTGCACTGGATATTTAATATATGTGCACTGGATATATTTAATATATGTGCACTGGATATTTAAAATATGTGCACTTGATATATATGATATATGTGCACTGGATCTATAATATATGTGCACTGGATATATATAATATATGTGCACTGGATATATATCTATAATATATGTGCACTGGATATATTTAATATATGTGCACTGGATATTTAATATATGTGCACTGGATATAAACAATATATGTGCACTGGATCTATAATTTTATGTGCACTTGATATATATAATATATGTGCACTGGATATATTTAATATATGTGTACTGGATATATAATATATGTGCACTGGATATGTATAATATATGTGCACTGGATATTTAATATATGTGCACTGGATATATATAATATTTTGCACTGGATATTTAATATATGTGCACTGGATATATATAATATATGCGCACTGGATATTTAATATATGTGCACTGGATATGTAATATATGTGCACTGGATATTTAATGTATGTGCACTGGATATAAATAATATAAGTGCACTGGATCTATAACATATGTGCACTGGATATATATACTATATGTGCACTGGATATATTTAATTTATGTGCACTGGATATTTAATATATGTGCACTGGATATCTAATATATGTGTACTGGATATTTAATATATGTGCACTTGATATCTAATATATGTGCACTGGATATTTAATATATGTGCCCTGGATATATATAATATATGTGCACTGGATATTTAATATACGTGCACTGGATAATTAATATATGTGCACTGGATATATTTAATATATGTGCACTGGATATCTAATATATGTGCACTGGATATTTAATGTATGTGCACTGGATATAAATAATATAAGTGCACTGGATCTATAACATATGTGCACTGGATATATATACTATATGTGCACTGGATATATTTAATTTATGTGCACTGGATATTTAATATATGTGCACTGGATATCTAATATATGTGCACTGGATATTTAATATATGTGCACTGGATATCTAATATATGTGCACTGGATATTTAATATATGTGCCCTGGATATATATAATATATGTGCACTGGATATTTAATATACGTGCACTGGATAATTAATATATGTGCACTGGATATATTTAATATATGTGCACTGGATATCTAATATATGTGCACTGGATATTTAATATACGTGCACTGGATAATTAATATATGTGTACTGGATATATTTAACATATGTGCACTGGATATATTTAACATATGTGCACTGGATATATAATATATGTGCACTGGATATTTAGTATATGTGCACTGGATATCTAATATATGTGAACTGGATATTTAATATATGTGCACTGGATATCTAATATATGTGCACTGGATATTTAATATATGTGCACTAGATATAAATAATAAATGTGCACTGGATCTATAATACATGTGCACTGGATATATATAATATATGTGCACTGGATATATTTAATATATGTGCACTGGATATTTAATATATGTGCATTGGATATTTAATATATGTGCACTGGATATCTAATATATGTGCACTGGATATTTAATATATGTGCACTAGATATATATATTATATGTGTACTGGATATTTAATATATGTGCACTGGATATTTAATGTACGTGCACTGGATATATTTAATATATGTGCACTGGATATCTAATATATGTGCACTGGATATTTAATGTATGTGCACTAGATATAAATAATATATTTGCACATGATCTATAACATATGTGCACTGGATATATATACTATATGTGCACTGGATATATATAATATATGTGCACTGGATATCTAATATATGTGCACTGGATATATATAATATATGCGCACTGGATATCTAATATATGTGCACTGGATATATATAATATATGCGCACTGGATATCTAATATATGTGCACTGGATATATATAATATATGCGCACTGGATATTTAATATATGTGCACTGGATATGTAATATATGTGCACTGGATATTTAATATATGTGCACTGGATATAAATAATATAAGTGCACTGGATCTATAACATATGTGCACTGGATATATATACTATATGTGACCTGGATATATTTAATTTACTAGATATTTAAAATATGTGCACTGGATATCTAATATATGTGCACTGGATATTTAATATATGTGCACTGGATATCTAATATATATGCACTGGATATTTAATATATGTGCACTAGATCTATATAATATCTGTGCACTGGATATTTAATATATGTGCACTGGATATATATAATATATGTGCACTGGATATTTAATATATGTGCAATGGATATATATAATATGTGTGCACTGGATATTTAATATATGTGCACTGGATATAAATAATATATGTGCACTGGATCTATAATTTTATGTGCACTTGATATATATATATATAATATATGTGCACTGGATATATTTAATATATGTGTACTGGATATATATTATATGTGCACTGGATATGTATAATATATGTGCACTGGATATTTAATATATGCGCACTGGATATAAATTATAAATTTGCACGAGATCTATAATATATGTGCACTGGATATATATATAATATATGTGCTCTGGATATATTTAATATGTGGGGACTGGATATATTTAATATATGTGCACTGGATATTTAATATATGTGCACTGGATATCTAATATATGTGCACTGGATATTTAATATATGTGCAGTGGATATACATAATATATGTGCACTGGATCTATAATATATGTGCACTGGATATATTTAATATATGTGCAGTGGATATTTAATATATGTGCACTGGATATTTAATGTATGTGCACTGGATATATATAATATATGTGCACTGGATATTTAATATATGTGCACTGGATATAAATAATATATGTGCACTGAATATTTAATATACGTGCACTGGATATATATATAATATATGTGCACTGGATATTTAATATATGTGCACTGGATATCTAATATATGTCCACTGGATATTTAATATATGGGCACTGGATATCTAATATATGTGCACTGGATATTTAATATATGTGCACTAGATCTATATAATATCTTTGCACTGGATATGTAATATATGTGCACTGGATATTTAGTTTATGTGCACTGGATATATATATATATAATATATGTGCACTGGATATATTTAATATATGTGCACTGGATATCTAATATATGTGCACAGGATATATATAATATATGCGCACTGGATATTTAATGTATGTGCACTGGATATAAATAATATAAGTGCACTGGATCTATAACATATGTGCACTGGATATATATACTATATGTGACCTGGATATATTTAATTTATGTGCACTGGATATTTACTATATGTGCACTGGATATCTAATATATGTGCACTGGATATTTAATATATGTGCAATGGATATATATAATATATGTGCACTGGATATTTAATATATGTGCACTGGATATATTTAATATATATGCACTGGATATCTAATATATGTACACTGGATATTTAATGTATGTGCACTGGATATAAATAATATATATACACTGGATCTATAACATATGTGTTCTGGATATATATATACTATATATGCACTGGATATATTTAACATATGTGCTCTGGATATATAATATATGTGCACTGGATATTTAATATATGTGCACTGGATATATATAATATATTTCCACTGGATATATTTAATATATGTGCACTGGATATTTAATATATGTGCACTGGATATATTTATTATATGTGCACTGGATATATAATGTATGTGCACTGGATATCTAATATGTGTGCACTGGATATCTAATATATGTGCACTGGACATTTAATGTATGTGCACTGGATATAAATAATATATATACACTGGATCTATAACATATGTGTACTGGATATATATACTATATATGCACTGGATATATTTAACATATGTGCTCTGGATATATAATATATGTGCACTGGATATTTAATATATGTGCAATGGATATATATAATATAGGTGCACTGGATATATATAATATATTTCCACTGGATATATTTAATATATGTGCACTGGATATTTAATATATGTGCACTGGATATATTTATTATATGTGCACTGGATATATATAATATAGGTGCACTGGATATATATAATATATTTCCACTGGATATATTTAATATATGTGCACTGGATATTTAATATATGTGCACTGGATATATTTATTATATGTGCACTGGATATATAATGTATGTGCACTGGATATCTAATATGTGTGCACTGGATATTTAATATATGTGCACTGGATATATTTATTATACGTGCACTGGATATTTAATATATGTGCACTGGATATATATAATATATGTGCACTGGATAGTTAATATATGTGCACTGGATATTTAATATATGTGCACTGGATATATTTAATATATGTGCACTGGATATTTAAAATATGTGCACTTGATATATATGATATATGTGCACTGGATCCATAATATATGTGCACTGGATATATATAATATATGTGCACTGGATATATATCTATAATATATGTGCACTGGATATATTTAATATATGTGCAGTGGATATTTAATATATGTGCACTGGATATAAACAATATATGTGCACTGGATATTTAATATATGTGCACTGGATATTTAATATATATGCACTGGATATATATAATATTTGTGCACTGCATATTTAATATATTTGCACTGGATATCTAATATATGTGCACTGGATATTTAATATATGTGCACTGGATATATTTAATATATGTGCACTGGATATCTAATATATGTGCACTGGATATTTAATATATGTACACCGGATATAAATAATAAATGTGCACTGGATATATATATATAATATATGTGCACTAGATATATTTAATATATGTGCACTGGATATTTAATATATGTGCATTGGATATTTAATATATGTGCACTGGATATATATATAATATATCTGCACTGGATATTTAATATATGTGCACTGGATATCTAATATATGTGCACTGGATATTTAATATATGTGCACTGGATATTTAATATATGTGCACTAGATATATACAATATATGTGCACTGGATATTTAATATATGTGCACTGGATATTTAATATATGTGCACTGGATATATTTAATATATGTGCACTGGATATCTAATATATGTGCACTGGATATTTAATATATGTGCACTGGATATCTAATATATGTGCACTGGATATTAAATATATGTGCACTAGATATATTTAATATATGTGCACTGGATATCTAATATATGTGCACTGGATATCTAATATATGTGCACTGGATATTTAATATATGTGCACTGGATCTATAACATATGTGCACTGGATATATATATACTATATGTGCACTGGATATATTTAACATATGTGCACTGGATATATAAAATATGTGCACTGGATATTTAGTATATGTGCACTGGATATATATATATAATATATGTGCACTGGATATATATAATATATGTGCACTGGATATATTTAATATATGTGCACTGGATATCTAATATATGTGCACTGGATATATATAATATATGCACACTGGATATTTAATATATGTGCACTGGATATGTAATATATGTGCACTGGATATTTAATGTATGTGCACTGGATATAAATAATATAAGTGCATTGGATCTATAACATATGTGCACTGGATATATATACTATATGTGACCTGGATATATTTAATTTATGTGCACTGGATATTTAATATATGTGCACTGGATATCTAATATATGTGCACTGGATATTTAATATATTTGTACTGGATATCTAATATATGTGCACTGGATATTTAATATATGTGCAATGGATATATATAATATATGTGCACTGGATATTTAATATATGTGCACTGGATATATTTAATATATGTGCACTGGATATCTAATATATGTGCACTGGATATTTAATGTATGTGCACTGGATATAAATAATATATATACACTGGATCTATAACATATGTGTACTGGATATATATACTATATATGCACTGGATATATTTAACATATGTGCTCTGGATATATAATATATGTGCATTGGATATTTAATATATGTGCACTGGATATATATAATATATGTGCACTGGATATATAATATATTTCCACTGGATATATTTAATATATGTGCACTGGATATCTAATATATGTGCACTGGATATTTAATATATGTGCACTGGATATATTTATTATATGTGCACTGGATATATAATGTATGTGCACTGGATATCTAATATGTGTGCACTGGATATTTAATATATGTGCACTGGATATATTTATTATATGTGCACTGGATATTTAATATATGTGCACTGGATATATATAATATATGTGCACTGGATAGTTACTATATGTGCACTGGATATTTAATATATGTGCACTGGATATATTTAATATATGTGCACTGGATATTTAAAATATGTGCACTTGATATATATGATATATGTGCACTGGATCTATAATATATGTGCACTGGATATATATAATATATGTGCACTGGATATATATCTATAATATATGTGCACTGGATATATTTAATATATGTGCACTGGATATTTAATATACAGTCCTATGAAAAAGTTTGGGCACCCCTATTAATCTTAGTCATTTTCTGTTCTAAATATTTTGGTGTTTGCAACAGCCATTTCAGTTTGATATATCTAATAACTGATGGACACAGTAATATTTCAGGATTGAAATGAGGTTTATTGTACTAACAGAAAATGTGCAATATGCATTAAACCAAAATTTGACCGGTGCAAAAGTATGGGCACCCTTATCATTTTATTGATTTGAATTCCCCTAACTACTTTTTACTGACTTACTGAAGCACAAAATTGGTTTTGTAACCTCAGTGAGCTTTGAACTTCATAGCCAGATGTATCCAATCATAAGAAAAGGTATTTAAGGTGGCCAATTGCAAGTTGATCTCCTATTTGAATCTCCTCTGAAGAGTGGCATCATGGGCTACTCAAAACAACTCTCAAATAATCTGAAAACAAAGATTGTTCAACATAGTTGTTCAGGGGAAGGATACAAAAAGTTGTCTCAGAGATTTAACCTGTCAGTTTCCACTGTGAGGAACATAGTAAGGAAATGGAAGACCACAGGGACAGTTCTTGTTAAACCCAGAAGTGGCAGGCCAAGAAAAATATCAGAAAGACAGAGAAGAAGAATGGTGAGAACAGTCAAGGACAATACACAGACCACCTCCAAAGAGCTGCAGCATCATCTTGCTGCAGATGGTGTCACTGTGCATCGGTCAACTATACAGCGCACTTTGCACAAATAGAAGCTGTATGGGAGAATGATGAGAAAGAAGCCGTTTCTGCACGTACGCCACAAATAGAGTTGCCTGAGGTATGAAAAAGCACATTTGGACAAGGCAGCTTCATTTTGGAAACAAAAATTGAGTTGTTTGGTTATAAAAAAAGGCGTTATGCATGGCGTCCAAAAAGAAACAGCATTCCAAGAAAAACACATGCTACCCACTGTAAAATTTGGTGGAGGTTCCATCATGCTTTGGGGCTGTGTGGCCAATGCCGGCATCGGGAATCTTGTTAAAGTTGAGAGTCGCATGGATTCCACTCAGTATCAGCAGATTCTTGAGAATAATGTTCAAGAATCAGTGACGAAGTTGAAGTTACGCCGGGGATGGATATTTCAGCAAGACAATGATCCAAAACACCGCTCCAAATCCTCAGGCATTCATGCAGAGGAACAATTACAATGTTCTGGAATGGCCATCCCAGTCCCCAGACCTGAATATCATTGAACATCTGTGGGATGATTTGAAGCGGGCTGTCCATGCTCGGCGACCATCTAACTTAACTGAACTTGAATTGTTTGTCCAAAATACCTTTATCCAGGATCCAGGAACTGATTAAAAGCTACAGGAAGCGACTAGAGGCTGTTATCTTTGCAAAAGGAGGATCTACTAAATATTAATGTCACTTTTCTGTTGAGGTGCCCATACTTTTGCACCAGTCAAATTTTGGTTTAATGCATATTGCACATTTTCTGTTAGTACAATAAACCTCATTTCAATCCTGAAATATTACTGTGTCCATCAGTTATTAGATATATCAAACTGACATGGCTGCTGCAAACACCAAAATATTTAGAACTAAAAATGATTAAGATTAATAGGGGTGCCCAAACTTTTTCATAGGACTGTATGTGCACTGGATATTTAATATATGTGCACTGGATATCTAATATATGTGCACTGGATATTTAATATATGTGCACTGGATATACATAATATATGTGCACTGGATCTATAATATATGTGCACTGGATATTTAATATATGTGCACTGGATATTTAATGTATGTGCACTGGATATATATAATATATGTGCACTGGATATTTAATATATGTGCACTGGATATAAATAATATATGTGCACTGAATATTTAATATACGTGCACTGTATATATATAATATATGTGCACTGGATATTTAATATATGTGCACTGGATATCTAATATATGTGCACTGGATATTTAATATATGTGCACTGGATATCTAATATATGTGCACTGGATATTTAATATATGTGCACTAGATCTATATAATATCTGTGCACTGGATATTTAATATATGTGCACTGGATATTTAGTTTATGTGCACTGGATATATATATATATATATAATATATGTGCACTGGATATATATATATATATATATTATATGTGCACTGGATATATATAATATATGTGCACGGGATATATTTAATATATGTGCACTGGATATCTAATATATGTGCACAGGATATATCTAATATATGCACACTGGATATTTAATATATGTGCACTGGATATGTAATATATGTGCACTGGATATTTAATGTATGTGCACTGGACATAAATAATATAAGTGCATTGGACCTATAACATATGTGCACTGGATATATATACTATATGTGACCTGGATATATTTAATTTATGTGCACTGGATATTTAATATATGTGCACTGGATATCTAATATATGTGCACTGGATATTTAATATATGTGTACTGGATATCTAATATATGTGCACTGGATATTTAATATATGTGCAATGGATATATATGATATATGTGCACTGGATATTTAATATATGTGCACTGGATATATTTAATATATGTGCACTGGATATCTAATATATGTGCACTGGATATTTAATGTATGTGCACTGGATATAAATAATATATATACACTGGATCTATAACATATGTGTACTGGATATATATACTATATATGAACTGGATATATTTAACATATGTGCTCTGGATATATAATATATGTGCACTGGATATTTAATATATGTGCACTGGATATATATAATATATGTGCACTGGATATATATAATATATTTCCACTGGATATATTTAATATATGTGCACTGGATATCTAATATATGTGCACTGGATATTTAATATATGTGCACTGGATATATTTATTATATGTGCACTGGATATATAATGTATGTGCACTGGATATCTAATATGTGTGCACTGGATATTTAATATATGTGCACTGGATATATTTTTTATATGTGCACTGGATATTTAGTATATGTGCACTGGATATATATAATATATGTGCACTGGATAGTTAATATATGTGCACTGGATATTTAATATATGTGCACCGGATATATTTAATATATTTGCACTGGATATTTAAAATATGTGCACTTGATATATATGATATATGTGCACTGGATCTATAATATATGTGCACTGGATATATATAATATATGTGCACTGGATATATATCTATAATATATGTGCACTGGATATATTTAATATATGTGCACTGGATATTTAATATATGTGCACTGGATATAAACAATATATGTGCACTGGATCTATAATTTTATGTGCACTTGATATATATAATATATGTGCACTGGATATATTTAATATATGTGTACTGGATATATAATATATGTGCACTGGATATGTATAATATTTGTGCACTGGATCTATAATTTTATGTGCACTTGATATATATAATATATGTGCACTGGATATATTTAATATATGTGCACTGGATATTTAATATATGTGCACTGGATATACATAATATTTGTGCACTGGATATTTAATATATGTGCACTGGATATATATAATATATGCGCACTGGATATTTAATATATGTGCACTGGATATGTAATATATGTGCACTGGATATTTAAGGTATGTGCACTGGATATAAATAATATAAGTGCACTGGATCTATAACATATGTGCACTGGATATATATACTATATGTGCACTGGATATCTAATAGATGTGCACTGGATATTTAATATATGTGCACTGGATATCTAATATATGTGCACTGGATATTTAATATATGTGCCCTTGATATATATAATATATGTGCACTGGATATTTAATATACGTGCACTGGATATTTAATATATGTGCACTGGATATATTTAATATATGTGCACTGGATATCTAATATATGTGCACTGGATATTTAATGTATGTGCACTGGATATAAATAATATATGTACACTGGATCTATAACATATGTGTATTGGATATATTTAACATATGTGCACTGGATATATTTAACATATGTGCACTGGATATATAATATATGTGCACTGGATATTTAGTATATGTGCACTGGATATCTAATATATGTGAACTGGATATTTAATATATGTGCACTGGATATCTAATATATGTGCACTGGATCTATAATACATGTGCACTGGATATATATAATATATGTGCACTGGATATATTTAATATATGTGCACTGGATATTTAATATATGTGCATTGGATATTTAATATATGCGCACTGGATATCTAATATATGTGCACTGGATATTTAATATATGTGCACTGGATATCTAATATATGTGCACTGGATATTTAATGTATGTGCACTAGATATAAATAATATATTTGCACATGATCTATAACATATGTGCACTGGATATATATACTATATGTGCACTGGATATATTTAACATATGTGCACTGGATATATAAAATATGTGCACCGGATATTTAGTATATGTGCACTGGATATATATATAATATATATGCACTGGATATATATAATATATGTGCACTGGATATATTTAATATATGTGCACTGGATATCTAATATATGTGCACTGGATATATATAATATATGCGCACTGGATATCTAATATATGTGCACTGGATATATATAATATATGTGCACTGGATATTTAATATATGTGCACTGGATATGTAATATATGTGCACTGGATATTTAATATATGTGCACTGGATATAAATAATATAAGTGCACTGGATCTATAACATATGTGCATTGGATATATATACTATATGTGACCTGGATATATTTAATTTACTAGATATTTAATATATGTGCACTGGATATCTAATACATGTGCACTGGATATTTAATATATGTGCACTGGATATCTAATATATGTGCACTGGATATTTAATATATGTGCACTAGATCTATATAATATCTGTGCACTGGATATTTAATATATGTGCACTGGATATTTAGTATATGTGCACTGGATATTTAATATATGTGCACTGGATATTTAAAATATGTGCACTGGATATTTAATATATGTGCACTGGATATTTAAAATATGTGCACTGGATATTTAATATATGTGCACTGGATATATATAATATATGTGCACTGGATATTTAATATATGTGCACTGGATATTTAATATATGTGCACTGGATATTTAAAATATGTGCACTGGATATTTAATATATGTGCACTGGATATTTAAAATATGTGCACTGGATATTTAATATATGTGCAATGGATATATTTAACATATGTGCACTGGATATTTAATATATGTGCACTGGATATTTAATATATGTGCACTGGATATATATAATATAGGTGCACTGGATATATATAATATATTTCCACTGGATATATTTAATATATGTGCACTGGATATTTAATATATGTGCACTGGATATATTTATTACATGTGCACTGGATATATAATGTATGTGCACTGGATATCTAATATGTGTGCACTGGATATCTAATATATGTGCACTGGATATTTAATGTATGTGCACTGGATATAAATAATATATATTCACTGGATCTATAACATATGTGTACTGGATATGTATACTATATATGCACTGGATATATTTAACATATGTGCTCTGGATATATAATATATGTGCACTGGATATTTAATATATGTGCACTGGATATATATAATATAGGTGCACTGGATATATATAATATATTTCCACTGGATATATTTAATATATGTGCACTGGATATTTAATATATGTGCACTGGATATATTTATTATATGTGCACTGGATATATAATGTATGTGCACTGGATATCTAATATGTGTGCACTGGATATTTAATATATGTGCACTGGATATATTTATTATACGTGCACTGGATATTTAATATATGTGCACTGGATATATATAATATATGTGCACTGGATATTTAATATATGTGCACTGGATATATATAATATAGGTGCACTGGATATATATAATATATTTCCACTGGATATATTTAATATATGTGCACTGGATATTTAAAATATGTGCACTTGATATATATGATATATGTGCACTGGATCTATAATATATGTGCACTGGATATATATAATATATGTGCACTGGATATATATCTATAATATATGTGCACTGGATATATTTAATATATGTGCACTGGATATAAACAATATATGTGCACTGGATCTATAATTTTATGTGCACTTGATATATATATATAGTATATGTGCACTGGATATATTTAATATATGTGTACTGGATATATAATATATGTGCACTGGATATGTAATATATGTGCACTGGATATGTATAATATATGTGCACTGGATATTTAATATATGTGCACTGGATATTTAATATATGTGCACTGGATATATTGACATATATGGGCTGGGAGTACAAAAGACAGACTATAGCATACCTTCAGATCCGGTCCCAGAGTTAGAAGACCCCCAGAAACACAGAGATATTGTAAGTAAGAAGCAATGGTTCTTACCTCACCGGTGATTGTCTGTGTGTCCTTTGATCCTTAACTCTGTTATTGCCGGGTCTCAAGATATTGAGGTCTTTTGCCTTTGCCAGCCCCACGTTGGGCGCCATTTACTGTCAAGGTGGTCCTCAAGTCAGACCAATAGGTATATTGGATGGATTCCAAATTACGTCACACTCCGGAGCGTCAGTGATGCAATGACACAGAAACAAGTTGAATCTGGGCTAAAGCATACTTTATTGAACAAATCATCTCTTCTTATACCCAAAGAAGTGGGCGTACATACAGGGTGTATTATAGAGTAATCATTAACTTGGTAGGCGTATATGGGTGTGTCATTGAGTAATCATTACCCGTTAGGATTCAGCAATTTCTATACATGAGTATTACAAGAATATCCCACCCCTAATCATGAATATTCTAACTGTTCTGACATCTGATGATGAGGGTAACTCAGTGCGCATTACGTAGTGTATGTTTTAGTCACCTTACCGCGTGGCATAACAAAGTCTATTTTAATAACCATCTTATCACTTTATTCCAGCCACTTTATTACTCTGTTTATTATGGGGTGCGGCATTATGTCTGCAAATATTCTGATTAATATGGAATATGTGTCAAGCTGACCTGGAGATGCATGTTACAATCTTAAGTTATTGACAGAATGTATACACATATAGGGAATATATATGAACGTATTGATTTCCCTATCAATCCCTCCTTTTGAGAACAGATATGAGACCTCCCTCATCCACAAGTACTTCAATAGCAAGAAGCTATTGTCGGGCCTTCCCGAATTCCCTGAAGGTATGGGAAGGATCATATCTTATTCTCACTTATAGCATTTCACATTTAATCATCATTGCAGGGCTTTGATTCCAAACACATAGTTGTATCAGTCAATCTATGACAAAGTCCTTGATTGCAGGAAATTCAGAAGTATCCACAGGTAACAAGTATTGCCGCTACAACTGCCACCGAGACAAAAAGTCTTGACATTAGACCACTCCATTTTCCCAAACCAGGTTTGCAGCCAATCAGTGAAGGGGTTGTCAATGCCTGAGTTTTCAGCCATCTCTTCAGACAGGGATGTAAGACCCTCTAGCGCTCTAGTGACACTTCCATCAGGGGCTGTATTATTCGGGATAAAAGTACAACCATTAATGTCAATAATTTTGCAAACCCCTCCTTTTTCTACTAATAACTTCTCTTAAACTACTCTATTCCTCCCTGTTACCAAAGAAATTAAACCAAATTGTTCAGCTATTTCCTCTATAAATCTAGGCTGATTTGTAAAAAAAAAATAAATATCATTTATAAGCCGTATGGTCATCACAGTGTCATTTTGGGTTATCAGCCCGTCGGTCGTCTCCCCTTTTTGGAGTGAAGTTACCAGAATCATCAGAAACAAAATCATTCTTTTGCTACAGGGCTTTGTAGTGGCTTGTGTGCATCCAAGTGGCCTTCCCCTCAAGTGGCGGTAGTAAGGAGGACTTGGAAAGGACCATCAAACCTGGAATAGAATCATAAGCTTGTTTATGCACAAGTGAGAGTCTCTTTTGGAGGCTCTGGACATAACTGATGAAATTGTCACAGTGTATAGGCCTAGCCTAGTGTCTGTGGGAAATACAAGCCTAGCCTTGATGCTGACCTGAATAAAACCTTTAATAGGAGACAATTTATTTATTTATTTTTCCTTTTCCCATTGGCATGTACCCTATAGGAAATGAACCCAATGGCAAGCACTCTGTGCAGGGTTTCCCTAATTTCTCACTTGCTTTCTGACTTTTTAAGCTTTAGGGTATCATTCAGTCTCTCCACTTTTTCCCTAGTTTGTGGATGTAAAGATGTATGAAATGCTTGTGTGACCCCCCACATTTGCATAACATTTTGCATTACCTCTCCTGTAAAACGGATACCTCTGTCAAATTTTATGGCTTCAGATCCACACCTACAGAAAACCTCCACTATCAGTTTCTTTGCAGGGGCTCTTGCAATGGCTTTTGGCATTGGTGGCTGGACGCCTTCCCCTGCGAAAAGATCAACACACACAAACACATACTCATACGTGCCTACCTTAGGTAGTTGTATGAAGTCAATCTGCAGTCATTGAAATGGGTAGAGGGTTTTTGGTGCATGTATCTGGGGCACCTTAACTATACTACCCGGATTGTGTTGTATACATGTGTGTAAATCTGTTGGCAACCACTGGAAACCCAGGTGTGAAACATTGCTTATCCACCAAAACACAAATAGCATTCTTAGACAGGTGGGTTGTACCGTGAACAGCTACAAGGACCTTGGCAGGCATACCCGCAATCCCACCTTCCACAGACCTTCATTGTCCTGAGCTCCAGCCTTTGACCAGACCTTCCATCTCTTCCCCGGTGTTTTCCAAGTTAGAGCCTGTAAAGGTACTTATGTCCATCTGGTTTCGCTCAGTACTCACCATGATCAGCGGAGGTGTTCCTGGGGTGTCCTTTCACCTTGGTTTCCTTGCTGCTTTTGTTTGCACCTTGTCTCTGCCTCATTGGTGGCTTTGTGCGTGTCTTTACCTTTTCTTACAGCTACTTCTTTTAGAAGCATCAGGGTTTCCATCAACTGTTTAATGAGACTCCCATGTTTAATACGGGTACCTGCTGTTGTAATGAAATCTTTTGCCCTCCATATGGGACCATAGTCATGGGCAACTCTAAAATCATACCTGAAGTCAGTGTATATGTTGTACTGTTTACCTTCTGACCCTCTAAGCAATTCAATGAGCGCCATCAGCTCCATCTCCTGTGCAAACACATGAGGAGGGAGTGGTTCTGCTTTTACTACCTCATGTTGTGTGATCTCTGTATACCCAGTGTAGAACCGTCCATCATCACCAATGTTTCTTGAGCCATCTACAAAAAAAAACTCAACATCTGAATTAATGAGAGGTACATTAAAAACATGTGAAAAACCTAACTTTCCCTGAGCCACAGGCTATAAAATCAACAAATGAATTTCCTTGTCCCATTTCCCCCTTTTTGAATCCACTGCACCAATAGGAACTAGAGCAGCTGGATTCAAAAGCAAGTACTGTATCTCTTTAAGGTTACAAGATTTTGTAGGCTTTATTGCACCAGAAGGAATTAATTCTGTGATATATTTCCCTATTGCTGGAGGTTACTCCACTATAAGGGACTTTGCTCCTAGCTTTACCACCGGAGAAACTGGCAGATGCCCAATATCATTATCAGGGACTTTGACCACAGTGAGTCAGGTGGGGCTGTATACACTATGCATCTGTATACCCTATGCATCTGTATACCCTGTACTGTAGTAGTATATCTACTCTTAATAAATTAACAGGTGACTTATCACTGACTATAGTCTATCAATCTGGTCATACATATATGAGTAATTACAATTTGTGGTACATTGATACAGGATCCTATTGTGAGTTCTAGTTCCCCCGAACTTTCCCTTTATGTGGGGACCTACAGTGACGCTTGGTATGTTCACTATCTCCTCACAGTTATAATACTCAAGACACCTACATGCTTTCCTGGCTGGGTTGTATTCCAGGAATTGTAGAGTCTCCCATTTTCTCTATTGTGTCCATAACTGATTGCATTATAGATTCAGCATTTTTTCCCTTTAAGATGGACTCTAGATCTGTCCATGTAAATATTGTTCAGACCCCATAATCTGTCTATAGAAGCCCCTTTACAAATCAAATGAGTCTGGTACATTCTTGAGTAGCCCCCTTTTATCTTTTAGACCCCATGGTTTATAATGAGATAATAGTCATTGGTGCTTATTGAAATCTAAAGGGTGAATGATGTTATACCCCTATAGTCTGAGGATAGGAAGGGTGATTATCCTCTTCCAATGTAACAAAACTTTCCTCTTGCTCTATCGCAGAGGTACTAGGTTCAGGTTCATATGCCCTAGTCTAGATGCAAACATCATGATATAGTCCTTTTCCTTTGTGTGATCTTGGTTCCTCCCTCCCCCCCCCCCCTTTTGGCAAAAACATTATTTACACCAGTCATGGTTTTGCTGTCCATACACACAAGTCCATCCTCCTGGTCCTGTTGCCACAGGAGACATGAGATGGGGTTGAGATGGTGGAGGAACTTTACATTTACTATTTTTCTCATATATTACACCTTTCAAAGTCATATTCACAATCCAACTACTTTCTTGTTTCATATCTTTCATTACCTCAAACCAAACTTCCTTTTCTGACCAACTTATTGTCATTAACCCATTAATCAGCACTGAGGCTGATTGCCAGCTCACCAATGGATCACTTCACATTTCTAGAACTTGCAATAACTTAATAACTTACTTGAATCTTTCTTTCATAACAACTTTGCATGTACACATAACACTATCTCACAAGCATCACAAGCCTTAACCCCTTCAGGTTCCTGCTGGCTAGGTACATTTCCCATGTTTGCACTTTCCTCTATGCCCATCTCTGGTTGACATATAAACCTCTATGTCTCTCAGTACTGTATACCACTACCGTACTCTATAAGATGCCACAGATACTGTACCCTCCTGATCTAACTCCCACTCCAGGCATTTTCTCCCACCCAGTAGCTCACAAAGTGCTTGCTGGGCCCAAGAACAGTTCAGCGACCCCTTTGGCCAAATCGTGACTTCCTAAATTTCAGTCACCTTCCAGTCGCTGATCACCGCCAGGGGAGCTAGATACGGTACAGATATCAGGCTACTTTTTCCATAACAATAGATTCTATATATCAACCAGTGGGTGAAGCAGACTAATGCTAAACAAACAAGAATGACCTAAAACCTTTCAAATTCTCCTGAAATCATGTGAGATAGCGTTGTGCATACTACAAGACAAACAATGACAAACATAAGACAAACATATGACAAGACTTATGCTCTGGCTAGGGGCGTCCCCCTTTGGTTACCGGACAGAATTACAGAGGATCTATCAGTCATTTCATGTACTTTGTACCCCATATCTCTAATTGTCCCTAAGAGGAGGTATCTGGCATGCAGGATCACCCATCAGGGGCGCTCCTCCCTGATCCACCGGACACGCCAGTCTGATCGCAGGAAGAGTTAGTCTTTTCGGCAGACCCCAACAGACCATTCCATACCCTCCAGGTATTAGGTAGACTCATACATTCACACAGCCGTCACACATTAGACATAACAAAACAGTAATACATAGAGCTATCCAATCCAATATACCATTAAGTATCAAGAATGATATTCTACGGTTCTTTGCCAAATAATATGGGCTGGGAGTACAAAAGACAGACTATAGCATACCTTCAGATCTGGTCCCAGAGTTAGAAGACCCCCAGAAACACAGAGATATTGTAAGTAAGAAGCAATGGTTCTTACCTCACCGGTGATTGTCTGTGTGTCCTTTGATCCTTAACTCTGTTATTGCCGGGTCTCAAGATATTGAGGTCTTTTGCCTTTGCCAGCCCCACGTTGGGCGCCATTTACTGTCAAGGTGGTCCTCAAGTCAGACCAATAGGTATATTGGATGGATTCCAAATTACGTCACACTCCGGAGCGTCAGTGATGCAATGACACAGAAACAAGTTGAGTCTGGGCTAAAGCATACTTTATTGAACAAATCATCTCTTCTTATACCCAAAGAAGTGGGCGTACATACAGGGTGTATTATAGAGTAATCATTAACTTGGTAGGCGTATATGGGTGTGTCATTGAGTAATCATTACCCGTTAGGATTCAGCAATTTCTATACATGAGTATTACAAGAATATCCCACCCCTAATCATGAATATTCTAACTGTTCTGACATCTGATGCTGAGGGTAACTCAGTGCGCATTACGTAGTGTATGTTTTAGTCACCTTACCGCGTGGCATAACAAAGTCTATTTTAATAACCATCTTATCACTTTATTCCAGCCACTTTATTACTCTGTTTATTATGGGGTGCGGCATTATGTCTGCAAATATTCTGATTAATATGGAATATGTGTCAAGCTGACCTGGAGATGCATGTTACAATCTTAAGTTATTGACAGAATGTATACACATATAGGGAATATATATGAACGTATTGATTTCCCTATCAATATACATAATATTTGTGCACTGGATATTTAATATATGTGCACTGGATATGTAATATATGTGCACTGGATATTTAAGGTATGTGCACTGGATATAAATAATATAAGTGCACTGGATCTATAACATATGTGCACTGGATATATATACTATATGTGCACTGGATATATTTAATTTATGTGCACTGGATATTTAATATATGTGCACTGGATATCTAATATATGTGCACTGGATATTTAATATATGTGCACTGGATATCTAATATATGTGCACTGGATATTTAATATATGTGCCCTTGATATATATAATATATGTGCACTGGATATTTAATATACGTGCACTGGATATTTAATATATGTGCACTGGATATATTTAATATATGTGCACTGGATATCTAATATATGTGCACTGGATATTTAATGTATGTGCACTGGATATAAATAATATATGTACACTGGATCTATAACATATGTGTATTGGATATATTTAACATATGTGCACTGGATATATTTAACATATGTGCACTGGATATATAATATATGTGCACTGGATATTTAGTATATGTGCACTGGATATCTAATATATGTGAACTGGATATTTAATATATGTGCACTGGATATCTAATATATGTGCACTGGATCTATAATACATGTGCACTGGATATATATAATATATGTGCACTGGATATATTTAATATATGTGCACTGGATATTTAATATATGTGCATTGGATATTTAATATATGTGCACTGGATATCTAATATATGTGCACTGGATATTTAATATATGTGCACTAGATATATATATTATATGTGCACTGGATATTTAATATATGTGCACTGGATATTTAATATATGTGCACTGGATATATTTAATATATGTGCACTGGATATCTAATATATGTGCACTGGATATTTAATGTATGTGCACTAGATATAAATAATATATTTGCACATAATCTATAACATATGTGCACTGATATATATACTATATGTGCACTGGATATATTTAACATATGTGCACTGGATATATAAAATATGTGCACCGGATATTTAGTATATGTGCACTGGATATATATATAATATATATGCACTGGATATATATAATATATGTGCACTGGATATATTTAATATATGTGCACTGGATATCTAATATATGTGCACTGGATATATATAATATATGCGCACTGGATATCTAATATATGTGCACTGGATATATATAATATATGTGCACTGGATATTTAATATATGTGCACTGGATATGTAATATATGTGCACTGGATATTTAATATATATGCACTGGATATAAATAATATAAGTGCACTGGATCTATAACATATGTGCATTGGATATATATACTATATGTGACCTGGATATATTTAATTTACTAGATATTTAATATATGTGCACTGGATATCTAATACATGTGCACTGGATATTTAATATATGTGCACTGGATATCTAATATATGTGCACTGGATATTTAATATATGTGCACTAGATCTATATAATATCTGTGCACTGGATATTTAATATATGTGCACTGGATATTTAGTATATGTGCACTGGATATATATATATATATATATATATATATATATACATATATATATATTATATGTGCACTGGATATTTAATATATGTGCACTGGATATTTAATATATGTGCACTGGATATTTAAAATATGTGCACTGGATATTTAATATATGTGCACTGGATATTTAAAATATGTGCACTGGATATTTATTATATGTGCACTGGATATATATAATATATGTGCACTGGATATTTAATATATGTGCACTGGATATTTAATATATGTGCACTGGATATATATAATATATGTGCACTGGATATTTAATATATGTGCACTGGATATATATAATATATGTGCACTGGATATTTAATATATGTGCAATGGATATATATAATATGTGTGCACTGGATATTTAATATATGTGCACTGGATATAAATAATATATGTGCACTGGATCTATAATTTTATGTGCACTTCATATATATATATATATATAATATATGTGCACTGGATATATTTAATATATGTGTACTGGATATATAATATATGTGCACTGGATATGTATAATATATGTGCACTGGATATTTAATATATGCGCACTGGATATAAATTATAAATTTGCACGAGATCTATAATATATGTGCACTGGATATATATATAATATATGTGCACTGGATATATTTAATATGTGGGGACTGGATATATTTAATATATGTGCACTGGATATTTAATATATGTGCACTGGATATCTAATATATGTGCACTGGATATTTAATATATGTGCACTGGATATACATAATATATGTGCACTGGATCTATAATATATGTGCACTGGATATTTAATATATGTGCACTGGATATCTAATATATGTGCACTGGATATTTAATATATGTGCACTAGATCTATATAATATCTGTGCACTGGATATTTAATATATGTGCACTGGATATTTAGTTTATGTGCACTGGATATATATATATATATAATATATGTGCACTGGATATATATAATATATGTGCACTGGATATTTAATATATGTGCACTGGATATAAATAATATATGTGCACTGAATATTTAATATACGTGCACTGGATATATATATAATATATGTGCACTGGATATTTAATATATGTGCACTGGATATCTAATATATGTGCACTGGATATTTAATATATGTGCACTGGATATCTAATATATGTGCACTGGATATTTAATATATGTGCACTAGATCTATATAATATCTGTGCACTGGATATTTAATATATGTGCACTGGATATTTAGTTTATGTGCACTGGATATATATATATATAATATATGTGCACTGGATATATATATATTATATGTGCACTGGATATATATAATATATGTGCACTGGATATATTTAATATATGTGCACTGGATATCTAATATATGTGCACAGGATATATATAATATATGCGCACTGGATATTTAATATATGTGCACTGGATATGTAATATATGTGCACTGGATATTTAATGTATGTGCACTGGATATAAATAATATAAGTGCATTGGATCTATAACATATGTGCACTGGATATATATACTATATGTGACCTGGATATATTTAATTTATGTGCACTGGATATTTAATATACGTGCACTGGATATCTAATATATGTGCACTGGATATTTAATATATGTGTACTGGATATCTAATATATGTGCACTGGATATTTAATATATGTGCAATGGATATATATAATATATGTGCACTGGATATTTAATATATGTGCACTGGATATATTTAATATATGTGCACTGGATATCTAATATATGTGCACTGGATAATTAATGTATGTGCACTGGATATAAATAATATATATACACTGGATCTATAACATATGTGTACTGGATATATATACTATATATGCACTGGATATATTTAACATATGTGCTCTGGATATATAATATATGTGCACTGGATATTTAATATATGTGCACTGGATATATATAATATAGGTGCACTGGATATATATAATATATTTCCACTGGATATATTTAATATATGTGCACTGGATATTTAATATATGTGCACTGGATATATTTATTACATGTGCACTGGATATCTAATATGTGTGCACTGGATATCTAATATATGTGCACTGGATATTTAATGTATGTGCACTGGATATAAATAATATATATTCACTGGATCTATAACATATGTGTACTGGATATGTATACTATATATGCACTGGATATATTTAACATATGTGCTCTGGATATATAATATATGTGCACTGGATATTTAATATATGTGCACTGGATATATATAATATAGGTGCACTGGATATATATAATATATTTCCACTGGATATATTTAATATATGTGCACTGGATATTTAATATATGTGCACTGGATATATTTATTATATGTGCACTGGATATATAATGTATGTGCACTGGATATCTAATATGTGTGCACTGGATATTTAATATATGTGCACTGGATATATTTATTATACGTGCACTGGATATTTAATATATGTGCACTGGATATATATAATATATGTGCACTGGATATTTAATATATGTGCACTGGATATATATAATATAGGTGCACTGGATATATATAATATATTTCCACTGGATATATTTAATATATGTGCACTGGATATTTAAAATATGTGCACTTGATATATATGATATATGTGCACTGGATCTATAATATATGTGCACTGGATCTATATAATATATGTGCACTGGATATATATCTATAATATATGTGCACTGGATATATTTAATATATGTGCACTGGATATTTAATATATGTGCACTGGATATAAACAATATATGTGCACTGGATCTATAATTTTATGTGCACTTGATATTTATATTATATGTGCACTGGATATATTTAATATATGTGTACTGGATATATAATATATGTGCACTGGATCTATAATTTTATGTGCACTTGATATATATAATATATGTGCACTGGATATATTTAATATATGTGTACTGGATATATAATATATGTGCACTGGATATGTATAATATATGTGCACTGGATATTTAATATATGTGCACTGGATATATATAATATTTGTGTACTGGATATTTAATATATGTGCACTGGATATATATAATAGATGCGCACTGGATATTTAATATATGTGCACTGGATATGTAATATATGTGCACTGGATATTTAATGTATGTGCACTGGATATAAATAATATAAGTGCACTGGATCTATAACATATGTACACTGGATATATATACTATATGTGCACTGGATATATTTAATTTATGTGCACTGGATATTTAATATATGTGCACTGGATATGTAATATATGTGCACTGGATATTTAATGTATGTGCACTGGATATAAATAATATAAGTGCACTGGATCTATAACATATATGCACTGGATATATATACTATATGTGCACTGGATATATTTAATTTATGTGCACTGGATATTTAATATATGTGCACTGGATATCTAATATATGTGCACTGGATATTTAATATATGTGCACTGGATATCTAATATATGTGCACTGGATATTTAATATATGTGCCCTGGATATATATAATATATGTGCACTGGATATTTAATATACGTGCACTGGATAATTAATATATGTGCACTGGATATATTTAATATATGTGCACTGGATATCTAATATATGTGCACTGGATATTTAATGTATGTGCACTGGATATAAATAATATAAGTGCACTGGATCTATAACATATGTGCACTGGATATATATACTATATGTGCACTGGATATATTTAATTTATGTGCACTGGATATTTAATATATGTGCACTGGATATCTAATATATGTGCACTGGATATTTAATATATGTGCACTGGATATCTAATATATGTGCACTGGATATTTAATATATGTGCCCTGGATATATATAATATATGTGCACTGGATATTTAATATACGTGCACTGGATAATTAATATATGTGCACTGGATATATTTAATATATGTGCACTGGATATCTAATATATGTGCACTGGATATTTAATATACGTGCACTGGATAATTAATATATGTGTACTGGATATATTTAACATATGTGCACTAGATATATTTAACATATGTGCACTGGATATATAATATATGTGCACTGGATATTTAGTATATGTGCACTGGATATCTAATATATGTGAACTGGATATTTAATATATGTGCACTGGATATCTAATATATGTGCACTGGATATTTAATATATGTGCACTAGATATAAATAATAAATGTGCACTGGATCTATAATACATGTGCACTGGATATATATAATATATGTGCACTGGATATATTTAATATATGTGCACTGGATATTTAATATATGTGCATTGGATATTTAATATATGTGCACTGGATATCTAATATATGTGCACTGGATATTTAATATATGTGCACTAGATATATATATTATATGTGTACTGGATATTTAATATATGTGCACTGGATATTTAATGTATGTGCACTGGATATATTTAATATATGTGCACTGGATATCTAATATATGTGCACTGGATATTTAATGTATGTGCACTAGATATAAATAATATATTTGCACATGATCTATAACATATGTGCACTGGATATATATACTGTATGTGCACTGGATATATATAATATATGTGCACTGGATATATTTAATATATGTGCACTGGATATCTAATATATGTGCACTGGATATATATAATATATGCGCACTGGATATCTAATATATGTGCACTGGATATATATAATATATGCGCACTGGATATCTAATATATGTGCACTGGATATATATAATATATGCGCCCTGGATATTTAATATATGTGCACTGGATATGTAATATATGTGCACTGGATATTTAATATATGTGCACTGGATATAAATAATATAAGTGCACTGGATCTATAACATATGTGCACTGGATATATATACTATATGTGACCTGGATATATTTAATTTACTAGATATTTAATATATGTGCACTGGATATCTAATATATGTGCACTGGATATTTAATATATGTGCACTGGATATCTAATATATGTGCACTGGATATTTAATATATGTGCACTAGATCTATATAATATCTGTGCACTGGATATTTAATATATGTGCACTGGATATTTAGTATATGTGCACTGGATATATATATATATATATATATATATATATATATGTGCACTGGATAAATATAATATATGTGCTCTGGATATATTTAATATATGTGCACTGGATATCTAATATATGTGCACTGGATATATATAATATGTGTGCACTGGATATTTAAAATATGTGCACTGGATATTTAATATATGTGCACTGGATATATATAATATATGTACACTGGATATTTAATATATGTGCACTGGATATTTAAAATATGTGCACTGGATATTTAATATATGTGCACTGGATATATATAATATATGTGCACTGGATATTTAATATATGTGCACTGGATATATATAATATATGTGCACTGGATATTTAATATATGTGCACTGGATATAAATAATATATGTGCACTGGATCTATAATTTTATGTGCTCTTGATATATATATATAATATATGTGCACTGGATATATTTAATATATGTGTACTGGATATATAATATATGTGCACTGGATATGTATAATATATGTGCACTGGATATTTAATATATGCGCACTGGATATAAATTATAAATGTGCACGAGATCTATAATATATTTGCACTGGATATATATATAATATATGTGCACTGGATATATTTAATATGTGGGGACTGGATATATTTAATATATGTGCACTGGATATTTAATATATGTGCACTGGATATTTAATATATGTGCATTGGATATATATAATATTTGTGCACTGCATATTTAATATATTTGCACTGGATATCTAATATATGTGCACTGGATATTTAATATATGTGCACTGGATATATTTAATATATGTGCACTGGATATCTAATATATGTGCACTGGATATTTAATAAATCAAATCAAATCAAAAAATGCTTTATTGGCACGTCCGAATAGGTATTTGGCATTGCCAAAGCTAGTAAAGTGGGTGGGTGGGGGGGGAGTTGGGTTGGGTGGGTGGTGGGTATGGGGGGGGGTTCGGTTATAACAGTCCATGGAGTCTCATCTTCCTCTTCGTTGGTGACTGCTATATGGGGAGGTGGGGGTGGGGGTGGGTGGGGCGGGTGTTTTGGGATAAATATAACAGTCCATGGAGTCTCATCTTCCTCTTCGTTGGTGGCTGCTATATGGGGAGGTGGGGGTGGGGGTGGGGGTGGGGGTGGGTGGGGCGGGTGTTTTGGGATAAATATAACAGTCCGTGGAGTCTCATCTTCCTCTTATTTGGTGACAGCTGGACGCGTATTGGGCAGCGATCTCCACAGTGGCCTCTTCTTCTCCCAGTAGGATGTAGAGTTTCCTCTTCTCGTCTGCAGATATGAAGTCTGGCATGTGGGCAGAGAGTCTTTGGTAGTAGGCGGCCCTCATAGCTGAGTATTTGGTGCAGTGTAGCAGGAAGTGGGTCTCGTCTTCTAGGGCCCCCTGGTCACAGTGCTGGCACAGTCTCTTCTCCCGTGGCTTGTACGTCTGTCTGTATCGCCCCGTCTCTATCTCTAGGTTGTGGGCGCTCAGTCTGTACCGGCTCAGGGTCTGTCTGTGCTTGGGGTGGCGTATTCTCTCCAGGTAGGTGGCCATGGTGTAGTCCCTTTGTAGGGATTGGTACACGGTGAGTTTCTTGGAGTTATTTATTTCGTTTCTCCATTCTTCAATGTACCGCTCTCTGTTTGCCTCTGTGGTCACCTTTATTTCGGCCTTGGTTATCATCTGTTGGAGTTTTTGGTTTGGTGGTTGGCTGCTGTTTGGTTGTTGAATGTCTGGTTTGCTCAGGTGGCTTAGCCATGCTTGGTGGTGGTAGGAGTCAGGCTTGCTCACCTGGATGTGTGCCTGGAAAGCTAGCGCCCTCTTCTGTATGGTGAGCCATAGGGGGAGTCTGCCTAGCTCTGCCCTGCAGGCTATGTTGGTGGTGTTGCGATGGACATGGAGCAGGTATTTGCAGAACTCCAGGTGGAAGTTCTCTGTTGGGCTGGAATCCCACCTTGACTGGTCTGGGTAGGTAGCTGGGCCCCAAACCTCACTGCCATAGAGAAGGATCGGGGAGATGACAGCGTCAAATATCTTCATCCAGACCCTCACCGGTGGTTTGAGGTGGTACAGTTGTCTTCTGATGGCGTAGAAGGTTCTGCAGGCTTTTGCTTTCAGGGTTTCTATTGCTGCTTTGAAGCTTCCTGATTGGCTGAGCTCCAGCCCCAGGTAGGTGTAGCTGTTGGTTTTCTCCAGTGTGGAGCCGTTCAGTGTGAATTGTGAGGTGGTGGAGGCTTTATTGTGGCCCTTCTTCTGGAATACCATGATTTTGGTCTTCTTCTGGTTGATGGGTAGGGCCCATGTGGTGCTGAATTTTTCCAGCACTGACAGGCTTTCTTGGAGGTCTTTCTCGGTGGGGGCCAGGAGTAGGAGGTCATCGGCGTATAGCAGGAACTTCACCTCTCGATTGTTCAGGGTGAGGCCTGGGGTTGGTGAGGCCTCCAGGGCTGTAGCCAGTTCATTGATATAGATGTTGAAGAGCGTTGGGCTCAGGCTACAGCCTTGTCTGACCCCTCGGGCCTGTTGGAAGTATGCTGTCCTTTTCCCATTCACCTTCACACTGCACTGGTTTCCGGTGTAGGAGCTCTTGATGACGTCGTACGTTCTTCCTCCTATTCCACTCTCTAGGAGTTTTAGGAGTAGGCCTGGGTGCCATACTGAATCAAACGCCTTCTTAAAGTCCACGAAGCAGGCGAATATCTTGCCTCTTCTGGTGTTGTGGACGTGCGTCTTGATGAGGCTGTGCAGGGTGTAGATATGGTCTGTGGTGCGGTGGTTTGGCATGAACCCTGCTTGGCTCTTGCTGAGGACCCCGTGTTGTGTGAGGAAGGTGAGGATTCTGTTATTGATGATGCTGTTGAACAGTTTCCCTAGCGTGCTGCTGACGCAGATCCCTCTGTAGTTGTTGGGGTCGTATTGGTCCCCATTCTTGTAGATGGGGGTTATGAGCCCTTTGTTCCAGTCTTCGGGGAAGTGTCCAGCATTGAGCACGAGGGTGAATAGCTTTGCCAGTGCCGCGTGTATTGCTGGAGGGCTGTATTTGATCATCTCTGGTAGGATGCCGTCAGGGCCACTGGCCTTTTTGCCTTTCAGCACGGCAATTCTTTCCTGTATATCTTTTATGGTGATTGGCGAGTCCAGAGGGTTCTGGAAGTCTTTGATGACTTTCTCCATGTCCCTCAGTTTGGTGATTATCTGTTGCTGTTCTGGAGTTAGTTCTTCTTCTGGGATGTTTTTGTAGAGACCTCTGAAGTAGTTGAGCCAGATATTGCCATTTTGGATGTGGAGAGAGTTTTTCTTGGGCTTTGTGCCCATGTGGTGCCAGGTCTCCCAGAATGAGCTGTCCTGGAGGGGGTCCTCTAGTTGCTCAATTTTGTGGGAGAGGTATCTCTGTTTCTTCTCTCTGAGGGTGCCCTTGTATTGCTTGCATAGATTGCTGTAGGCTTCCCTCACCTCCTTGTTGTTGGGGTCCCTGTGTTTTTGGTTGGAGGCTGTTCTTAGGGTATGGCGTAGTGCTTTGCAGTCGCTGTCGAACCATTTGTGGGACTGTTTGTTGGTTTGTCTTATGGGTTTGGTTCGTTTCAGGCCTGCTAGTTCTGCTGTGGTCTGTAGGATGTACTTGAGATCCTTCACAGCTCTGGTGACTCCCTGTTGGTCTGGCTGATAGTTGTTTGTATGGAAGTTTGTGAGCAGTGTCTTGATTTCGGGTCGGTTGGTTGCGTTGCTATATTCTATGGCCTGGTGGTTGGCCCATTTGAAATGTCTTGGTAGGTTGTAGAGGTCGGACTGTTGGGGCTCATGTATGGGTGTTTTGTTCCTGGTTCTCATGTATAGTAGGATCTGGTTGTGGTCTGATAGATGGGAGTCAGGTGCGATTGTGAAGTCTTCAATGTCTGACAGGTCTGCGTCTGTAATGGCATAGTCCACCACGCTGTTGCCCACTTGAGAGTTTAGTGTGAAGCGTCCTCTGGGATCGCCTGTGGTACGTCCGTTTATTATGTACAGTCCTAGGCTTCGGCACATGTTCAGCAGTTGTCTCCCACTCTTGTTGACAATTCTGTCTTGGCTGTTTCTTCTTGTCTGTGTGGGTTCTGGGTGGTGGATCTCACTACCGTGCGTATGTGGGTTGTCGTCAGGAGGCAGGTAGTCTATCTCTGTGCCTGTCCTTGCATTCAGGTCTCCGCATATTAGTACTCTGCCTTTGGGTTGGAAGTGGACAGCTTCCCTTTGTAGGACCTCGTAAGTGTCGGGGTCGTGGTAGGGGGACCCTGGTGGGGGCAAATATACTGCACAGAGATAGATGTCCTGCTGGCCGCTGAGGATGGAGCTGCTTATTTTTATCCATATGTGATTAGATCCACGTTTGGTAGCTTTTACGTGTTCTTTGAGCTCCTCCTTGTACCATATTAGTATGCCTCCTGAGTGGCGGCCATGTTTGGTGGTCTTATTTTTCTGGGCGGGCACTGAGAATTCCTTGTAGCCCATGGGTGTTAGGGACTCGTCATCTGCCCGGGTCCATGTCTCTAGGAGGATTTGAATGTCTATGTTTTTTAGTCTGTCTATGAAGTCTGGATCTTTTGATTTAGATCCAAAGGCTGAGGCGTTCAGCCCTTGTATGTTCCAACTACTGATAGTGATTTCATCTTCAGTGTGTAAACCTTGTAATGAGCTGTCCTGTGCACCGGATATAAATAATAAATGTGCACTGGATATATATATATAATATATGTGCACTGGATATATTTAATATATGTGCACTGGATATTTAATATATGTGCATTGGATATTTAATATATGTGCACTGGACATATATATAATATATCTGCACTGGATATTTAATATATGTGCACTGGATATCTAAAATATGTGCACTGGATATTTAATATATGTGCACTGGATATTTAATATATGTGCACTAGATATATACAATATATGTGCACTGGATATTTAATATATGTGCACTGGATATTTAATATATGTGCACTGGATATATTTAATATATGTGCACTGGATATCTAATATATGTGCACTGGATATTTAATATATGTGCACTGGATATCTAATATATGTGCACTGGATATTTAATATATGTGCACTAGATATATTTAATATATGTGCACTGGATATTTAATATATGTGCACTGGATATTTAATATATGTGCACGGGATATATTTAATATATGTGCACTGGATATCTAATATATGTGCACTGGATATTTAAGGTATGTGCACTAGATATAAATAATATATGTGCACAGGATCTATAACATATGTGCACTGGATATATATATACTATATGTGCACTGGATATATTTAACATATGTGCACTGGATATATAAAATATGTGCACTGGATATTTAGTATATGTGCACTGGATATATATATATTATATGTGCACTGGATATATATAATACATGTGCACTGGATATATTTAATATATGTGCACTGGATATCTAATATATGTGCACTGGATATATATATTATATGCGCACTGGATATTTAATATATGTGCACTGGATATTTAATGTATGTGCACTGGATATAAATAATATAAGTGCATTGGATCTATAACATATGTGCACTGGATATATATACTATATGTGACCTGGATATATTTAATTTATGTGCACTGGATATTTAATATATGTGCACTGGATATCTAATATATGTGCACTGGATATTTAATATATGTGTACTGGATATCTAATATATGTGCACTGGATATTTAATATATGTGCAATGGATATATATAATATATGTGCACTGGATATTTAATATATGTGCACTAGATATATTTAATATATGTGCACTGGATATCTAATATATGTGCACTGGATATTTAATGTATGTGCACTGGATATAAATAATATATATACACTGGATCTATAACATATGTGTACTGAATATATATACTATATATGCACTGGATATATTTAACATATGTGCTCTGGATATATAATATATGTGCACTGGATATTTAATATATGTGCACTGGATATATATAATATATGTGCACTGGATATATATAATATATTTCCACTGGATATATTTAATATATGTGCACTGGATATCTAATATATGTGCACTGGATAATTAATATATGTGCACTGGATATATTTATTATATGTGCACTGGATATATAATGTATGTGCACTGGATATCTAATATGTGTGCACTGGATATTTAATATATGTGCACTGGATATATTTATTATATGTGCACTGGATATTTAATATATGTGCACTGGATATATATAATATATGTACACGGGATAGTTAATATATGTGCACTGGATATTTAATATATGTGCACTGGATATATTTAATATATGTGCACTGGATATTTAAAATATGTGCACTTGATATATTTGATATATGTGCACTGGATCTATAATATATGTGCACTGGATATATATAATATATGTGCACTGGATATATATCTATAATATATGTGCACTGGATATATTTAATATATGTGCACTGGATATTTAATATATGTGCACTGGATATAAACAATATATGTGCACTGGATCTATAATTTTATGTGCACTTGATATATATAATATATGTGCACTGGATATATTTAATATATGTGTACTGGATATATAATATATGTTCACTGGATATGTATAATATATGTGCACTGGATATTTAATATATGTGCACTGGATATATAAAATATTTGTGCACTGGATATTTAATATATGTGCACTGGATATATATAATATATGCGCACTGGATATTTAATATATGTGCACTGGATATGTAATATATGTGCACTGGATATTTAATGTATGTGCACTGGATATAAATAATATAAGTGCACTGGATCTATAACATATGTGCACTGGATATATATACTATATGTGCACTGGATATATTTAATTTATGTGCACTGGATATTTAATATATGTGCACTAGATATCTAATATATGTGCACTGGATATTTAATGTATGTGCACTGGATATAAATAATATATGTACACTGGATCTATAACATATGTGTACTGGATATATTTAACATATGTGCACTGGATATATTTAACATATGTGCACTGGATATATAATATATGTGCACTGGATATTTAGTATATGTGCACTGGATATCTAATATATGTGAACTGGATATTTAATATATGTGCACTGGATATCTAATATATGTGCACTGGATATTTAATATATGTGCACTAGATATAAATAATAAATGTGCACTGGATCTATAATACATGTTCGCTGGATATATATAATATATGTGCACTGGATATATTTAATATATGTGCATTGGATATTTAATATATGTGCACTGGATATCTAATATATGTGCACTGGATATTTAATATATGTGCACTAGATATATATTATATGTGCACTGGATATTTAATATATGTGCACTGGATATTTAATATATGTGCACTGGATATATTTAATATATGTGCACTGGATATCTAATATATGTGCACTGGATATTTAATGTATGTGCACTAGATATAAATAATATATTTGCACATGATCTATAACATATGTGCACTGGATATATTTAATATATGTGTACTGGATATATAATATATGTGCACTGGATATGTATAATATATGTGCACTGGATATTTAATATATGCGCACTGGATATAAATTATAAATGTGCACGAGATCTATAATATATGTGCACTGGATATATATATAATATATGTGCACTGGATATTTAATATGTGGGGACTGGATATATTTAATATATGTGCACTGGATATTTAATATATGTGCACTGGATATTTAATATATGTGCACTGGATATATATAATATTTGTGCACTGCATATTTAATATATTTGCACTGGATATCTAATATATGTGCACTGGATATTTAATATATGTGCACTAGATATATTTAATATATGTGCACTGGATATCTAATATATGTGCACTGGATATTTAATATATGTGCACCGGATATAAATAATAAATGTGCACTGGATATATATATAATATATGTGCACTGGATATATTTAATATATGTGCACTGGATATTTAATATATGTGCATTGGATATTTAATATATGTGCACTGGATATATATATAATATATCTGCACTGGATATTTAATATATGTGCACTGGATATCTAATATATGTGCACTGGATATTTAATATATGTGCACTGGATATTTAATATATGTGCACTGGATATATTTAATATATGTGCACTGGATATCTAATATATGTGCACTGGATATTTAATATATGTGCACTGGATATCTAATATATGTGCACTGGATATTTAATATATGTGCACTAGATATATTTAATATATGTGCACTGGATATTTAATATATGTGCACTGGATATTTAATATATGTGCACGGGATATATTTAATATATGTGCACTGGATATCTAATATATGTGCACTGGATATTTAATGTATGTGCACTAGATATAAATAATATATGTGCACTGGATCTATAACATATGTGCACTGGATATATATATACTATACGTGCACTGGATATATTTAACATATGTGCACTGGATATATAAAATATGTGCACTGGATATTTAGTATATGTGCACTGGATATATATATATAATATATGTGCACTGGATATATATAATATATGTGCACTGGATATATTTAATATATGTGCACTGGATATCTAATATATGTGCACTGGATATATATAATATATGCGCACTGGATATTTAATATATGTGCACTGGATATGTAATATATGTGCACTGGAAATTTAATGTATGTGCACTGGATATAAATAATATAAGTGCATTGGATCTATAACATATGTGCTTTGGATATATATACTATATGTGACCTGGATATATTTAATTTATGTGCACTGGATATTTAATATATGTGCACTGGATATCTAATATATGTGCACTGGATATTTAATATATGTGTACTGGATATCTAATATATGTGCACTGGATATTTAATATATGTGCAATGGATATATATAATATATGTGCACTGGATATTTAATATATGTGCACTGGATATATTTAATATATGTGCACTGGATATCTATTATATGTGCACTGGATATTTAATGTATGTGCACTGGATATAAATAATATATGTGCACTGGATCTATAACATATGTGTACTGGATATATATACTATATATGCACTGGATATATTTAACATATGTGCTCTGGATATATAATATATGTGCACTGGATATTTAATATATGTGCACTGGATATATATAATATATGTGCACTGGATATTTAATATATGTGCACTGGATATATATAATATGTGTGCACTGGATATTTAAAATATGTGCACTGGATATTTAATATATATGCACTGGATATATATAATATATGTGTACTGGATATTTAATATATGTGCACTGGATATATATAATATGTGTGCACTGGATATTTAATATATGTGCACTGGATATAAATAATATATGTGCACTGGATCTATAATTTTATGTGCACTTGATATATATATAATATATGTGCACTGGATATATTTAATATATGTGTACTGGATATATAATATATGTGCACTGGATATGTATAATATATGTGCACTGGATATTTAATATATGCGCACTGGATATAAATTATAAATGTGCACGAGATCTATAATATATGTGCACTGGATATATATATAATAAATGTGCACTGGATATATTTAATATGTGGGGACTGGATATATTTAATATATGTGCACTGGATATTTAATATATGTGCACTGGATATTTAATATATGTGCACTGGATATATATAATATTTGTACACTGCATATTTAATATATTTGCACTGGATATCTAATATATGTGCACTGGATATTTAATATATGTGCACTAGATATATTTAATATATGTGCACTGGATATCTAATATATGTGCACTGGATATTTAATATATGTGCACCGGATATAAATAATAAATGTGCACTGGATATATATATAATATATGTGCACTGGATATATTTAATATATGTGCACTGGATATTTAATATATGTGCATTGGATATTTAATATATGTGCACTGGATATATATATAATATATCTGCACTGGATATTTAATATATGTGCACTGGATATCTAATATATGTGCACTGGATATTTAATATATGTGCACTGGATATTTAATATATGTGCACTAGATATATACAATATATGTGCACTGGATATTTAATATATGTGCACTGGATATTTAATATATGTGCACTGGATATATTTAATATATGTGCACTGGATATCTAATATATGTGCACTGGATATTTAATATATGTGCACTGGATATATTTATTATATGTGCACTGGATATATAATGTATGTGCACTGGATATCTAATATGTGTGCACTGGATATTTAATATATGTGCACTGGATATATTTATTATATGTGCACTGGATATTTAATATATGTGCACTGGATATATATAATATATGTGCACTGGATAGTTAATATATGTGCACTGGATATTTAATATATGTGCACTGGATATATTTAATATATGTGCACTGGATATTTAAAATATGTGCACTTGATATATATGATATATGTGCACTGGATCTATAATATATGTGCACTGGATATATATAATATATGTACACTGGATATATATCTATAATATATGTGCACTGGTTATATTTAATATATGTGCACTGGATATTTAATATATGTGCACTGGATATAAACAATATATGTGCACTGGATCTATAATTTTATGTGCACTTGATATATATAATATATGTGCACTGGATATAAACAATATATGTGTACTGGATATTTAATATATGTGCAGTGGATATATTTAATATATGTGCACTGGATATCTAATATATGTGCAATGGATATTTAATGTATGTGCACTGGATATAAATAATATATGTACACTGGATCTATAACATATGTGTACTGGATATATTTAACATATGTGCACTGGATATATTTAACATATGTGCACTGGATATATAATATATGTGCACTGGATATTTAGTATATGTGCACCGGATATCTAATATATGTGAACTGGATATTTAATATATGTGCACTGGATATCTAATATATGTGCACTGGATATTTAATATATGTGCACTAGATATAAATAATAAATGTGCACTGGATCTATAATACATGTGCACTTGATATATATAATATATGTGCACTGGATATATTTAATATATGAGCACTAGATATTTAATATATGTGCATTGGATATTTAATATATGTGCACTGGATATCTAATGTATGTGCACTGGATATTTAATATATGTGCACTAGATATATATATTATATGTGCACTGGATATTTAATATATGTGCACTGGATATTTAATATATGTGCACTGGATATATTTAATATATGTGCACTGGATATCTAATATATGTGCACTGGATATTTAATGTATGTGCACTAGATATAAATAATATATATTGCACATGATCTATAACATATGTGCACTGGATATATAAAATATGTGCACCGGATATTTAGTATATGTGCACTGGATATATATATAATATATATGCACTGGATATATATAATATATGTGCACTGGATATATTTAATATATGTGCACTGGATATCTAATATATGTGCACTGGATATATATAATATATGCGCACTGGATATCTAATATATGTGCACTGGATATATATAATATATGCGCACTGGATATTTAATATATGTGCACTGGATATGTAATATATGTGCACTGGATATTTAATATATGTGCACTGGATATAAATAATATAAGTGCACTGGATCTATAACATATGTGCACTGGATATATATACTATATGTGACCTGGATATATTTAATTTATGTGCACTAGATATTTAATATATGTGCACTGGATATCTAATATATGTGCACTGGATATTTAATATATGTGCACTGGATATCTAATATATGTGCACTGGATATTTAATATATGTGTATTGGATATTTAGTATATGTGCACTGGATATATATAATATATGTGCTCTGGATATATTTAATATATGTGCACTGGATATATATAATATATGTGCTCTGGATATATTTAATATATGTGCACTGGATATCTAATATATGTGCACTGGATATTTAATATATGTGCACTAGATATATATAATATATGTGCACTGGATATTTAATATATGTGCACTGGATATCTAATATATGTGCACTGGATATTTAATATATGTGCACTGGATATCTAATATATGTGCACTGGATATTTAATATATGTGCACTAGATATATTTAATATATGTGCACTGGATATTTAATATATGTGCACTAGATATATTTAATATATGTGCACTGGATATTTAATATATGTGCACTGGATATTTAATATATGTGCACGGGATATATTTAATATATGTGCATTGGATATATAAAATATGTGCACTGGATATTTAGTATATGTGCACTGGATATATATAATATATGTGCACTGGATATATTTAATTTATGTGCACTAGATATTTAATATATGTGCACTGGATATCTAATATATGTGCACTGGATATTTAATATATGTGCACTGGATATCTAATATATGTGCACTAGATATTTAATATATGTGCACTGGATATCTAATATATGTGCACTGGATATTTAATATATGTGCACTGGATATCTAATATATGTGCACTGGATATTTAATATATGTGCACTAGATCTATATAATATCTGTGCACTGGCTATTTAATATATGTGCACTGGATATTTAAAATATGTGCACTGGATATTTAATATATGTGCACTGGATATATATAATATATGTGCACTGGATATTTAATATATGTGCACTGGATATATATAATATATGTGCACTGGATATTTAATATATGTGCACTGGATATATATAATATGTGTGCACTGGATATTTAAAATATGTGCACTGGATATTTAATATATGTGCACTGGATATATATAATATATGTGCACTGGATATTTAATATATGTGCACTGGATATATACAATATGTGTGCACTGGATATTTAATATATGTGCACTGGATATAAATAATATATTAGCACTGGATCTATAAATTTATGTGCACTTGATATATATATAATATATGTGCACTGGATATATTTAATATATGTGTACTGGATATATAATATATGTGCACTGGATATATATATATAATATATGTGCACTGGATATATTTAATATGTGGGGACTGGATATATTTAATATATGTGCACTGGATATTTAATATATGTGCACTGGATATTTAATATATGTGCACTGGATATATATAATATTTGTGCACTGCATATTTAATATATTTGCACTGGATATCTAATATATGTGCACTGGATATTTAATATATGTGCACTAGATATATTTAATATATGTGCACTGGATATCTAATATATGTGCACTGGATATTTAATATATGTGCACCGGATATAAATAATAAATGTGCACTGGATATATATATAATATATGTGCACTGGATATATTTAATATATGTGCACTGGATATTTAATATATGTGCATTGGATATTTAATATATGTGCACTGGACATATATATAATATATCTGCACTGGATATTTAATATATGTGCACTGGATATCTAATATATGTGCACTGGATATTTAATATATGTGCACTGGATATTTAATATATGTGCACTAGATATATACAATATATGTGCACTGGATATTTAATATATGTGCACTGGATATTTAATATATGTGCACTGGATATATTTAATATATGTGCACTGGATATTTAATATATGTGCACTGGATATCTAATATATGTGCACTGGATATTTAATATATGTGCACTAGATATATTTAATATATGTGCACTGGATATATTTAATATATGTGCACTGGATATTTATTATATGTGCACTGGATATTTAATATATGTGCACGGGATATATTTAATATATGTGTACTGGATATCTAATATATGTGCACTGGATATTTAATGTATGTGCACTAGATATAAATAATATATGTGCACTGGATCTATAACATATGTGCACTGGATATATATATACTATACGTGCACTGGATATATTTAACATATGTGCACTGGATATATAAAATATGTGCACTGGATATTTAGTATATGTGCACTGGATATATATATAATATATGTGCACTGGATATATATAATATATGTGCACTGGATATATTTAATATATGTGCACTGGATATCTAATATATGTGCACTGGATATATATAATATATGCGCACTGGATATTTAATATATGTGCACTGGATATGTAATATATGTGCACTGGATATTTAATGTATGTGCACTGGATATAAATAATATAAGTGCATTGGATCTATAACATATGTGCTTTGGATATATATACTATATGTGACCTGGATATATTTAATTTATGTGCACTGGATATTTAATATATGTGCACTGGATATCTAATTTATGTGCACTGGATATTTAATATATGTGTACTGGATATCTAATATATGTGCACTGGATATTTAATATATGTGCAATGGATATATATAATATATGTGCACTGGATATTTAATATATGTGCACTGGATATATTTAATATATGTGCACTGGATATCTATTATATGTGCACTGGATATTTAATGTATGTGCACTGGATATAAATAATATATATACACTGGATCTATAACATATGTGTACTGGATATATATACTATATATGCACTGGATATATTTAACATATGTGCTCTGGATATATAATATATGTGCACTGGATATTTAATATATGTGCACTGGATATATATAATATATGTGCACTGGATATATATAATAAATTTCCACTGGATATATTTAATATATGTGCACTGGATATCTAATATATGTGCACTGGATATTTAATATATGTGCACTGGATATCTAATATATGTGCACTGGATATTTAATATATGTGCACTGGATATATTTATTATATGTGCACTGGATATATAATGTATGTGCACTGGATATCTAATATGTGTGCACTGGATATTTAATATATGTGCACTGGATATATTTATTATATGTGCACTGGATATTTAATATATGTGCACTGGATATATATAATATATGTGCACTGGATAGTTAATATATGTGCACTGGATATTTAATATATGTGCACTGGATATATTTAATATATGTGCACTGGATATTTAAAATATGTGCACTTGATATATATGATATATGTGCACTGGATCTATAATATATGTGCACTGGATATATATAATATATGTGCATTGGATATATATCTATAATATATGTGCACTGGTTATATTTAATATATGTGCACTGGATATTTAATATATGTGCACTGGATATAAACAATATATGTGCACTGGATCTATAATTTTATGTGCACTTGATATATATAATATATGTGCACTGGATATAAACAATATATGTGTACTGGATATTTAATATATGTGCAGTGGATATATTTAATATATGTGCACTGGATATCTAATATATGTGCACTGGATATTTAATCTATGTGCACTGGATATAAATAATATATGTACACTGGATCTATAACATATGTGTACTGGATATATTTAACATATGTGCACTGGATATATTTAACATATGTGCACTGGATATATAATATATGTGCACTGGATATTTAGTATATGTGCACTGGATATCTAATATATGTGAACTGGATATTTAATATATGTGCACTGGATATCTAATATATGTGCACTGGATATAAATAATAAATGTGCACTGGATCTATAATACATGTGCACTGGATATATATAATATATGTGCACTGGATATATTTAATATATGTGCACTGGATATCTAATATATGTGCACTGGATATTTAATATATGTGCACTAGATATAAATAATAAATGTGCACTGGATCTATAATACATGTGCACTGGATATACATAATATATGTGCACTGGATATTTAATATATGTGCATTGGATATTTAATATATGTGCACTGGATATCTAATATATGTGCACTGGATATTTAATATATGTGCACTAGATATATATATTATATGTGCACTGGATATTTAATATATGTGCACTGGATATTTAATATATGTGCACTGGATATATTTAATATATGTGCACTGGATATCTAATATATGTGCACTGGATATTTAATGTATGTGCACTAGATATAAATAATATATGTGCACATGATCTATAACATATGTGCACTGGATATATATACTATATGTGCACTGGATATATTTAACATATGTACACTGGATATATAAAATATGTGCACCGGATATTTAGTATATGTGCACTGGATATATTTAATATATGTGCACTGGATATCTAATATATGTGCACTGGATATATATATATAATATATGCGCACTGGATATATATAATATATGCGCACTGGATATTTAATATATGTGCACTGGATCTATAACATATGTGCACTGGATATATATACTATATGTGACCTGGATATATTTAATTTATGTGCACTAGATATTTAATATATGTGCACTGGATATCTAATATATGTGCACTGGATATTTAATATATGTGCACTGGATATCTAATATATGTGCACTGGATATTTAATATATGTGCACTGGATATTTAATATATGTGTATTGGATATTTAGTATATGTGCACTGGATATATATATATAAATATACATATATATATATATATATATATATATATATATATATATATATATATATATATGTGCACTGGATATATATAATATATGTGCTCTGGATATATTTAATATATGTGCACTGGATATATATAATATATGTGCTCTGGATATATTTAATATATGTGCACTGGATATCTAATATATGTGCACTGGATATTTAATATATGTGCACTAGATATATATAATATATGTGCACTGGATATTTAATATATGTGCACTGGATATCTAATATATGTGCACTGGATATTTAATATATGTGCACTGGATATCTAATATATGTGCACTGGATATCTAATATATGTGCACTGGATATTTAATATATGTGCACTAGATATATTTAATATATGTGCACTGGATATTTAATATATGTGCACGGGATATATTTAATATATGTGCACTGGATATCTAATATATGTGCACTGGATATTTAATGTATGTGCACTAGATATAAATAATATATGTGCACTGGATCTATAACATATGTGCACTGGATATATATATACTATATGTGCACTGGATATATTTAACATATGTGCACTGGATATATAAAATATGTGCACTGGATATTTAGTATATGTGCACTGGATATATATAATATATGTGCACTGGATATATTTAATTTATGTGCACTAGATATTTAATATATGGGCACTGGATATCTAATATATGTGCACTGGATATTTAATATATGTGCACTGGATATCTAATATATGTGCACTGGATATTTAATATATGTGCACTAGATCTATATAATATCTGTGCACTGGATATTTAATATATGTGCACTGAATATTTAGTTTATGTGCACTGGATATATATATATATATATATATATATATATATATATATAATATATGTGCACTGGATATATATAATATATGTGCTCTGGATATATTTAATATATGTGCACTGGATATATATAATATATGTGCTCTGGATATATTTAATATATGTGCACTGGATATTTAAAATATGTGCACTGGATATTTAATATATGTGCACTGGATATATATAATATATGTGCACTGGATATTTAATATATGTGCACTGGATATTTAAAATATGTGCACTGGATATTTAATATATGTGCACTGGATATATATAATATATGTGCACTGGATATTTAATATATGTGCACTGGATATATATAATATATGTGCACTGGATATTTAATATATGTGCACTGGATATTTAAAATATGTGCACTGGATATTTAATATATGTGCACTGGATATATATAATATATGTGCACTGGATATTTAATATATGTGCACTGGATATTTAATATATGTGCACTGGATATTTAATATATGTGCACTGGATATTTAAAATATGTGCACTGGATATTTAATATATGTGCACTGGATATATATAATATATGTGCACTGGATATTTAATATATGTGCACTGGATATTTAATATATGTGCACTGGATATATATAATATATGTGCACTGGATATTTAATATATGTGCACTGGATATATATAATATATGTGCACTGGATATTTAATATATGTGCAGTGGATATATATAATATGTGTGCACTGGATATTTAATATATGTGCACTGGATATGTAAAATATATGTGCACTGGATATTTAATATATGTGCACTGGATATTTAATATAAGTGCACTTGATATATTTAATATATGTGTACTGGATATATAATATATGTGCACTGGATATGTATAATATATGTGCACTGGATATTTAATATATGCGCACTGGATATAAATTATAAATTTGCACGAGATCTATAATATATGTGCACTGGATATATATATAATATATGTGCAATGGATATATTTAATATGTGGGGACTGGATATATTTAATATATGTGCATTGGATATTTAATATATGTGCACTGGATATTTAATATATATGCACTGGATATATATAATATTTGTGCACTGCATATTTAATATATTTGCACTAGATATCTAATATATGTGCACTGGATATTTAATATATGTGCACTGGATATATTTAATATATGTGCACTGGATATCTAATATATGTGCACTGGATATTTAATATATGTACACTGGATATAAATAATAAATGTGCACTGGATATATATATAATATATGTGCACTGGATATATTTAATATATGTGCACTGGATATTTAATATATGTGCATTGGATATTTAATATATGTGCACTGGATATATATATAATATATCTGCACTGGATATCTAATATATGTGCACTGGATATTTAATATATGTGCACTGGATATTTAATATATGTGCACTAGATATATACAATATATATGCACTGGATATTTAATATATGTGCACTGGATATCTAATATATGTGCACTGGATATTTAATATATGTGCACTAGATATATTTAATATATGTGCACTGGATATTTAATATATGTGCACTGGATATTTAATATATATGCACAGGATATATTTAATATATGTGCACTGGATATCTAATATATGTGCACTGGATATTTAATGTATGTGCACTAGATATAAATAATATATGTGCACATGTTCTATAACATATGTGCACTGGATATATATACTATATGTGCACTGGATATATTTAACATATGTGCACTGGATATATAAAATATGTGCACCGGATATTTAGTATATGTGCACTGGATATATATATATAATATATATGCACTCTATATATATAATATATGTGCACTGGATATATTTAATATATGTGCACTGGATATCTAATATATGTGCACTGGATATATATAATATATGCGCACTGGATATCTAATATATGTGCACTGGATATATATAATATATGCGCACTGGATATTTAATATATGTGCACTGGATATGTAATATATGTGCACTGGATTTTTAATACATGTGCACTGGATATAAATAATATAAGTGCACTGGATCTATAACATATGTGCACTGGATATATATACTATATGTGACCTGGATATATTTAATTTATGTGCACTAGATATTTAATATATGTGCACTGGATATCTAATATATGTGCACTGGATATTTAATATATGTGCACTGGATATCTAATATATGTGCACTGGATATTTAATATATGTGCATTGGATATTTAGTATATGTGCACTGGATATATATAATATATGTGCTCTGGATATATTTAATATATGTGCACTGGATATATATAATATATGTGCTCTGGATATATTTAATATTTGTGCACTGGATTTCTAATATATGTGCACTGGATATTTAATATATGTGCACTGGATATATATAATATATGTGCACTGGATATTTAATATATGTGCACTAGATATATATATATATAATATATGTGCACTGGATATTTAATATATGTGCACTGGATATCTAATATATGTGCAATGGATATTTAATATATGTGCACTGGATATTTAATATATGTGCACTGGATATCTAATATATGTGCACTGGATATTTAATATATGTGCACTAGATATATATAATATATGTGCACTGGATATTTAATATATGTGCACTGGATATCTAATATATGTGCACTGGATATTTAATATATGTGCACTGGATATCTAATATATGTGCACTGGATATTTAATATATGTGCACTAGATATATTTAATATATGTGCACTGGATATTTAATATATGTGCACTAGATATATTTAATATATGTGCACTGGATATTTAATATATGTGCACTGGATATTTAATATATGTGCACGGGATATATTTAATATATGCGCACTGGATATCTAATATATGTGCACTGGATATTTAATGTATGTGCACTAGATATAAATAATATATGTGCACTGGATCTATAACATATGTGCACTGGATATATATATATATATACTATATGTGCACTGGATATATTTAACATATGTGCACTGGATATATAAAATATGTGCACTGGATATTTAGTATATGTGCACTAGATATTTAATATATGTGCACTGGATATCTAATATATGTGCACTGGATATTTAATATATGTGCACTGGATATCTAATATATGTGCACTGGATATTTAATATATGTGCACTAGATCTATATAATATCTGTGCACTGGATATTTAATATATGTGCACTGGATATTTAGTTTATGTGCACTGGATATATATAATATATGTGCACTGGATATTTAATATATGTGCACTGGATATTTAATATATGTGCACTGGATATTTAATATATGTGCACTGGATATTTAAAATATGTGCACTGGATATTTAATATATGTGCACTGGATATATATAATATATGTGCACTGGATATTTAATATATGTGCACTGGATATTTAATATATGTGCACTGGATATATAATATATGTGCACTGGATATTTAATATATGTGCACTGGATATATATAATATATGTGCACTGGATATTTAATTTATGTGCAATGGATATATATAATATGTGTGCACTGGATATTTAATATATGTGCACTGGATATAAATAATATATGTGCACTGGATCTATAATTTTATGTGCACTTGATATATATATATAATATATGTGCACTTGATATATTTAATATATGTGTACTGGATATATAATATATGTGCACTGGATATTTAATATATGTGCACTAGATATATTTAATATATGTGCACGGGATATTTAATATATGTGCACTGGATATTTAATATATCTGCACGGGATATATTTAATATATGTGCACTGGATATCTAATATATGTGCACTGGATATTTAATGTATGTGCACTAGATATAAATAATATATGTGCACTGGATCTATAACATATGTGCACTGGATATATATATACTATATGTGCACTGGATATATTTAACATATGTGCACTGGATATATAAAATATGTGCACTGGATATTTAGTATATGTGCACTGGATATTTAATATATGTGCACTGGATATGTAATATATGTGCACTGGATATTTAATGTATGTGCACTGGATATATATAATATAAGTGCATTGGATCTATAACATATGTGCACTGGATATATATACTATATGTGACCTGGATATATTTAATTTATGTGCACTGGATATTTAATATATGTGCACCGGATATCTAATATATGTACACTGGATATTTAATATATGTGTACTGGATATCTAATATATGTGCACTGAATATTTAATATATGTGCAATGGATATATATAATATATGTGCACTGGATATTTAATATATGTGCACTGGATATATTTAATATATGTGCACTGGATATCTAATATATGTGCACTGGATATTTAATGTATGTGCACTAGATATAAATAATATATGTGCACTGGATCTATAACATATGTGCACTGGATATATATATACTATATGTGCACTGGATATATTTAACATATGTGCACTGGATATATAAAATATGTGCACTGGATATTTAGTATATGTGCACTGGATATATATATATTATATGTGCACTGGATATATATATAATATATGTGCACTGGATATATTTAATATATGTGCACTGGATATCTAATATATGTGCACTGGATATATATAATATATGCGCACTGGATATTTAATATATGTGCACTGGATATGTAATATATGTGCACTGGATATTTAATGTATGTGCACTGGATATAAATAATATAAGTGCATTGGATCTATAACATATGTGCACTGGATATATATACTATATGTGACCTGGATATATTTAATTTATGTGCACTGGATATTTAATATATGTGCACTGGATATCTAATATATGTGCACTGGATATTTAATATATGTGTACTGGATATCTAATATGTGTGCACTGGATATTTAATATATGTGCACTGGATATCTAATATGTGTGCACTGGATATTTAATATATGTGCACCGGATATATTTATTATATGTGCACTGGATATTTAATGTATGTGCACTGGATATATATAATATATGTGCACTGGATAGTTAATATATGTGCACTGGATATTTAATATATGTGCACTGGATATATTTAATATATGTGCACTGGATATTTAAAATATGTGCACTTGATATATATGATATATGTGCACTGGATATATATAATATATGTGCACTGGATATATATCTATAATATATGTGCACTGGATATCTAATATATGTGCACTGGATATTTAATATATGTGCACTGGATATCTAATATATTTGCACTGGATATTTAATATATGTGCCCTGGATATATATAATATATGTGCACTGGATATTTAATATACGTGCACTGGATATTTAATGTATGTGCACTGGATATATTTAATATATGTGCACTAGATATCTAATATATGTGCACTGGATATTTAATGTATGTGCACTGGATATAAATAATATATGTACACTGGAACTATAACATATGTGTACTGGATATATTTAACATATGTGCACTAGATATATTTAACATATGTGCACTGGATATATAATATATGTGCACTGGATATTTAGTATATGTGCACTGGATATCTAATATATGTGAACTGGATATTTAATATATGTGCACTGGATATCTAATATATGTGCACTGGATATTTAATATATGTGCACTAGATATAAATAATAAATGTGCACTGGATCTATAATACATGTGCACTGGATATATATAATATATGTGCACTGGATATATTTAATATATGTGCACTAGATTTTTAATATATGTGCACTGGATATTTAATATATGTGCACTGGATATCTAATATATGTGCACTGGATATTTATTGTATGTGCACTAGATATAAATAATATATTTGCACATGATCTATAACATATGTGCACTGGATATATATACTATATGTGCAATGGATATATTTAACATATGTGCACTGGATATATAAAATATGTGCACCGGATATTTAGTATATGTGCACTGGATATATATATATAATATATATGCACTGGATATATATAATATATGTGCACTGGATATATTTAATATATGTGCACTGGATATGTAATATATGTGCACTGGATATTTAATGTATGTGCACTGGATATAAATAATATAAGTGCACTGGATCTATAACATATGTGCACTGGATATATATACTATATTTGACCTGGATATATTTAATTTATGTGCACTAGATATTTAATATATGTGCACTGGATATCTAATATATGTGCACTGGATATTTAATATATCTGCACTGGATATCTAATATATGTGCACTGGATATTTAATATATGTGCACTAGATCTATATAATATCTATGCACTGGATATTTAATATATGTGCACTGGATATTTAGTTTATGTGCACTGGATATATATATATATAATATATGTGCACTGGATATATATAATATATGTGCTCTGGATATATTTAATATATGTGCACTGGATATTTAAAATATGTGCACTGGATATTTAATATATGTGCACTGGATATATATAATATATGTGCACTGGATATTTAATATATGTGCACTGGATATATATAATATGTGTGCACTGGATATTTAAAATATGTGCACTGGATATTTAATATATGTGCACTGGATATATATAATATATGTGCACTGGATATTTAATATATGTGCACTGGGTATTTAAAATATGTGCACTGGATATTTAATATATGTGCACTGGATATATATAATATATGTGCACTGGATATTTAATATATGTGCACTGGATATATTTAATATGTGTGCACTGGATATTTAATATATGTGCACTGGATATAAATAATATATGTGCACTGGATCTATAATTTTATGTGCACTTGATATATATATAATATATGTGCACTGGATATATTTAATATATGTGTACTGGATATATAATATATGTGCACTGGATATGTATAATATATGTGCACTGGATATATTTAATATGTGGGTACTGGATATATTTAATATATGTGCACTGGATATTTAATATATGTGCACTGGATATTTAATATATGTGCACTGGATATATATAATATTTGTGCACTGCATATTTAATATATTTGCACTGGATATCTAATATATGTGCACTGGATATTTAATATATGTGCACTGGATATATTTAATATATGTGCACTGGATATCTAATATATGTGCACTGGATATTTAATATATGTGCACCGGATATAAATAATAAATGTACACTAGATATATATATAATATATGTGCACTGGATATATTTAATATATGTGCACTGGATATTTAATATATATGTATTGGATATTTAATATATGTGCACTGGATATATATAATATATCTGCACTGGATATTTAATATATGTGCACTGGATATCTAATATATGTGCACTGGATATTTAATATATGTGCACTGGATATTTAATATATGTGCACTAGATATATACAATATATGTGCACTGGATATTTAATATATGTGCACTGGATATTTAATATATGTGCACTGGATATATTTAATATATGTGCACTGGATATCTAATATATGTGCACTGGATATTTAATATATGTGCACTGGATATCTAATATATGTGCACTGGATATTTAATATATGTGCACTAGATATATTTAATATATGTGCACTGGATATTTAATATATGTGCACTGGATATTTAATATATGTGCATGGGATATATTTAATATATGTGCACTGGATATTTAATGTATGTGCACTAGATATAAATAATATATGTGCACTGGATCTATAACATATGTGCACTGGATATATATATATACTATACGTGCACTGGATATATTTAACATATGTGCACTGGATATATAAAATATGTGCACTGGATATTTAGTATATGTGCACTGGATATATATATAATATATGTGCACTGGATATATATAATATATGTGCACTGGATATATTTAATATATGTGCACTGGATATCTAATATATGTGCACTGGATATATATAATATATGCGCACTGGATATTTAATATATGTGCACTGGATATGTAATATATGTGCACTGGATATTTAATGTATGTGCACTGGATTTAAATAATATAAGTGCATTGGATCTATAACATATGTGCTTTGGATATATATACTATATGTGACCTGGATATATTTAATTTATGTGCACTGGATATTTAATATATGTGCACTGGATATCTAATATATGTGCACTGGATATTTAATATATGTGTACTGGATATCTAATATATGTGCACTGGATATTTAATGTATGTGCAATGGATATATATATAATATATGTGCACTGGATATTTAATATATGTGCACTGGATATATTTAATATATGTGCACTGGATATCTAATATATGTGCACTGGATATTTAATGTATGTGCACTGGATATAAATAATATATATACACTGGATCTATAACATATGTGTACTGGATATATATACTATATATGCAGTGGATATATTTAACATCTGTGCTCTGGATATATGATATATGTGCACTGGATATTTAATATATGTGCACTGGATATATATAATATATGTGCACTGGATATATATAATATATTTCCACTGGATATATTTAATATATGTGCACTGGATATCTAATATATGTGCACTGGATACTTAATATATGTGCACTGGATATATTTATTATATGTGCACTGGATATATAATGTATGTGCACTGGATATCTAATATGTGTGCACTGGATATTTAATATATGTGCACTGGATATATTTATTATATGTGCACTGGATATTTAATATATGTGCACTGGATATATATATAATATATGTGCACTGGATAGTTAATATATGTGCACTGGATATTTAATATATGTGCACTGGATATATTTAATATATGTGCACTGGATATTTAAAATATGTGCACTTGATATATATGATATATGTGCACTGGATCTATAGTATATGTGCACTGGATATATATAATATATGTGCACTGGATATATATCTATAATATATGTGCACTGGTTATATTTAATATATGTGCACTGGATATTTAATATATGTGCACTGGATATAAACAATATATGTGCACTGGATCTATAATTTTATGTGCACTTGATATATATAATATATGTGCACTGGATATATTTAATATATGTGTACTGGATATATATATTATATGTGCACTGGATATATAATGTATGTGCACTGGATATCTAATATGTGTGCACTAGATATTTAATATATGTGCACTGGATATATTTATTATATGTGCACTGGATATTTAATATATGTGCACTGGATATATATAATATATGTGCACTGGATAGTTAATATATGTGCACTGGATATTTAAAATATGTGCACTGGACATATTTAATATATGTGCACTGGATATTTAAAATATGTGCACTTGATATATATGATATATGTGCACTGGATCTATAATATATGTGCACTGGATATATATAATATATGTGCACTGGATATATATCTATAATATATGTGCACTGGTTATATTTAATATATGTGCACTGGATATTTAATATATGTGCACTGGATATAAACAATATATGTGCACTAGATCTATAATTTTATGTGCACTTGATATATATAATATATGTGCACTGGATATATTTAATATATGTGTACTGGATATGTAATATATGTGCAGTGGATATAAATAATATATGTACACTGGATCTATAACATATGTGTACTGGATATATTTAACATATGTGCACTGGATATATTTAACATATGTGCACTGGATATATAATATATGTGCACTGGATATTTAGTATATGTGCACTGGATATCTAATATATGTGAACTGGATATATAATATATGTGCACTGGATATCTAATATATGTGCACTGGATATTTAATATATGTGCACTAGATATAAAAAATAAATGTGCACTGGATCTACATGTGTACTGGATCTACATGTGTACTGGATATCTAATATATGTGCACTGGATATTTAATATATGTGCAATGGATATATATATAATATATGTGCACTGGATATTTAATATATGTGCACCGGATATATTTATTATATGTGCACTGGATATTTAATGTATGTGCACTGGATATATATAATATATGTGCACTGGATAGTTAATATATGTGCACTGGATATTTAATGTATGTGCACTGGATATATTTAATATATGTGCACTGGATATTTAAAGTATGTGCACTTGATATATATGATATATGTGCACTGGATATATATAATATATGTGCACTGGATATATATCTATAATATATGTGCACTGGATATCTAATATATGTGCACTGGATATTTAATATATGTGCACTGGATATCTAATATATTTGCACTGGATATTTAATATATGTGCCCTGGATATATATAATATATGTGCACTGGATATTTAATATACGTGCACTGGATATTTAATGTATGTGCACTGGATATATTTAATATATGTGCACTAGATATCTAATATATGTGCACTGGATATTTAATGTATGTGCACTGGATATAAATAATATATGTACACTGGAACTATAACATATGTGTACTGGATATATTTAACATATTTGCACTAGATATATTTAACATATGTGCACTGGATATATAATATATGTGCACTGGATATTTAGTATATGTGCACTGGATATCTAATATATGTGAACTGGATATTTAATATATGTGCACTGGATATCTAATATATGTGCACTGGATATTTAATATATGTGCACTAGATATAAATAATAAATGTGCACTGGATCTATAATACATGTGCACTGGATATATATAATATATGTGCACTGGATATATTTAATATATGTGCACTGGATATGTAATATATGTGCATTGGATATTTAATATATGTGCACTGGATATCTAATATATGTGCACTGGAAATTTAATATATTTGCACTAGATATATATATTATATGTGCACTAGATTTTTAATATATGTGCACTGGATATTTAATATATGTGCACTGGATATCTAATATATGTGCACTGGATATTTATTGTATGTGCACTAGATATAAATAATATATTTGCACATGATCTATAACATATGTGCACTGGATATATATACTATATGTGCAATGGATATATTTAACATATGTGCACTGGATATATAAAATATGTGCACCGGATATTTAGTATATGTGCACTGGATATATATATAATATATATGCACTGGATATATATAATATATGTGCACTGGATATATTTAATATATGTGCACTGGATATGTAATATATGTGCACTGGATATTTAATGTATGTGCACTGGATATAAATAATATAAGTGCACTGGATCTATAACATATGTGCACTGGATATATATACTATATTTGACCTGGATATATTTAATTTATGTGTACTAGATATTTAATATATGTGCACTGGATATCTAATATATGTGCACTGGATATTTAATATATCTGCACTGGATATCTAATATATGTGCACTGGATATTTAATATATGTGCACTAGATCTATATAATATCTGTGCACTGGATATTTAATATATGTGCACTGGATATTTAGTTTATGTGCACTGGATATATATATATAATATATGTGCACTGGATATATATAATATATGTGCTCTGGATATATTTAATATATGTGCACTGGATATATATAATATATGTGCTCTGGATATATTTAATATATGTGCACTGGATATTTAAAATATGTGCACTGGATATTTAATATATGTGCACTGGATATATATAATATATGTGCACTGGATATTTAATATATGTGCACTGGATATATATAATATGTGTGCACTGGATATTTAAAATATGTGCACTGGATATTTAATATATGTGCACTGGATATATATAATATATGTGCACTGGATATTTAATATATGTGCACTGGGTATTTAAAATATGTGCACTGGATATTTAATATATGTGCACTAAATATATATAATATATGTGCACTGGATATTTAATATATGTGCACTGGATATATTTAATATGTGTGCACTGGATATTTAATATATGTGCACTGGATATAAATAATATATGTGCACTGGATCTATAATTTTATGTGCACTTGATATATATATAATATATGTGCACTGGATATATTTAATATATGTGTACTGGATATATAATATATGTGCACTGGATATGTATAATATATGTGCACTGGATATATTTAATATGTGGGTACTGGATATATTTAATATATGTGCACTGGATATTTAATATATGTGCACTGGATATTTAATATATGTGCACTGGATATATATAATATTTGTGCACTGCATATTTAATATATTTGCACTGGATATCTAATATATGTGCACTGGATATTTAATATATGTGCACTGGATATATTTAATATATGTGCACTGGATATCTAATATATGTGCACTGGATATTTAATATATGTGCACCGGATATAAATAATAAATGTACACTAGATATATATATAATATATGTGCACTGGATATATTTAATATATGTGCACTGGATATTTAATATATATGTATTGGATATTTAATATATGTGCACTGGATATATATAATATATCTGCACTGGATATTTAATATATGTGCACTGGATATCTAATATATGTGCACTGGATATTTAATATATGTGCACTGGATATTTAATATATGTGCACTAGATATATACAATATATGTGCACTGGATATTTAATATATGTGCACTGGATATTTAATATATGTGCACTGGATATATTTAATATATGTGCACTGGATATCTAATATATGTGCACTGGATATTTAATATATGTGCACTGGATATCTAATATATGTGCACTGGATATTTAATATATGTGCACTAGATATATTTAATATATGTGCACTGGATATTTAATATATGTGCACTGGATATTTAATATATGTGCACGGGATATATTTAATATATGTGCACTGGATATTTAATGTATGTGCACTAGATATAAATAATATATGTGCACTGGATCTATAACATATGTGCACTGGATATATATATACTATACGTGCACTGGATATATTTAACATATGTGCACTGGATATATAAAATATGTGCACTGGATATTTAGTATATGTGCACTGGATATATATATAATATATGTGCACTGGATATATATAATATATGTGCACTGGATATATTTAATATATGTGCACTGGATATCTAATATATGTGCACTGGATATATATAATATATGCGCACTGGATATTTAATATATGTGCACTGGATATGTAATATATGTGCACTGGATATTTAATGTATGTGCACTGGATTTAAATAATATAAGTGCATTGGATCTATAACATATGTGCTTTGGATATATATACTATATGTGACCTGGATATATTTAATTTATGTGCACTGGATATTTAATATATGTGCACTGGATATCTAATATATGTGCACTGGATATTTAATATATGTGTACTGGATATCTAATATATGTGCACTGGATATTTAATGTATGTGCAATGGATATATATATAATATATGTGCACTGGATATTTAATATATGTGCACTGGATATATTTAATATATGTGCACTGGATATCTAATATATGTGCACTGGATATTTAATGTATGTGCACTGGATATAAATAATATATATACACTGGATCTATAACATATGTGTACTGGATATATATACTATATATGCAGTGGATATATTTAACATCTGTGCTCTGGATATATGATATATGTGCACTGGATATTTAATATATGTGCACTGGATATATATAATATATGTGCACTGGATATATATAATATATTTCCACTGGATATAATTAATATATGTGCACTGGATATCTAATATATGTGCACTGGATACTTAATATATGTGCACTGGATATATTTATTATATGTGCACTGGATATATAATGTATGTGCACTGGATATCTAATATGTGTGCACTGGATATTTAATATATGTGCACTGGATATATTTATTATATGTGCACTGGATATTTAATATATGTGCACTGGATATATATATAATATATGTGCACTGGATAGTTAATATATGTGCACTGGATATTTAATATATGTGCACTGGATATATTTAATATATGTGCACTGGATATTTAAAATATGTGCACTTGATATATATGATATATGTGCACTGGATCTATAGTATATGTGCACTGGATATATATAATATATGTGCACTGGATATATATCTATAATATATGTGCACTGGTTATATTTAATATATGTGCACTGGATATTTAATATATGTGCACTGGATATAAACAATATATGTGCACTGGATCTATAATTTTATGTGCACTTGATATATATAATATATGTGCACTGGATATATTTAATATATGTGTACTGGATATATATATTATATGTGCACTGGATATATAATGTATGTGCACTGGATATCTAATATGTGAGCACTAGATATTTAATATATGTGCACTGGATATATTTATTATATGTGCACTGGATATTTAATATATGTGCACTGGATATATATAATATATGTGCACTGGATAGTTAATATATGTGCACTGGATATTTAAAATATGTGCACTGGATATATTTAATATATGTGCACTGGATATTTAAAATATGTGCACTTGATATATATGATATATGTGCACTGGATCTATAATATATGTGCACTGGATATATATAATATATGTGCACTGGATATATATCTATAATATATGTGCACTGGTTATATTTAATATATGTGCACTGGATATTTAATATATGTGCACTGGATATAAACAATATATGTGCACTGGATCTATAATTTTATGTGCACTTGATATATATAATATATGTGCACTGGATATAAACAATATATGTGTACTGGATATTTAATATATGTGCAGTGGATATATTTAATATATGTGCACTGGATATCTAATATATGTGCAATGGATATTTAATGTATGTGCACTGGATATAAATAATATATGTACACTGGATCTATAACATATGTGTACTGGATATATTTAACATATGTGCACTGGATATATTTAACATATGTGCACTGGATATATAATATATGTGCACTGGATATTTAGTATATGTGCACCGGATATCTAATATATGTGAACTGGATATTTAATATATGTGCACTGGATATCTAATATATGTGCACTGGATATTTAATATATGTGCACTAGATATAAATAATAAATGTGCACTGGATCTATAATACATGTGCACTTGATATATATAATATATGTGCACTGGATATATTTAATATATGAGCACTAGATATTTAATATATGTGCATTGGATATTTAATATATGTGCACTGGATATCTAATGTATGTGCACTGGATATTTAATATATGTGCACTAGATATATATATTATATGTGCACTGGATATTTAATATATGTGCACTGGATATTTAATATATGTGCACTGGATATATTTAATATATGTGCACTGGATATCTAATATATGTGCACTGGATATTTAATGTATGTGCACTAGATATAAATAATATATATTGCACATGATCTATAACATATGTGCACTGGATATATAAAATATGTGCACCGGATATTTAGTATATGTGCACTGGATATATATATAATATATATGCACTGGATATATATAATATATGTGCACTGGATATATTTAATATATGTGCACTGGATATCTAATATATGTGCACTGGATATATATAATATATGCGCACTGGATATCTAATATATGTGCACTGGATATATATAATATATGCGCACTGGATATTTAATATATGTGCACTGGATATGTAATATATGTGCACTGGATATTTAATATATGTGCACTGGATATAAATAATATAAGTGCACTGGATCTATAACATATGTGCACTGGATATATATACTATATGTGACCTGGATATATTTAATTTATGTGCACTAGATATTTAATATATGTGCACTGGATATCTAATATATGTGCACTGGATATTTAATATATGTGCACTGGATATCTAATATATGTGCACTGGATATTTAATATATGTGTATTGGATATTTAGTATATGTGCACTGGATATATATAATATATGTGCTCTGGATATATTTAATATATGTGCACTGGATATATATAATATATGTGCTCTGGATATATTTAATATATGTGCACTGGATATCTAATATATGTGCACTGGATATTTAATATATGTGCACTAGATATATATAATATATGTGCACTGGATATTTAATATATGTGCACTGGATATCTAATATATGTGCACTGGATATTTAATATATGTGCACTGGATATCTAATATATGTGCACTGGATATTTAATATATGTGCACTAGATATATTTAATATATGTGCACTGGATATTTAATATATGTGCACTAGATATATTTAATATATGTGCACTGGATATTTAATATATGTGCACTGGATATTTAATATATGTGCACGGGATATATTTAATATATGTGCATTGGATATATAAAATATGTGCACTGGATATTTAGTATATGTGCACTGGATATATATAATATATGTGCACTGGATATATTTAATTTATGTGCACTAGATATTTAATATATGTGCACTGGATATCTAATATATGTGCACTGGATATTTAATATATGTGCACTGGATATCTAATATATGTGCACTAGATATTTAATATATGTGCACTGGATATCTAATATATGTGCACTGGATATTTAATATATGTGCACTGGATATCTAATATATGTGCACTGGATATTTAATATATGTGCACTAGATCTATATAATATCTGTGCACTGGCTATTTAATATATGTGCACTGGATATTTAAAATATGTGCACTGGATATTTAATATATGTGCACTGGATATATATAATATATGTGCACTGGATATTTAATATATGTGCACTGGATATATATAATATATGTGCACTGGATATTTAATATATGTGCACTGGATATATATAATATGTGTGCACTGGATATTTAAAATATGTGCACTGGATATTTAATATATGTGCACTGGATATATATAATATATGTGCACTGGATATTTAATATATGTGCACTGGATATATACAATATGTGTGCACTGGATATTTAATATATGTGCACTGGATATAAATAATATATTAGCACTGGATCTATAAATTTATGTGCACTTGATATATATATAATATATGTGCACTGGATATATTTAATATATGTGTACTGGATATATAATATATGTGCACTGGATATATATATATAATATATGTGCACTGGATATATTTAATATGTGGGGACTGGATATATTTAATATATGTGCACTGGATATTTAATATATGTGCACTGGATATTTAATATATGTGCACTGGATATATATAATATTTGTGCACTGCATATTTAATATATTTGCACTGGATATCTAATATATGTGCACTGGATATTTAATATATGTGCACTAGATATATTTAATATATGTGCACTGGATATCTAATATATGTGCACTGGATATTTAATATATGTGCACCGGATATAAATAATAAATGTGCACTGGATATATATATAATATATGTGCACTGGATATATTTAATATATGTGCACTGGATATTTAATATATGTGCATTGGATATTTAATATATGTGCACTGGACATATATATAATATATCTGCACTGGATATTTAATATATGTGCACTGGATATCTAATATATGTGCACTGGATATTTAATATATGTGCACTGGATATTTAATATATGTGCACTAGATATATACAATATATGTGCACTGGATATTTAATATATGTGCACTGGATATTTAATATATGTGCACTGGATATATTTAATATATGTGCACTGGATATTTAATATATGTGCACTGGATATCTAATATATGTGCACTGGATATTTAATATATGTGCACTAGATATATTTAATATATGTGCACTGGATATATTTAATATATGTGCACTGGATATTTATTATATGTGCACTGGATATTTAATATATGTGCACGGGATATATTTAATATATGTGTACTGGATATCTAATATATGTGCACTGGATATTTAATGTATGTGCACTAGATATAAATAATATATGTGCACTGGATCTATAACATATGTGCACTGGATATATATATACTATACGTGCACTGGATATATTTAACATATGTGCACTGGATATATAAAATATGTGCACTGGATATTTAGTATATGTGCACTGGATATATATATAATATATGTGCACTGGATATATATAATATATGTGCACTGGATATATTTAATATATGTGCACTGGATATCTAATATATGTGCACTGGATATATATAATATATGCGCACTGGATATTTAATATATGTGCACTGGATATGTAATATATGTGCACTGGATATTTAATGTATGTGCACTGGATATAAATAATATAAGTGCATTGGATCTATAACATATGTGCTTTGGATATATATACTATATGTGACCTGGATATATTTAATTTATGTGCACTGGATATTTAATATATGTGCACTGGATATCTAATTTATGTGCACTGGATATTTAATATATGTGTACTGGATATCTAATATATGTGCACTGGATATTTAATATATGTGCAATGGATATATATAATATATGTGCACTGGATATTTAATATATGTGCACTGGATATATTTAATATATGTGCACTGGATATCTATTATATGTGCACTGGATATTTAATGTATGTGCACTGGATATAAATAATATATATACACTGGATCTATAACATATGTGTACTGGATATATATACTATATATGCACTGGATATATTTAACATATGTGCTCTGGATATATAATATATGTGCACTGGATATTTAATATATGTGCACTGGATATATATAATATATGTGCACTGGATATATATAATAAATTTCCACTGGATATATTTAATATATGTGCACTGGATATCTAATATATGTGCACTGGATATTTAATATATGTGCACTGGATATCTAATATATGTGCACTGGATATTTAATATATGTGCACTGGATATATTTATTATATGTGCACTGGATATATAATGTATGTGCACTGGATATCTAATATGTGTGCACTGGATATTTAATATATGTGCACTGGATATATTTATTATATGTGCACTGGATATTTAATATATGTGCACTGGATATATATAATATATGTGCACTGGATAGTTAATATATGTGCACTGGATATTTAATATATGTGCACTGGATATATTTAATATATGTGCACTGGATATTTAAAATATGTGCACTTGATATATATGATATATGTGCACTGGATCTATAATATATGTGCACTGGATATATATAATATATGTGCATTGGATATATATCTATAATATATGTGCACTGGTTATATTTAATATATGTGCACTGGATATTTAATATATGTGCACTGGATATAAACAATATATGTGCACTGGATCTATAATTTTATGTGCACTTGATATATATAATATATGTGCACTGGATATAAACAATATATGTGTACTGGATATTTAATATATGTGCAGTGGATATATTTAATATATGTGCACTGGATATCTAATATATGTGCACTGGATATTTAATCTATGTGCACTGGATATAAATAATATATGTACACTGGATCTATAACATATGTGTACTGGATATATTTAACATATGTGCACTGGATATATTTAACATATGTGCACTGGATATATAATATATGTGCACTGGATATTTAGTATATGTGCACTGGATATCTAATATATGTGAACTGGATATTTAATATATGTGCACTGGATATCTAATATATGTGCACTGGATATAAATAATAAATGTGCACTGGATCTATAATACATGTGCACTGGATATATATAATATATGTGCACTGGATATATTTAATATATGTGCACTGGATATCTAATATATGTGCACTGGATATTTAATATATGTGCACTAGATATAAATAATAAATGTGCACTGGATCTATAATACATGTGCACTGGATATACATAATATATGTGCACTGGATATTTAATATATGTGCATTGGATATTTAATATATGTGCACTGGATATCTAATATATGTGCACTGGATATTTAATATATGTGCACTAGATATATATATTATATGTGCACTGGATATTTAATATATGTGCACTGGATATTTAATATATGTGCACTGGATATATTTAATATATGTGCACTGGATATCTAATATTTGTGCACTGGATATTTAATGTATGTGCACTAGATATAAATAATATATGTGCACATGATCTATAACATATGTGCACTGGATATATATACTATATGTGCACTGGATATATTTAACATATGTACACTGGATATATAAAATATGTGCACCGGATATTTAGTATATGTGCACTGGATATATTTAATATATGTGCACTGGATATCTAATATATGTGCACTGGATATATATATATAATATATGCGCACTGGATATATATAATATATGCGCACTGGATATTTAATATATGTGCACTGGATCTATAACATATGTGCACTGGATATATATACTATATGTGACCTGGATATATTTAATTTATGTGCACTAGATATTTAATATATGTGCACTGGATATCTAATATATGTGCACTGGATATTTAATATATGTGCACTGGATATCTAATATATGTGCACTGGATATTTAATATATGTGCACTGGATATTTAATATATGTGTATTGGATATTTAGTATATGTGCACTGGATATATATATATAAATATACATATATATATATATATATATATATATATATATATATATATATATATATATGTGCACTGGATATATATAATATATGTGCTCTGGATATATTTAATATATGTGCACTGGATATATATAATATATGTGCTCTGGATATATTTAATATATGTGCACTGGATATCTAATATATGTGCACTGGATATTTAATATATGTGCACTAGATATATATAATATATGTGCACTGGATATTTAATATATGTGCACTGGATATCTAATATATGTGCACTGGATATTTAATATATGTGCACTGGATATCTAATATATGTGCACTGGATATCTAATATATGTGCACTGGATATTTAATATATGTGCACTAGATATATTTAATATATGTGCACTGGATATTTAATATATGTGCACGGGATATATTTAATATATGTGCACTGGATATCTAATATATGTGCACTGGATATTTAATGTATGTGCACTAGATATAAATAATATATGTGCACTGGATCTATAACATATGTGCACTGGATATATATATACTATATGTGCACTGGATATATTTAACATATGTGCACTGGATATATAAAATATGTGCACTGGATATTTAGTATATGTGCACTGGATATATATAATATATGTGCACTGGATATATTTAATTTATGTGCACTAGATATTTAATATATGGGCACTGGATATCTAATATATGTGCACTGGATATTTAATATATGTGCACTGGATATCTAATATATGTGCACTGGATATTTAATATATGTGCACTAGATCTATATAATATCTGTGCACTGGATATTTAATATATGTGCACTGAATATTTAGTTTATGTGCACTGGATATATATATATATATATATATATATATATATATATAATATATGTGCACTGGATATATATAATATATGTGCTCTGGATATATTTAATATATGTGCACTGGATATATATAATATATGTGCTCTGGATATATTTAATATATGTGCACTGGATATTTAAAATATGTGCACTGGATATTTAATATATGTGCACTGGATATATATAATATATGTGCACTGGATATTTAATATATGTGCACTGGATATTTAAAATATGTGCACTGGATATTTAATATATGTGCACTGGATATATATAATATATGTGCACTGGATATTTAATATATGTGCACTGGATATATATAATATATGTGCACTGGATATTTAATATATGTGCACTGGATATTTAAAATATGTGCACTGGATATTTAATATATGTGCACTGGATATATATAATATATGTGCACTGGATATTTAATATATGTGCACTGGATATTTAATATATGTGCACTGGATATTTAATATATGTGCACTGGATATTTAAAATATGTGCACTGGATATTTAATATATGTGCACTGGATATATATAATATATGTGCACTGGATATTTAATATATGTGCACTGGATATTTAATATATGTGCACTGGATATATATAATATATGTGCACTGGATATTTAATATATGTGCACTGGATATATATAATATATGTGCACTGGATATTTAATATATGTGCAGTGGATATATATAATATGTGTGCACTGGATATTTAATATATGTGCACTGGATATGTAAAATATATGTGCACTGGATATTTAATATATGTGCACTGGATATTTAATATAAGTGCACTTGATATATTTAATATATGTGTACTGGATATATAATATATGTGCACTGGATATGTATAATATATGTGCACTGGATATTTAATATATGCGCACTGGATATAAATTATAAATTTGCACGAGATCTATAATATATGTGCACTGGATATATATATAATATATGTGCAATGGATATATTTAATATGTGGGGACTGGATATATTTAATATATGTGCATTGGATATTTAATATATGTGCACTGGATATTTAATATATATGCACTGGATATATATAATATTTGTGCACTGCATATTTAATATATTTGCACTAGATATCTAATATATGTGCACTGGATATTTAATATATGTGCACTGGATATATTTAATATATGTGCACTGGATATCTAATATATGTGCACTGGATATTTAATATATGTACACTGGATATAAATAATAAATGTGCACTGGATATATATATAATATATGTGCACTGGATATATTTAATATATGTGCACTGGATATTTAATATATGTGCATTGGATATTTAATATATGTGCACTGGATATATATATAATATATCTGCACTGGATATCTAATATATGTGCACTGGATATTTAATATATGTGCACTGGATATTTAATATATGTGCACTAGATATATACAATATATATGCACTGGATATTTAATATATGTGCACTGGATATCTAATATATGTGCACTGGATATTTAATATATGTGCACTAGATATATTTAATATATGTGCACTGGATATTTAATATATGTGCACTGGATATTTAATATATATGCACAGGATATATTTAATATATGTGCACTGGATATCTAATATATGTGCACTGGATATTTAATGTATGTGCACTAGATATAAATAATATATGTGCACATGTTCTATAACATATGTGCACTGGATATATATACTATATGTGCACTGGATATATTTAACATATGTGCACTGGATATATAAAATATGTGCACCGGATATTTAGTATATGTGCACTGGATATATATATATAATATATATGCACTCTATATATATAATATATGTGCACTGGATATATTTAATATATGTGCACTGGATATCTAATATATGTGCACTGGATATATATAATATATGCGCACTGGATATCTAATATATGTGCACTGGATATATATAATATATGCGCACTGGATATTTAATATATGTGCACTGGATATGTAATATATGTGCACTGGATTTTTAATACATGTGCACTGGATATAAATAATATAAGTGCACTGGATCTATAACATATGTGCACTGGATATATATACTATATGTGACCTGGATATATTTAATTTATGTGCACTAGATATTTAATATATGTGCACTGGATATCTAATATATGTGCACTGGATATTTAATATATGTGCACTGGATATCTAATATATGTGCACTGGATATTTAATATATGTGCATTGGATATTTAGTATATGTGCACTGGATATATATAATATATGTGCTCTGGATATATTTAATATATGTGCACTGGATATATATAATATATGTGCTCTGGATATATTTAATATTTGTGCACTGGATTTCTAATATATGTGCACTGGATATTTAATATATGTGCACTGGATATATATAATATATGTGCACTGGATATTTAATATATGTGCACTAGATATATATATATATAATATATGTGCACTGGATATTTAATATATGTGCACTGGATATCTAATATATGTGCAATGGATATTTAATATATGTGCACTGGATATTTAATATATGTGCACTGGATATCTAATATATGTGCACTGGATATTTAATATATGTGCACTAGATATATATAATATATGTGCACTGGATATTTAATATATGTGCACTGGATATCTAATATATGTGCACTGGATATTTAATATATGTGCACTGGATATCTAATATATGTGCACTGGATATTTAATATATGTGCACTAGATATATTTAATATATGTGCACTGGATATTTAATATATGTGCACTAGATATATTTAATATATGTGCACTGGATATTTAATATATGTGCACTGGATATTTAATATATGTGCACGGGATATATTTAATATATGCGCACTGGATATCTAATATATGTGCACTGGATATTTAATGTATGTGCACTAGATATAAATAATATATGTGCACTGGATCTATAACATATGTGCACTGGATATATATATATATATACTATATGTGCACTGGATATATTTAACATATGTGCACTGGATATATAAAATATGTGCACTGGATATTTAGTATATGTGCACTAGATATTTAATATATGTGCACTGGATATCTAATATATGTGCACTGGATATTTAATATATGTGCACTGGATATCTAATATATGTGCACTGGATATTTAATATATGTGCACTAGATCTATATAATATCTGTGCACTGGATATTTAATATATGTGCACTGGATATTTAGTTTATGTGCACTGGATATATATAATATATGTGCACTGGATATTTAATATATGTGCACTGGATATTTAATATATGTGCACTGGATATTTAATATATGTGCACTGGATATTTAAAATATGTGCACTGGATATTTAATATATGTGCACTGGATATATATAATATATGTGCACTGGATATTTAATATATGTGCACTGGATATTTAATATATGTGCACTGGATATATAATATATGTGCACTGGATATTTAATATATGTGCACTGGATATATATAATATATGTGCACTGGATATTTAATTTATGTGCAATGGATATATATAATATGTGTGCACTGGATATTTAATATATGTGCACTGGATATAAATAATATATGTGCACTGGATCTATAATTTTATGTGCACTTGATATATATATATAATATATGTGCACTTGATATATTTAATATATGTGTACTGGATATATAATATATGTGCACTGGATATTTAATATATGTGCACTAGATATATTTAATATATGTGCACGGGATATTTAATATATGTGCACTGGATATTTAATATATCTGCACGGGATATATTTAATATATGTGCACTGGATATCTAATATATGTGCACTGGATATTTAATGTATGTGCACTAGATATAAATAATATATGTGCACTGGATCTATAACATATGTGCACTGGATATATATATACTATATGTGCACTGGATATATTTAACATATGTGCACTGGATATATAAAATATGTGCACTGGATATTTAGTATATGTGCACTGGATATTTAATATATGTGCACTGGATATGTAATATATGTGCACTGGATATTTAATGTATGTGCACTGGATATATATAATATAAGTGCATTGGATCTATAACATATGTGCACTGGATATATATACTATATGTGACCTGGATATATTTAATTTATGTGCACTGGATATTTAATATATGTGCACCGGATATCTAATATATGTACACTGGATATTTAATATATGTGTACTGGATATCTAATATATGTGCACTGAATATTTAATATATGTGCAATGGATATATATAATATATGTGCACTGGATATTTAATATATGTGCACTGGATATATTTAATATATGTGCACTGGATATCTAATATATGTGCACTGGATATTTAATGTATGTGCACTAGATATAAATAATATATGTGCACTGGATCTATAACATATGTGCACTGGATATATATATACTATATGTGCACTGGATATATTTAACATATGTGCACTGGATATATAAAATATGTGCACTGGATATTTAGTATATGTGCACTGGATATATATATATTATATGTGCACTGGATATATATATAATATATGTGCACTGGATATATTTAATATATGTGCACTGGATATCTAATATATGTGCACTGGATATATATAATATATGCGCACTGGATATTTAATATATGTGCACTGGATATGTAATATATGTGCACTGGATATTTAATGTATGTGCACTGGATATAAATAATATAAGTGCATTGGATCTATAACATATGTGCACTGGATATATATACTATATGTGACCTGGATATATTTAATTTATGTGCACTGGATATTTAATATATGTGCACTGGATATCTAATATATGTGCACTGGATATTTAATATATGTGTACTGGATATCTAATATGTGTGCACTGGATATTTAATATATGTGCACTGGATATCTAATATGTGTGCACTGGATATTTAATATATGTGCACCGGATATATTTATTATATGTGCACTGGATATTTAATGTATGTGCACTGGATATATATAATATATGTGCACTGGATAGTTAATATATGTGCACTGGATATTTAATATATGTGCACTGGATATATTTAATATATGTGCACTGGATATTTAAAATATGTGCACTTGATATATATGATATATGTGCACTGGATATATATAATATATGTGCACTGGATATATATCTATAATATATGTGCACTGGATATCTAATATATGTGCACTGGATATTTAATATATGTGCACTGGATATCTAATATATTTGCACTGGATATTTAATATATGTGCCCTGGATATATATAATATATGTGCACTGGATATTTAATATACGTGCACTGGATATTTAATGTATGTGCACTGGATATATTTAATATATGTGCACTAGATATCTAATATATGTGCACTGGATATTTAATGTATGTGCACTGGATATAAATAATATATGTACACTGGAACTATAACATATGTGTACTGGATATATTTAACATATGTGCACTAGATATATTTAACATATGTGCACTGGATATATAATATATGTGCACTGGATATTTAGTATATGTGCACTGGATATCTAATATATGTGAACTGGATATTTAATATATGTGCACTGGATATCTAATATATGTGCACTGGATATTTAATATATGTGCACTAGATATAAATAATAAATGTGCACTGGATCTATAATACATGTGCACTGGATATATATAATATATGTGCACTGGATATATTTAATATATGTGCACTAGATTTTTAATATATGTGCACTGGATATTTAATATATGTGCACTGGATATCTAATATATGTGCACTGGATATTTATTGTATGTGCACTAGATATAAATAATATATTTGCACATGATCTATAACATATGTGCACTGGATATATATACTATATGTGCAATGGATATATTTAACATATGTGCACTGGATATATAAAATATGTGCACCGGATATTTAGTATATGTGCACTGGATATATATATATAATATATATGCACTGGATATATATAATATATGTGCACTGGATATATTTAATATATGTGCACTGGATATGTAATATATGTGCACTGGATATTTAATGTATGTGCACTGGATATAAATAATATAAGTGCACTGGATCTATAACATATGTGCACTGGATATATATACTATATTTGACCTGGATATATTTAATTTATGTGCACTAGATATTTAATATATGTGCACTGGATATCTAATATATGTGCACTGGATATTTAATATATCTGCACTGGATATCTAATATATGTGCACTGGATATTTAATATATGTGCACTAGATCTATATAATATCTATGCACTGGATATTTAATATATGTGCACTGGATATTTAGTTTATGTGCACTGGATATATATATATATAATATATGTGCACTGGATATATATAATATATGTGCTCTGGATATATTTAATATATGTGCACTGGATATTTAAAATATGTGCACTGGATATTTAATATATGTGCACTGGATATATATAATATATGTGCACTGGATATTTAATATATGTGCACTGGATATATATAATATGTGTGCACTGGATATTTAAAATATGTGCACTGGATATTTAATATATGTGCACTGGATATATATATAATATATGTGCACTGGATATTTAATATATGTGCACTGGGTATTTAAAATATGTGCACTGGATATTTAATATATGTGCACTGGATATATATAATATATGTGCACTGGATATTTAATATATGTGCACTGGATATATTTAATATGTGTGCACTGGATATTTAATATATGTGCACTGGATATAAATAATATATGTGCACTGGATCTATAATTTTATGTGCACTTGATATATATATAATATATGTGCACTGGATATATTTAATATATGTGTACTGGATATATAATATATGTGCACTGGATATGTATAATATATGTGCACTGGATATATTTAATATGTGGGTACTGGATATATTTAATATATGTGCACTGGATATTTAATATATGTGCACTGGATATTTAATATATGTGCACTGGATATATATAATATTTGTGCACTGCATATTTAATATATTTGCACTGGATATCTAATATATGTGCACTGGATATTTAATATATGTGCACTGGATATATTTAATATATGTGCACTGGATATCTAATATATGTGCACTGGATATTTAATATATGTGCACCGGATATAAATAATAAATGTACACTAGATATATATATAATATATGTGCACTGGATATATTTAATATATGTGCACTGGATATTTAATATATATGTATTGGATATTTAATATATGTGCACTGGATATATATAATATATCTGCACTGGATATTTAATATATGTGCACTGGATATCTAATATATGTGCACTGGATATTTAATATATGTGCACTGGATATTTAATATATGTGCACTAGATATATACAATATATGTGCACTGGATATTTAATATATGTGCACTGGATATTTAATATATGTGCACTGGATATATTTAATATATGTGCACTGGATATCTAATATATGTGCACTGGATATTTAATATATGTGCACTGGATATCTAATATATGTGCACTGGATATTTAATATATGTGCACTAGATATATTTAATATATGTGCACTGGATATTTAATATATGTGCACTGGATATTTAATATATGTGCATGGGATATATTTAATATATGTGCACTGGATATTTAATGTATGTGCACTAGATATAAATAATATATGTGCACTGGATCTATAACATATGTGCACTGGATATATATATATACTATACGTGCACTGGATATATTTAACATATGTGCACTGGATATATAAAATATGTGCACTGGATATTTAGTATATGTGCACTGGATATATATATAATATATGTGCACTGGATATATATAATATATGTGCACTGGATATATTTAATATATGTGCACTGGATATCTAATATATGTGCACTGGATATATATAATATATGCGCACTGGATATTTAATATATGTGCACTGGATATGTAATATATGTGCACTGGATATTTAATGTATGTGCACTGGATTTAAATAATATAAGTGCATTGGATCTATAACATATGTGCTTTGGATATATATACTATATGTGACCTGGATATATTTAATTTATGTGCACTGGATATTTAATATATGTGCACTGGATATCTAATATATGTGCACTGGATATTTAATATATGTGTACTGGATATCTAATATATGTGCACTGGATATTTAATGTATGTGCAATGGATATATATATAATATATGTGCACTGGATATTTAATATATGTGCACTGGATATATTTAATATATGTGCACTGGATATCTAATATATGTGCACTGGATATTTAATGTATGTGCACTGGATATAAATAATATATATACACTGGATCTATAACATATGTGTACTGGATATATATACTATATATGCAGTGGATATATTTAACATCTGTGCTCTGGATATATGATATATGTGCACTGGATATTTAATATATGTGCACTGGATATATATAATATATGTGCACTGGATATATATAATATATTTCCACTGGATATATTTAATATATGTGCACTGGATATCTAATATATGTGCACTGGATACTTAATATATGTGCACTGGATATATTTATTATATGTGCACTGGATATATAATGTATGTGCACTGGATATCTAATATGTGTGCACTGGATATTTAATATATGTGCACTGGATATATTTATTATATGTGCACTGGATATTTAATATATGTGCACTGGATATATATATAATATATGTGCACTGGATAGTTAATATATGTGCACTGGATATTTAATATATGTGCACTGGATATATTTAATATATGTGCACTGGATATTTAAAATATGTGCACTTGATATATATGATATATGTGCACTGGATCTATAGTATATGTGCACTGGATATATATAATATATGTGCACTGGATATATATCTATAATATATGTGCACTGGTTATATTTAATATATGTGCACTGGATATTTAATATATGTGCACTGGATATAAACAATATATGTGCACTGGATCTATAATTTTATGTGCACTTGATATATATAATATATGTGCACTGGATATATTTAATATATGTGTACTGGATATATATATTATATGTGCACTGGATATATAATGTATGTGCACTGGATATCTAATATGTGTGCACTAGATATTTAATATATGTGCACTGGATATATTTATTATATGTGCACTGGATATTTAATATATGTGCACTGGATATATATAATATATGTGCACTGGATAGTTAATATATGTGCACTGGATATTTAAAATATGTGCACTGGACATATTTAATATATGTGCACTGGATATTTAAAATATGTGCACTTGATATATATGATATATGTGCACTGGATCTATAATATATGTGCACTGGATATATATAATATATGTGCACTGGATATATATCTATAATATATGTGCACTGGTTATATTTAATATATGTGCACTGGATATTTAATATATGTGCACTGGATATAAACAATATATGTGCACTAGATCTATAATTTTATGTGCACTTGATATATATAATATATGTGCACTGGATATATTTAATATATGTGTACTGGATATGTAATATATGTGCAGTGGATATAAATAATATATGTACACTGGATCTATAACATATGTGTACTGGATATATTTAACATATGTGCACTGGATATATTTAACATATGTGCACTGGATATATAATATATGTGCACTGGATATTTAGTATATGTGCACTGGATATCTAATATATGTGAACTGGATATATAATATATGTGCACTGGATATCTAATATATGTGCACTGGATATTTAATATATGTGCACTAGATATAAAAAATAAATGTGCACTGGATCTACATGTGTACTGGATCTACATGTGTACTGGATATCTAATATATGTGCACTGGATATTTAATATATGTGCAATGGATATATATATAATATATGTGCACTGGATATTTAATATATGTGCACCGGATATATTTATTATATGTGCACTGGATATTTAATGTATGTGCACTGGATATATATAATATATGTGCACTGGATAGTTAATATATGTGCACTGGATATTTAATGTATGTGCACTGGATATATTTAATATATGTGCACTGGATATTTAAAGTATGTGCACTTGATATATATGATATATGTGCACTGGATATATATAATATATGTGCACTGGATATATATCTATAATATATGTGCACTGGATATCTAATATATGTGCACTGGATATTTAATATATGTGCACTGGATATCTAATATATTTGCACTGGATATTTAATATATGTGCCCTGGATATATATAATATATGTGCACTGGATATTTAATATACGTGCACTGGATATTTAATGTATGTGCACTGGATATATTTAATATATGTGCACTAGATATCTAATATATGTGCACTGGATATTTAATGTATGTGCACTGGATATAAATAATATATGTACACTGGAACTATAACATATGTGTACTGGATATATTTAACATATTTGCACTAGATATATTTAACATATGTGCACTGGATATATAATATATGTGCACTGGATATTTAGTATATGTGCACTGGATATCTAATATATGTGAACTGGATATTTAATATATGTGCACTGGATATCTAATATATGTGCACTGGATATTTAATATATGTGCACTAGATATAAATAATAAATGTGCACTGGATCTATAATACATGTGCACTGGATATATATAATATATGTGCACTGGATATATTTAATATATGTGCACTGGATATGTAATATATGTGCATTGGATATTTAATATATGTGCACTGGATATCTAATATATGTGCACTGGAAATTTAATATATTTGCACTAGATATATATATTATATGTGCACTAGATTTTTAATATATGTGCACTGGATATTTAATATATGTGCACTGGATATCTAATATATGTGCACTGGATATTTATTGTATGTGCACTAGATATAAATAATATATTTGCACATGATCTATAACATATGTGCACTGGATATATATACTATATGTGCAATGGATATATTTAACATATGTGCACTGGATATATAAAATATGTGCACCGGATATTTAGTATATGTGCACTGGATATATATATAATATATATGCACTGGATATATATAATATATGTGCACTGGATATATTTAATATATGTGCACTGGATATGTAATATATGTGCACTGGATATTTAATGTATGTGCACTGGATATAAATAATATAAGTGCACTGGATCTATAACATATGTGCACTGGATATATATACTATATTTGACCTGGATATATTTAATTTATGTGTACTAGATATTTAATATATGTGCACTGGATATCTAATATATGTGCACTGGATATTTAATATATCTGCACTGGATATCTAATATATGTGCACTGGATATTTAATATATGTGCACTAGATCTATATAATATCTGTGCACTGGATATTTAATATATGTGCACTGGATATTTAGTTTATGTGCACTGGATATATATATATAATATATGTGCACTGGATATATATAATATATGTGCTCTGGATATATTTAATATATGTGCACTGGATATATATAATATATGTGCTCTGGATATATTTAATATATGTGCACTGGATATTTAAAATATGTGCACTGGATATTTAATATATGTGCACTGGATATATATAATATATGTGCACTGGATATTTAATATATGTGCACTGGATATATATAATATGTGTGCACTGGATATTTAAAATATGTGCACTGGATATTTAATATATGTGCACTGGATATATATAATATATGTGCACTGGATATTTAATATATGTGCACTGGGTATTTAAAATATGTGCACTGGATATTTAATATATGTGCACTAAATATATATAATATATGTGCACTGGATATTTAATATATGTGCACTGGATATATTTAATATGTGTGCACTGGATATTTAATATATGTGCACTGGATATAAATAATATATGTGCACTGGATCTATAATTTTATGTGCACTTGATATATATATAATATATGTGCACTGGATATATTTAATATATGTGTACTGGATATATAATATATGTGCACTGGATATGTATAATATATGTGCACTGGATATATTTAATATGTGGGTACTGGATATATTTAATATATGTGCACTGGATATTTAATATATGTGCACTGGATATTTAATATATGTGCACTGGATATATATAATATTTGTGCACTGCATATTTAATATATTTGCACTGGATATCTAATATATGTGCACTGGATATTTAATATATGTGCACTGGATATATTTAATATATGTGCACTGGATATCTAATATATGTGCACTGGATATTTAATATATGTGCACCGGATATAAATAATAAATGTACACTAGATATATATATAATATATGTGCACTGGATATATTTAATATATGTGCACTGGATATTTAATATATATGTATTGGATATTTAATATATGTGCACTGGATATATATAATATATCTGCACTGGATATTTAATATATGTGCACTGGATATCTAATATATGTGCACTGGATATTTAATATATGTGCACTGGATATTTAATATATGTGCACTAGATATATACAATATATGTGCACTGGATATTTAATATATGTGCACTGGATATTTAATATATGTGCACTGGATATATTTAATATATGTGCACTGGATATCTAATATATGTGCACTGGATATTTAATATATGTGCACTGGATATCTAATATATGTGCACTGGATATTTAATATATGTGCACTAGATATATTTAATATATGTGCACTGGATATTTAATATATGTGCACTGGATATTTAATATATGTGCACGGGATATATTTAATATATGTGCACTGGATATTTAATGTATGTGCACTAGATATAAATAATATATGTGCACTGGATCTATAACATATGTGCACTGGATATATATATACTATACGTGCACTGGATATATTTAACATATGTGCACTGGATATATAAAATATGTGCACTGGATATTTAGTATATGTGCACTGGATATATATATAATATATGTGCACTGGATATATATAATATATGTGCACTGGATATATTTAATATATGTGCACTGGATATCTAATATATGTGCACTGGATATATATAATATATGCGCACTGGATATTTAATATATGTGCACTGGATATGTAATATATGTGCACTGGATATTTAATGTATGTGCACTGGATTTAAATAATATAAGTGCATTGGATCTATAACATATGTGCTTTGGATATATATACTATATGTGACCTGGATATATTTAATTTATGTGCACTGGATATTTAATATATGTGCACTGGATATCTAATATATGTGCACTGGATATTTAATATATGTGTACTGGATATCTAATATATGTGCACTGGATATTTAATGTATGTGCAATGGATATATATATAATATATGTGCACTGGATATTTAATATATGTGCACTGGATATATTTAATATATGTGCACTGGATATCTAATATATGTGCACTGGATATTTAATGTATGTGCACTGGATATAAATAATATATATACACTGGATCTATAACATATGTGTACTGGATATATATACTATATATGCAGTGGATATATTTAACATCTGTGCTCTGGATATATGATATATGTGCACTGGATATTTAATATATGTGCACTGGATATATATAATATATGTGCACTGGATATATATAATATATTTCCACTGGATATAATTAATATATGTGCACTGGATATCTAATATATGTGCACTGGATACTTAATATATGTGCACTGGATATATTTATTATATGTGCACTGGATATATAATGTATGTGCACTGGATATCTAATATGTGTGCACTGGATATTTAATATATGTGCACTGGATATATTTATTATATGTGCACTGGATATTTAATATATGTGCACTGGATATATATATAATATATGTGCACTGGATAGTTAATATATGTGCACTGGATATTTAATATATGTGCACTGGATATATTTAATATATGTGCACTGGATATTTAAAATATGTGCACTTGATATATATGATATATGTGCACTGGATCTATAGTATATGTGCACTGGATATATATAATATATGTGCACTGGATATATATCTATAATATATGTGCACTGGTTATATTTAATATATGTGCACTGGATATTTAATATATGTGCACTGGATATAAACAATATATGTGCACTGGATCTATAATTTTATGTGCACTTGATATATATAATATATGTGCACTGGATATATTTAATATATGTGTACTGGATATATATATTATATGTGCACTGGATATATAATGTATGTGCACTGGATATCTAATATGTGAGCACTAGATATTTAATATATGTGCACTGGATATATTTATTATATGTGCACTGGATATTTAATATATGTGCACTGGATATATATAATATATGTGCACTGGATAGTTAATATATGTGCACTGGATATTTAAAATATGTGCACTGGATATATTTAATATATGTGCACTGGATATTTAAAATATGTGCACTTGATATATATGATATATGTGCACTGGATCTATAATATATGTGCACTGGATATATATAATATATGTGCACTGGATATATATCTATAATATATGTGCACTGGTTATATTTAATATATGTGCACTGGATATTTAATATATGTGCACTGGATATAAACAATATATGTGCACTAGATCTATAATTTTATGTGCACTTGATATATATAATATATGTGCACTGGATATATTTAATATATGTGTACTGGATATGTAATATATGTGCAGTGGATATAAATAATATATGTACACTGGATCTATAACATATGTGTACTGGATATATTTAACATATGTGCACTGAATATATTTAACATATGTGCACTGGATATATAATATATGTGCACTGGATATTTAGTATATGTGCACTGGATATCTAATATATGTGAACTGGATATTTAATATATGTGCACTGGATATCTAATATATGTGCACTGGATATTTAATATATGTGCACTAGATATAAAAAATAAATGTGCACTGGATCTATAATACATGTGCACTGGATATATATAATATATGTGCACTGGATATATTTAATATATGTGCACTGGATATTTAATATATGTGCATTGGATATTTAATATATGTGCACTGGATATCTAATATATGTGCACTGGATATTTAATATATGTGCACTAGATATATATATATATTATATGTGCACTGGATATTTAATATATGTGCACTGGATATTTAATATATGTGCACTGGATATATTTAATATATGTGCACTGGATATCTAATATATGTGCACTGGATATTTAATATATGTGCACTGGATATTTCATATATGTGCACTAGATATATACAATATATGTGCACTGGATATTTATTATATGTGCACTGGATATTTAATATATGTGCACTGGATATATTTAATATATGTGCACTGGATATCTAATATATGTGCACTAGATATTTAATATATGTGCACTGGATATCTAATATATGTGCACTGGATATTTAATATATGTGCACTAGATATATGTGCACTGGATATTTAATATATGTGCACTGGATATTTAATATATGTGCACGGGATATATTTAATATATGTGCACTGGATATCTAATATATGTGCACTGGATATTTAATGTATGTGCACTAGATATAAATAATATATGTGCACTGGATCTATAACATATGTGCACTGGATATATATATATACTATATGTGCACTGGATATATTTAATATATGTGCACTGGATATCTAATATATGTGCACTGGATATATATAATATATGCACACTGGATATTTAATATATGTGCACTGGATATGTAATATATGTGCACTGGATATTTAATGTATGTGCACTGGATATAAATAATGTAAGTGCATTGGATCTATAACATATGTGCACTGGATATATATACTATATGTGACCTGGATATATTTAATTTATGTGCACTGGATATTTAATATATGTGCACTGGATATCTAATATATGTGCACTGGATATTTAATATATGTGTACTGGATATCTAATATATGTGCACTGGATATTTAATATATGTGCAATGGATATATATAATATATGTGCACTGGATATTTAATATATGTGCACTGGATATATTTAATATATGTGCACTGGATATCTAATATATGTGCACTTGATATTTAATGTATGTGCACTGGATATAAATAATATATATACACTGGATCTATAACATATGTGTACTGGATATATATACTATATATGCACTGGATATATTTAACATATGTGCTCTGGATATATAATATATGTGCACTGGATATTTAATATATGTGCACTGGATATATATAATATATGTGCACTGGATATATATAATATATTTCCACTGGATATATTTAATATATGTGCACTGGATATCATATATATGTGCACTGGATATTTAATATATGTGCACTGGATATATTTATTATATGTGCACTGGATATATAATGTATGTGCACTGGATATCTAATATGTGTGCACTGGATATTTAATATATGTGCACTGGATATATTTATTATATGTGCACTGGATATTTAATATATGTGAACTGGATATATATAATATATGTGCACTGGATAGTTACTATATGTGCACTGGATATTTAATATATGTGCACTGGATATATTTAATATATGTGCACTGGATATTTAAAATATGTGCACTTGATATATATGATATATGTGCACTGGATCTATAATATATGTGCACTGGATATATATAATATATGTGCACTGGATATATATCTATAATATATGTGCACTGGATATATTTAATATATGTGCACTGGATATTTAATATATGTGCACTGGATATAAATAATATATGTGCACTGGATCTATAATTTTATGTGCACTTGATATATATAATATATGTGCACTGGATATATTTAATATATGTGTACTGGATATATAATATATGTGCACTGGATATGTATAATATATGTGCACTGGATATTTAATATATGTGCACTGGATATAAATTATAAATGTGCACGGAATCTATAATATATGTGCACTGGATATATATATAATATATGTGCACTGGATATATTTAATATGTGTGACTGGATATATTTAATATATGTGCACTGGATATTTAATATATGTGCACTGGATATTTAATATATGTGCACTGGATATATTTAATATATGTGCACTGGATATCTAATATATGTGCACTGGATATTTAATGTATGTGCACTAGATATAAATAATATATGTGCACTGGATCTATAACATATGTGCACTGGATATATATACTATATGTGCACTGGATATATTTAACATATGTGCACTGAATATAAAAAATATGTGCACTGGATATTTAGTATATGTGCACTGGATATTTAGTATATGTGCACTGGATATATATAATATATGTGCACTGGATATATTTAATATATGTGCACTGGATATCAAATATACGTGCACTGGATATATACAATATATGTGCACTGCATATTTAATATATGTGCACTGGATATGTAATATATGTGCACTGGATATTTATTATATGTGCACTGGATATTTAATTTATGTGCACTGGATATGTAATATATGTGCACTCGATATTTAATGTGTGTGCACTGGATATAAATAATATAAGTGCACTGGATCTATAACATATGTGCACTGGATATATATAATATATGTGACCTGGATATATTTAATTTATGTGCACTGGATATCTATTATATGTGCACTGGATATATATAATATATGCGCACTAGATATTTAATATATGTGCACTGGATATGTAATATATGTGCACTGGATATTTAATATATGTGCACTGGATATTTAATTTATGTGCACTGGATATATTTATTATATGTGCACTGGATATCTAATATATGTGCACTGGATATTTAAACTATGTGCACTGGATATATATGATATATGTGCACTGGATATTTAATATATGTGAACTGGATATATATAATATATGTGCACTGGATATTTAATATATGTACACTGGATATGTAATATATGTGCACTGGATATTTAATTTATGTGCACTGGATATATTTATTATATGTGCACTGGATATCTAATATATGTGCACTGGATATTTAAAATATGTGCACTGGATATATATGATATATGTGCACTGGATATTTAATATATGTGAACTAGATATATATATAATATATGTGCACTGGATATTTAATATATGTGCACTGGATATGTAATATATGTGCACTGGATATATAATATATGTGCACTGGATATTTAATATATGTGCACTGGATATATATAATATATGTGCACTGGATATTTAATATATGTGCACTGGATATATATATAATATATGTGCACTGGATATATTTAATATATGTGCACTAGATATTTAATATATGTGCACTAGATATTTAATATATGTGCACTGGATATCTAATATATGTGCACTGGATATTTAATATATGTGCACTAGATATATATATTATCTGTGCACTGGATATTTAATATATGTGCACTAGATATATATAATATCTGTGCACTGGATAATTAATATATGTGCACTGGATATTTAGTATATGTGCACTGGATATATATATATATATATATATAATATATGTGCTCTGGATATATTTAATATATGTGCACTGGATATCTAATATATGTGCACTGGATATTTAATATATGTGCACTAGATATATATAATATATGTGCACTGGATATTTAATATATGTGCACTGGATATTTAAAATATGTGCACTGGATATTTAATATATGTGCACTTGATATATATTATATATGTGCACTGGATATTTAATATATGTGCACTGGATCTATAATTTAATGTGCACTTGATATATATAATATATGTGCACTGGATATATTTAATATATGTGTACTGGATATATAATATATGTGCATTGGATATGTATAATATATGTGCACTGGATATTTAATATATGTGCACTGGATATAAATAATAAATGTGCACGGGATCTTTAATATATGTGCACTGGATATATATATAATATATGTGCACTGGATATATTTAATATGTGTGCACTAGATATATTTAATATATGTGCACTGGATATTTAATATATTTGCACTGGATATTTAATATATGTGCACTTGATATATATAATATTTGTGCACTGGATATTTAATATATGTGCACTGGATATATAATATATGTGCACTGGATATTTAATATATGTGCACTGGATATAAATAATAAATGTGCACTTGATCTATAATACATGTGCACTGGATCTATAATACATGTGCACTGGATATATATAATATATGTGCACTGGATATATTTAATATATGTGCACTGGATATTTAATATATGTGCATTGGATATTTAATATATGTGCACTGGATATATATAATATATCTGCACTAGATATTTAATATATGTGCACTGAATATTTAATATATGTGCACTGGATTTCTAATATATGTGCACTGGATATTTAATATATGTTCACTAGATATATATAATATCTGTGCACTGGATATTTAATATATGTGCACTAGATATATATAATATCTGTGCACTGGATAATTAATATATGTGCACTGGATATTTAGTATATGTGCACTGGATATATATATATATGTGCACTAGATATATATAATATATGTGCACTGGATATTTAATATATGTGCACTGGATATCTAATATATGTGCACTGGATATTTAATATATGTGCACTAGATATATATAATATATGTGCACTGGATATTTAATATATGTGCACTGGATATTTAATATATGTGCACTGGATATTTAATATATGTGCACTGGATATATTTAATATATGTGCACTGGATATCTAATATATGTGCACTGGATATTTAATATATGTGCACTGGATATTTAATATATGTGCACTAGATATATACAATATATGTGCACTGGATATTTATTATATGTGCACTGGATATTTAATATATGTGCACTGGATATATTTAATATATGTGCACTGGATATCTAATATATGTGCACTGGATATTTAATATATGTGCACTGGATATCTAATATATGTGCACTGGATATTTAATATATGTGCACTAGATATATGTGCACTGGATATTTAATATATGTGCACTGGATATTTAATATATGTGCACGGGATATATTTAATATATGTGCACTGGATATCTAATATATGTGCACTGGATATTTAATGTATGTGCACTAGATATAAATAATATATGTGCACTGGATCTATAACATATGTGCACTGGATATATATATATACTATATGTGCACTGGATATATTTAATATATGTGCACTGGATATCTAATATATGTGCACTGGATATATATAATATATGCACACTGGATATTTAATATATGTGCACTGGATATGTAATATATGTGCACTGGATATTTAATGTATGTGCACTGGATATAAATAATATAAGTGCATTGGATCTATAACATATGTGCACTGGATATATATATACTATATGTGACCTGGATATATTTAATTTATGTGCACTGGATATTTAATATATGTGCACTGGATATCTAATATATGTGCACTGGATATTTAATATATGTGTACTGGATATCTAATATATGTGCACTGGATATTTAATATATGTGCAATGGATATATATAATATATGTGCACTGGATATTTAATATATGTGCACTGGATATATTTAATATATGTGCACTGGATATCTAATATATGTGCACTTGATATTTAATGTATGTGCACTGGATATAAATAATATATATACACTGGATCTATAACATATGTGTACTGGATATATATACTATATATGCACTGGATATATTTAACATATGTGCTCTGGATATATAATATATGTGCACTGGATATTTAATATATGTGCACTGGATATATATAATATATGTGCACTGGATATATATAATATATTTCCACTGGATATATTTAATATATGTGCACTGGATATCAAATATATGTGCACTGGATATTTAATATATGTGCACTGGATATATTTATTATATGTGCACTGGATATATAATGTATGTGCACTGGATATCTAATATGTGTGCACTGGATATTTAATATATGTGCACTGGATATATTTATTATATGTGCACTGGATATTTAATATATGTGAACTGGATATATATAATATATGTGCACTGGATAGTTACTATATGTGCACTGGATATTTAATATATGTGCACTGGATATATTTAATATATGTGCACTGGATATTTAAAATATGTGCACTTGATATATATGATATATGTGCACTGGATCGATAATATATGTGCACTGGATATATATAATATATGTGCACTGGATATATATCTATAATATATGTGCACTGGATATATTTAATATATGTGCACTGGATATTTAATATATGTGCACTGGATATAAATAATATATGTGCACTGGATCTATATTTTTATGTGCACTTGATATATATAATATATGTGCACTGGATATATTTAATATATGTGTACTGGATATATAATATATGTGCACTGGATATGTATAATATATGTGCACTGGATATTTAATATATGTGCACTGGATATAAATTATAAATGTGCACGGGATCTATAATATATGTGCACTGGATATATATATAATATATGTGCACTGGATATATTTAATATGTGTGACTGGATATATTTAATATATGTGCACTGGATATTTAATATATGTGCACTGGATATTTAATATATGTGCACTGGATATATATAATATATGTGCACTGGATATTTAATATATTTGCACTGGATATCTAATATATGTGCACTGGATATTTAATATATGTGCACTGGATATATTTAATATATGTGCACTGGATATCTAATATATGTGCACTGGATATTTAATATATGTGCACTGGATATAAATAATAAATGTGCACTGGATCTATAATATATGTGCACTGGATATATATATAATATATGTGCACTGGATATATTTAATATATGTGCACTGGATATTTAATATATGTGCATTGGATATTTAATATATGTGCACTGGATATATATAATATATCTGCACTGGATATTTAATATATGTGCACTGGATATATATAATATATCTGCACTGGATATTAAATATATGTGCACTGGATATTTAATATATGTGCACTAGATATATATAATATATGTGCACTGGATATTTAATATATGTGCACTGGATATTTAATATATGTGCACTGGATATATTTAATATATGTGCACTGGATATCTAATATATGTGCACTGGATATTTAATATATGTGCACTGGATATCTAATATATGTGCACTGGATATTTAATATATGTGCACTAGATATATATAATATATGTGCACTGGATATTTAATATATGTGCACTGGATATTTAATATATGTGCACTGGATATATTTAATATATGTGCACTGGATATCTAATATATGTGCACTGGATATTTAATATATGTGCACTGGATATCTAATATATGTGCACTGGATATTTAATATATGTGCACTAGATATATATAATATATGTGCACTGGATATTTAATATATGTGCACTGGATATTTAATATATGTGCACGGGATATATTTAATATATGTGCACTGGATATCTAATATATGTGCACTGGATATTTAATGTATGTGCACTAGATATAAATAATATATGTGCACTGGATCTATAACATATGTGCACTGGATATATATACTATATGTGCACTGGATATATTTAACATATGTGCACTGAATATAAAAAATATGTGCACTGGATATTTAGTATATGTGCACTGGATATTTAGTATATGTGCACTGGATATATATAATATATGTGCACTGGATATATTTAATATATGTGCACTGGATATCAAATATACGTGCACTGGATATATACAATATATGTGCACTGCATATTTAATATATGTGCACTGGATATGTAATATATGTGCACTGGATATTTATTATATGTGCACTGGATACTTAATTTATGTGCACTGGATATGTAATATATGTGCACTCGATATTTAATGTGTGTGCACTGGATATAAATAATATAAGTGCACTGGATCTATAACATATGTGCACTGGATATATATAATATATGTGACCTGGATATATTTAATTTATGTGCACTGGATATCTATTATATGTGCACTGGATATATATAATATATGCGCACTAGATATTTAATATATGTGCACTGGATATGTAATATATGTGCACTGGATATTTAATATATGTGCACTGGATATTTAATTTATGTGCACTGGATATATTTATTATATGTGCACTGGATATCTAATATATGTGCACTGGATATTTAAACTATGTGCACTGGATATATATGATATATGTGCACTGGATATTTAATATATGTGAACTGGATATATATATAATATATGTGCACTGGATATTTAATATATGTACACTGGATATGTAATATATGTGCACTGGATATTTAATTTATGTGCACTGGATATATTTATTATATGTGCACTGGATATCTAATATATGTGCACTGGATATTTAAAATATGTGCACTGGATATATATGATATATGTGCACTGGATATTTAATATATGTGAACTAGATATATATATAATATATGTGCACTGGATATTTAATATATGTGCACTGGATATGTAATATATGTGCACTGGATATTTAATATATGTGCACTGGATATTTAATATATGTGCACTGGATATATATAATATATGTGCACTGGATATTTAATATATGTGCACTGGATATATATATAATATATGTGCACTGGATATATTTAATATATGTGCACTAGATATTTAATATATGTGCACTGGATATTTAATATATGTGCACTGGATATCTAATATATGTGCACTGGATATTTAATATATGTGCACTAGATATATATAATATCTGTGCACTGGATATTTAATATATGTGCACTAGATATATATAATATCTGTGCACTGGATAATTAATATATGTGCACTGGATATTTAGTATATGTGCACTGGATATATATATATATATAATATATGTGCTCTGGATATATTTAATATATGTGCACTGGATATCTAATATATGTGCACTGGATATTTAATATATGTGCACTAGATATATATAATATATGTGCACTGGATATTTAATATATGTGCACTGGATATTTAAAATATGTGCACTGGATATTTAATATATGTGCACTTGATATATATTATATATGTGCACTGGATATTTAATATATGTGCACTGGATCTATAATTTAATGTGCACTTGATATATATAATATATGTGCACTGGATATATTTAATATATGTGTACTGGATATATAATATATGTGCATTGGATATGTATAATATATGTGCACTGGATATTTAATATATGTGCACTGGATATAAATAATAAATGTGCACGGGATCTTTAATATATGTGCACTGGATATATATATAATATATGTGCACTGGATATATTTAATATGTGTGCACTGGATATATTTAATATATGTGCACTGGATATTTAATATATTTGCACTGGATATTTAATATATGTGCACTTGATATATATAATATTTGTGCACTGGATATTTAATATATGTGCACTGGATATATAATATATGTGCACTGGATATTTAATATATGTGCACTGGATATAAATAATAAATGTGCACTGGATCTATAATACATGTGCACTGGATATATATAATATATGTGCACTGGATATATTTAATATATGTGCACTGGATATTTAATATATGTGCATTGGATATTTAATATATGTGCACTGGATATATATAATATATCTGCACTAGATATTTAATATATGTGCACTGAATATTTAATATATGTGCACTGGATTTCTAATATATGTGCACTGGATATTTAATATATGTGCACTAGATATATATAATATCTGTGCACTGGATATTTAATATATGTGCACTAGATATATATAATATCTGTGCACTGGATAATTAATATATGTGCACTGGATATTTAGTATATGTGCACTGGATATATTTAATATATGTGCACTGGATATCTAATATATGTGCACTTGATATTTAATATATGTGCACTAGATATATATAATATATGTGCACTGGATATTTAATATATGTGCACTGGATATTTAGTATATGTGCTCTGGATATATTTAATATATGTGCACTGGATATCTAATATATGTGCACTGGATATTTATTATATGTGCACTAGATATATATAATATATGTGCACTGGATATTTAATATATGTGCACTGGATATTTAATATATGTGCACTGGATATTTAATATATGTGCACTGGATATATTTAATATATGTGCACTGGATATCTAATATATGTGCACTGGATATTTAATATATGTGCACTGGATATTTAATATATGTGCACTAGATATATACAATATATGTGCACTGGATATTTATTATATGTGCACTGGATATTTAATATATGTGCACTGGATATATTTAATATATGTGCACTGGATATCTAATATATGTGCACTGGATATTTAATATATGTGCACTAGATATCTAATATATGTGCACTGGATATTTAATATATGTGCACTAGATATATGTGCACTGGATATTTAATATATGTGCACTGGATATTTAATATATGTGCACGGGATATATTTAATATATGTGCACTGGATATCTAATATATGTGCACGGGATATTTAATGTATGTGCACTAGATATAAATAATATATGTGCACTGGATCTATAACATATGTGCACTGGATATATATATACTATATGTGCACTGGATATATTTAATATATGTGCACTGGATATCTAATATATGTGCACTGGATATCTAATATATGTGCACTGGATATATATAATATATGCACACTGGATATTTAATATATGTGCACTGGATATGTAATATATGTGCACTGGATATTTAATGTATGTGCACTGGATATAAATAATATAAGTGCATTGGATCTATAACATATGTGCACTGGATATATATACTATATGTGACCTGGATATATTTAATTTATGTGCACTGGATATTTAATATATGTGCACTGGATATCTAATATATGTGCACTGGATATTTAATATATGTGTACTGGATATCTAATATATGTGCACTGGATATTTAATATATGTGCAATGGATATATATAATATATGTGCACTGGATATTTAATATATGTGCACTGGATATATTTAATATATGTGCACTGGATATCTAATATATGTGCACTTGATATTTAATGTATGTGCACTGGATATAAATAATATATATACACTGGATCTATAACATATGTGTACTGGATATATATACTATATATGCACTGGATATATTTAACATATGTGCTCTGGATATATAATATATGTGCACTGGATATTTAATATATGTGCACTGGATATATATAATATATGTGCACTGGATATATATAATATATTTCCACTGGATATATTTAATATATGTGCACTGGATATCAAATATATGTGCACTGGATATTTAATATATGTGCACTGGATATATTTATTATATGTGCACTGGATATATAATGTATGTGCACTGGATATCTAATATGTGTGCACTGGATATTTAATATATGTGCACTGGATATATTTATTATATGTGCACTGGATATTTAATATATGTGAACTGGATATATATAATATATGTGCACTGGATAGTTACTATATGTGCACTGGATATTTAATATATGTGCACTGGATATATTTAATATATGTGCACTGGATATTTAAAATATGTGCACTTGATATATATGATATATGTGCACTGGATCTATAATATATGTGCACTGGATATATATAATATATGTGCACTGGATATATATCTATAATATATGTGCACTGGATATATTTAATATATGTGCACTGGATATTTAATATATGTGCACTGGATATAAATAATATATGTGCACTGGATCTATAATTTTATGTGCACTTGATATATATAATATATGTGCACTGGATATATTTAATATATGTGTACTGGATATATAATATATGTGCACTGGATATGTATAATATATGTGCACTGGATATTTAATATATGTGCACTGGATATAAATTATAAATGTGCACGGGATCTATAATATATGTGCACTGGATATATATATAATATATGTGCACTGGATATATTTAATATGTGTGACTGGATATATTTAATATATGTGCACTGGATATTTAATATATGTGCACTGGATATTTAATATATGTGCACTGAATATATATAATATTTGTGCACTGGATATTTAATATATTTGCACTGGATATCTAATATATGTGCACTGGATATTTAATATATGTGCACTGGATATATTTAATATATGTGCACTGGATATCTAATATATGTGCACTGGATATTTAATATATGTGCACTGGATATAAATAATAAATGTGCACTGGATCTATAATATATGTGCACTGGATATATATATAATATATGTGCACTGGATATATTTAATATATGTGCACTGGATATTTAATATATGTGCATTGGATATTTAATATATGTGCACTGGATATATATAATATATCTGCACTGGATATTTAATATATGTGCACTGGATATATATAATATATCTGCACTGGATATTAAATATATGTGCACTGGATATTTAATATATGTGCACTAAATATATATAATATATGTGCACTGGATATTTAATATATGTGCACTGGATATTTAATATATGTGCACTGGATATATTTAATATATGTGCACTGGATATCTAATATATGTGCACTGGATATTTAATATATGTGCACTGGATATCTAATATATGTGCACTGGATATTTAATATATGTGCACTAGATATATATAATATATGTGCACTGGATATTTAATATATGTGCACTGGATATTTAATATATGTGCACTGGATATATTTAATATATGTGCACTGGATATCTAATATATGTGCACTGGATATTTAATATATGTTCACTGGATATCTAATATATGTGCACTGGATATTTAATATATGTGCACTAGATATATATAATATATGTGCACTGGATATTTAATATATGTGCACTGGATATTTAATATATGTGCACGGGATATATTTAATATATGTGCACTGGATATCTAATATATGTGCACTGGATATTTAATGTATGTGCACTAGATATAAATAATATATGTGCACTGGATCTATAACATATGTGCACTGGATATATATACTATATGTGCACTGGATATATTTAACATATGTGCACTGAATATAAAAAATATGTGCACTGGATATTTAGTATATGTGCACTGGATATTTAGTATATGTGCACTGGATATATATAATATATGTGCACTGGATATATACAATATATGCGCACTGCATATTTAATATATGTGCACTGGATATGTAATATATGTGCACTGGATATTTATTATATGTGCACTGGATATTTAATTTATGTGCACTGGATATGTAATATATGTGCACTCGATATTTAATGTGTGTGCACTGGATATAAATAATATAAGTGCACAGGATCTATAACATATGTGCACTGGATATATATAATATATGTGACCTGGATATATTTAATTTATGTGCACTGGATATCTATTATATGTGCACTGGATATATATAATATATGCGCACTAGATATTTAATATATGTGCACTGGATATGTAATATATGTGCACTGGATATTTAATATATGTGCACTGGATATTTAATTTATGTGCACTGGATATATTTATTATATGTGCACTGGATATCTAATATATGTGCACTGGATATTTAAACTATGTGCACTGGATATATATGATATATGTGCACTGGATATTTAATATATGTGAACTGGATATATATATAATATATGTGCACTGGATATTTAATATATGTGCACTGGATATGTAATATATGTGCACTGGATATTTAATTTATGTGCACTGGATATATTTATTATATGTGCACTGGATATCTAATATATGTGCACTGGATATTTAAAATATGTGCACTGGATATATATGATATATGTGCACTGGATATTTAATATATGTGAACTAGATATATATATAATATATGTGCACTGGATATTTTATATATGTGCACTGGATATGTAGTATATGTGCACTGGATATTTAATATATGTGCACTGGATATTTAATATATGTGCACTGGATATATATAATATATGTGCACTGGATATTTAATATATGTGCACTGGATATATATATAATATATGTGCACTGGATATATTTAATATATGTGCACTAGATATTTAATATATGTGCACTGGATATTTAATATATGTGCACTGGATATCTAATATATGTGCACTGGATATTTAATATATGTGCACTAGATATATATAATATCTGTGCACTGGATAATTAATATATGTGCACTGGATATTTAGTATATGTGCACTGGATATATATATATATATAATATATGTGCTCTGGATATATTTAATATATGTGCACTGGATATCTAATATATGTGCACTGGATATTTAATATATGTGCACTAGATATATATAATATATGTGCACTGGATATTTAATATATGTGCACTGGATATTTAAAATATGTGCACTGGATATTTAATATATGTGCACTTGATATATATTATATATGTGCACTGGATATTTAATATATGTGCACTGGATCTATAATTTAATGTGCACTTGATATATATAATATATGTGCACTGGATATATTTAATATATGTGTACTGGATATATAATATATGTGCATTGGATATGTATAATATATGTGCACTGGATATTTAATATATGTGCACTGGATATAAATAATAAATGTGCACGGGATCTTTAATATATGTGCACTGGATATATATATATAATATATGTGCACTGGATATATTTAATATGTGTGCACTGGATATATTTAATATATGTGCACTGGATATTTAATATATTTGCACTGGATATTTAATATATGTGCACTTGATATATATAATATTTGTGCACTGGATATTTAATATATGTGCACTGGATATATAATATATGTGCACTGGATATTTATTATATGTGCACTGGATATAAATAATAAATGTGCACTGGATCTATAATACATGTGCACTGGATATATATAATATATGTGCACTGGATATATTTAATATATGTGCACTGGATATTTAATATATGTGCATTGGATATTTAATATATGTGCACTGGATATATATAATATATCTGCACTAGATATTGAATAAATGTGCACTGAATATTTAATATATGTGCACTGGATTTCTAATATATGTGCACTGGATATTTAATATATGTGCACTAGATATATATAATATCTGTGCACTGGATATTTAATATATGTGCACTAGATATATATAATATCTGTTCACTGGATAATTAATATATGTGCACTGGATATTTAGTATATGTGCACTGGATATATATATATATATATATATATATATATATATATATATATATATATATATATATATATATATGTGCTCTGGATATATTTAATATATGTGCACTGGATATCTAATATATGTGCACTGGATAATTAATATATGTGCACTGGATATTTATGATATATGTGCACTGGATATTTAATATATGTGCACTGGATATCTAATATGTGTGCACTGGATATTTAATATATGTGCACTGGATATATATAATATATGTGCACTGGATATATTTAATATATGTGCACTGGATATTTAATATATGTGCACTGGATATATAAAATATGTGCACTGGATATTAAATATATGTGCACAGGATAAATATGATATATGTGCACTGGATATTTAATATTTGTGCACTGGATATTTAATATATGTGCAATGGATATATATAATATGTGTGGACTGGATATATTTAATATATGTGGACTGGATATATTTAATATATGTGCACTGGATTTTTAGTATATGTGCACTGGATATTTAATATATGTGCACTGGATATATATAATATATGTGCACTGGATATTATATATATGTGCACTGGATATATATAATATATGTGCACTGGATATTTAATATATGTGCACTGGATATATTTAATATATGTGCACTGGATATCTAATATATGCACTGGATATTTAATATATGTGCACTGGATATAAATAATACATGTGCACTGGATCTATAATATATGTGCACTGGATATATATAATATATGTGCACTGGATATATTTAATATATGTGCACTGGATATTTAATATATGTGCACTGGATATTTAATATATGTGCACTGGATATCTAATATATGTGTACTGGATATTTAATATATGTGCACTGGATATCTAATATATGTGCACTGGATATTTAATATATGTGCACTGGATATATTTAATATATGTGCACTGGATATCTATTATATGTGCACTGGATATTTAATATATGTGCACTGGATAAAAAATATATATGTGCACTGGATATTTAATATCTGTGCACGGGATATATATGATATATGTGGACTGGAAATATTTAATATATGTGTACTGAATATATTCAATATATGTGCACTAGATATATTTAATATATGTGCACTGGATATGTAATATATGTGCACTGGATATTTCAAATATGTGCACTGGATATATATAATATATGTGCACAGGATATTTAATATATGTGCACTGGATCCATAATATATGTGCACTGGATATATATAATATATGTGCACTGGATATGTTTAATATATGTGCACTGGATATGTTTAATATATGTGCACTGGATATATATAATTTATGTGCACTGGATATTTAATATATGTGCACTGGATATATTTAATATATGTGCACTGGATATTTAATATATGTGCACTGGATATATTTAATATATGTGCACTTGAAATCTAATATATGTGCACTGGATAATTAATATATGTGCACTGGATATATATGATATATGTGCACTGGATATTTAATATATGTGCACTGGATATCTAATATGTGTGCACTGGATATTTAATATATGTGCACTGGATATATATAATATATGTGCACTGGATATATTTAATATATGTGCACTTGATATTTAATATATGTGCACTGTATATCTAATATATGTGCACTGGATATTTAATATATGTGCACTGGATATATATAAAATATGCGTACTGGATATTTAATATATGTGCACAGGATAAATATGATATATGTGCACTGGATATTTAATATTTGTGCACTGGATATTTAATATATGTGCAATGGATATATATAATATGTGTGGACTGGATATATTTAATATATGTGGACTGGATATATTTAACATATGTGCAGTGGATTTTTAGTATATGTGCACTGGATATTTAATATATGTGCACTGGATATATATAATATATGTGCACTGGATATTTAATATATGTGCACTGGATATATTTAATATATGTGCACTGAATATCTAATATATATGCACTG